>NC_137460.1:160379343-160979343 GCF_964235325.1 Thermobia domestica | reverse complement strand
CCAAACAACAAAGGTAATTTGCTGAAGGTTGAAATACGCGATTTTGTCTAGAATCGTCCTAACAATTGTATCTATTTTCCACAAACATTTCTAATAAAATCGGTAAGGAGTAGTTTATTCTTGAGGAATGGCTTTCTCACATTCGAAATTTCCAGATGTAAACTATTTTGTTTGTATCACCTGACTATATACTTCAGTAATGGCGACGGTTCACATAATTTAGGAAATTCGTAATACAGAAGTGTAGTGCGGTGTCCCGTACCTTCGTGTTTTCTCTTTTACTCCCTAAGCCCATGCATTTTATACGCGAGGAAACAACATAGGTCACACAGTGTATTAGTGGATGCCCGTAAACGATGACAAACGGGTCTTCGGATCTTTATTTCCTGTACTGGTTTTCTATAGCTACATCACGATTTACTAGAAGAGCAAGCGATCTTACCTACTGAAGAAATATTACAAGGTCTATGACTGCTATTTACGGAAGTTCTAATCTGGGTTAGTAAGAGCAAGATTACGTTATCACTTCCGCTAAGTTTGTAGTCGCATAGCTGATTGCATGTGACATTGTAATATTGGAACTAGCATACTAGTATAACTTGGAACTAGCATACATGAACATTGCACCGCTTAAGACCAGCGGATTTCTACTCTTCTGATGCTATAAGTGTCCGTCTGTCCATCTGTGGATAATTAGCTTTTCCTTTCCTGCCCATACTGATCAGTATATTTATATACATTATTACAAAATAAGATGCATATGGATTTACATTCTGTTATCCTTACTGTATTAAATTATATTACCTTATAAGTATTAAATACAGTAGATAATTAAATACATTCATCTATACTACATTATTAATACTATCAATTTTATTCAACTATCAAATTATCAACTATCAAATTATTAATTCCGTAGAGTACGGTTTATGATTGTCCTCGGCAGTGTGCTTACCGTCAAATATTTACTCTTGACCTTTCGGTGCCATCCCGTCATTCCCTCCGTTTTTAACGAAATCACCTTCATGTACGGGGATGGATTTATAAGAACTTGCAATTAGAGCAGAGCGTTGTTTCATAAGCACTTCGCTTCATTTTATGGCAGACTAAGGCATCATCCCATGATTCGTTCCGTGTAGGAATTCTGCGGCTGAGCACTACACAGGAATGAATATTCTAAGTAATTAATATTTAGTAGTCGCCATTGGATCATACCATATGGCACGTTATTTCGTATCGAATACGAATTTCTGTGTTGCACACTAGGAAAAGAAAATGAGTTCGGAATACTTCCCGGGGTTACATGTCCCCACACTATTTTCTCACATTTGCCGTATAACCGCACCGCAGTGTATACTCTTCCACATTATTCCAATGTCGCGTGCAGGTGGCTTTTAATAGTATTATACGATTTGGATGGAATATTCAACAGAAAAACACCCAGACTTCCTCTTACGGCATCGAACCTACAGCTCCTTTCATTGTGAATTCCCTATTTCCGTTGAGCAATATCTTAATCATACTATCATATGTTCTTGGGAGCTAGTGTTACGTCATTAACACGTTATGATATGAACTTTATTTATCGTCGGGGCAAAAAGAAAAAAAGAAGAAAAACAGTATTATCTTGTCGTTGATAAGCCTGTATTTTGGTTGAGCGGATGGAAGCCATTTTGTTTTAGGTGACGTATGCTTTGAAACTCTTCGACTATTTCCGTCTGAGAGCAGAGTCACTTCCCATGTAAACAAAATGAATTTAGCGATTGCTTGCGAGCACATACCAAGAGATTAAACATTTCCACTGTTTACATACCATTTTAATTATTTAACTTAGAGTATTAATTTATTAGTGGTTGGCCAACCTAAAACTTTATTTAGATATAAATTATTTTAATACAGCGGATCCTACCCCGTTTCACATGCAACCATGGGGAATTACTCTTCTCTTCATAACATCTTTCTTGCATTGTCAATCTCTTGTACTATGTCTCGCACCGCACACCGAAGGAGTGGTGTTCACCTATTCCAATAATTGAGTAGTGCAATTAGTGAAATTTAGAGTAGTACGGGCCGTTTCGTAGAAGTCCAAGAATATTTCTAAGTTCCATTTATATCTCTTCGTCCATCTTTTTAACAATAAGATAAGAGGGATAGTACGAATCTCTTCTTTACATATCATAACCTCTTTCATCGGGGTATACTTGTGTTAAAATTGTACAGCGCGCTGTTCTCAGAGAAAGAGGGATGTGTCTTTTTACTGTGTAATGATGTTAGTCTGTATACCGTTAATTATGATTATTAAGACAACCATATCCTTTCTTCCACATGCCAGCATTTTCGGTTCGTGTTCCCCTCTTTCGGTAACCCATTGTCATTTCACACTCTAGTTTTAATGTAATTGCCCTATTCATTTTCTCCTACCTTAACTCACATGCTAAACTGAACACTCCGTGTTGTCCTGTCTCCCAACCTTTTTATCCTCCCGCGATAAGAGCACCTGCATCATTCTTCCACTCTTTTTCCTTCCTACTGTTTGCGTCTATCTCGATTGCATTTATTGTACATACTAGCTAGCTCTGGTGGTAACTTAGTGGGTCTCTCTCTTATGCTGGCGCCTAGCGCCCTTTCCAAGGAGGTCACATGAATTTTGCCTTTTATCGACTAATACCTGAGCTTTTCGGACACATTCTGCGGTTTTTTCGTCACTTATCCGTAGTTCCACACCTCCTTTTTCATATTCGGTGTAATCAATTTCGGATTCACTTTCTGTGGTCCAATCGTCATAGTAACCTTCCGGATCAATATCCGACTCCACTACTATCTCCGATCCTGATGAGATGTCACTATCATCGTCCTTATTGACTGGTGGTCCTAGCGGTTTGGCCACTGCTGTGACTTCCTCATCGCAGGAGTCTAGGTCCTCTGGCGGAGTTTTAGTTTTAGTCTTTTTACGCGATTGTCCATTTATTTTCTCGATATTTCTACCAGAAGTCGCAACGCGAAAGAACATGTCTAACAGACATTGCGGTTGTGGGGATGAACTTACGGTTCCCTGCTCCAAATTGGAGCGATGTGAGAGGGTTCCAAGCCACAAACCTCTTTTTAATATTTCTGCCTGATCCGCGTTGTTGAACAATGTTATTGTAATTCCTCCAGTATCGTTATATACAATCGGACGCGCAGAGAATTTTCGAGATCTGATCGTAACTCTGGAGAAGGGGTGAACTCCCACACATAAGTGTCGCGTTTGATGGTCGTAAATATCACATTCCGCCAAGATCGGGGTGGAATACGCAAAGTCCGTGGTGCAAAAATATCATACGTTACTTCCTCATCTTCACTCGATTCACTTTCTTCCCACGATGTGTCCTCATGTAATTTTGTCTGAGAGACATGGGGCTCTGTCACCGTATACAAGTCTCTCTCTTGTACGTTTTCTTGTTCTCTGAGAGAAATCTCAGTCACAGATTGCTGACTCGTACTGGGAATTGCAAGATAATCACTTTCTGCAAGCTTGACGCTACTGCACGATGGTTCGACTACTTTCTCCGTGTGTTCCGCATCAGACGTTTCGGCATTTATTGTATCGTTTGATAATCGACTGGGAGTAGCTGGGGACGGAGAGAATTCTGGATTCACTTCGACTTGATTCGGCGATTGATTCTGCCCGCCAGTCTGGAAGTCTATCCGTTCCTCAGTCGACTTAGCAGCACCCAGTTGGTATGAACACTGGGTTAGTGTGTCAGATTGAGCATGCGAAACTTGCGTTTGAAATTCATCTTGTGTACTCTGTCTAGGTGTCGTGGCCTCACATCGTCGTGATCGTGGCTTACGTCTTTGTTTCGAGTTTTTCACCGCGTACGATTGTTGACTGGTGCTAGGCACTAACGCAACCACAGCTTCATTATGATTCGTGGGCGCAGTTGCTCTGGAGTTTTCTTCATTAGTCCGTGGGTCTTGTTTTACAAAACCAGTATTTCGGAATACCCTTGTACTCTTTCGTCGTTGCTGTGTTCGCGTGGGGTTGTACTTCTCGGATTCGGGGCATCGTTTGTGTTAATGTTGCACTTTCCTCCTACGTCTATTCCGGGGATTCCAGACCATATGAGACAGATCCACTCGTTTTCCGGGTGGAATCTCACTAGCTGGCGGAGGTTCAAAATACGCCCTGCTCAGAATATTTCCATTTTTATCTTGGTTTCAATATGATCTTTCTGCACAGAACGCGCATATAAATTCAAAAAATCTGCTCCCAGGATCACATCATACGGGGATTTCGTATCTAACAAAGCCACGTTAACGAACCTGCGTATTGCTGGTCCTGGTCGGTCTTTTAATTAAAATAACACTCGTATCACCAGTAGCTGATCGGACAGCTGTGGACCAACACCTCGTACTGTCACGTATCCTTTGAAATAAGAGTGCTTTGGGAAGTTTTTCGGTAAAAAGGATTGTTTCAAAATAGATACCTGTGCCCCACTGTCTAGTAAGGCGATGCCTTCTTGATTCCCGATTCGTATCTGAACGGTAGGTAACACACCGTACCCAAAACCCAATCCATGCTCGTTTCGTTCTAAGTTCGAATAGGGTTTAATTTTTTCCTCGGATAGGACATGGCCCTGAACTGTTCCTTCCATGTATACTTCTTGCTCAATACCGTCATCCATCTGGGAGACGAGTCCTACTTTCTCTCCCTTAGTTCTAGGGGACATCCAGAAACCACGTTCTCGCAATTGACTGAGAGTTTCAGCTTTTTCGAATTTCTCCAAAAGAGGTATCCAGTCTCTCCAACTAGTTGTTTTTTCGTCCACGCTTTGTAATAACCGAGATAACAAATACGGACGCAGACCGGCTAAAATTCTATAGTTTACTTCGAGGTCTGTCGGTGTTCTTCCAAGTCTACGAAAATCTCTAATTAACCGGTAAATAAACGCTTGACTGCATTCTCCATTTACTTGTTGTCTCGTATTTATACTTTGTTCTAAACGCGCCTTGTACTCAAAAGATGGAAACGCGTTCTTTACAAGTCTTTGAAACTCGTCGTAACTCATAGATTCTAACGGTTCTATTTCTAACGAATACCAGTCAAGTACAGGTTCGCTCAGATATGCGATTACGTAACGTATTTTACGTTCGTCATCCCATCCATATATACGGGATACAATAGAATATTCTTCTAGGAACCGATCCGCGCTCTCCAAGGGTGAACCACTAAATTTTGCTAGCTTCAGTTCGGGGCAAATACGCGGAAAATCTCCGTCAGATTCAGTTTCCGTAAAGATAGGCGAATCTGGATGCGGTGGAGGACTCGAGATGGGTGGCCTCTCTTTTCGTGATGTTCGTCGAGATTTATCCTGCGTAACTGGCGGGTTAGAGAAGGTCTTCTCTTTATGTGCAATTGGTGGTTGATCATTACTTTCTATTTTTGGATTAGAAGTTTCGTTATTCGATGGTAATTCAATAATATTGGGTCCGATTGCCTGATTTATAAGGATGGTCCCTACGATCATCGTATTTTCATTCAGGTGAGGTATAACTTGAGATTCTGTGGGGCCGCCTGACAAAGGACCGATGTCGGAAGCCCGTGGTGGCTTAATATGTACATCAGGATACAAAGACGCGCCGACGATAGAAGTTCCTCCAGGCCATTGGTTATCCATTTTACCCTGCATCGTTTGCAAATAGTCCGCAGGTAGTTTCACATCTGCTGAATGTGCAAATGTCCCGGTGGAGTATTCAGGGCTCTCCTGGTCTGGCAAAGTAGCATTAGGAGCCGCGTTCACCGTGCCATTGCCTGTATGTGATTCTTCAGTAACATCACTATCCAAATATCGTTTTAAAACCCATACCGGAATCGTCTGCGCACTTATCGATACACACTCTGGTAATTGTTCCTCTGCACCCGCTTCGACTGCCGGCGGCCGCACTAGTGGTTCAGATTTTTCAACATTAGTGTCCAAGCCTCGTAACGCTAACTCGAGATCTTCTCTATCAACGCCCCTATGATCGTTGACTATCGAGGAACTGCCTGCTACATAGTCGGTTTGTATTAACCGTGTAACATATGTTTATTGGTTCCATTCCCTTTACCTTCTCTTCAATTCGTTGTGGAATTGTGGTTAAATTAGTTGTCTTGCGTCGTAATTCTGGATGGAGAAGTAATTTTCTCTGTCACTTCTCGAGAATTGCTTCATTCAGTAGTGACTCCGTATCCAATGAAGGGTTTGGGTCATGTATACCAGTGGACGTTGAAGACTGAAAGTCATACTTGGGGTCCCATTCCATACTAGGGAGTCGGGAAGTATTACTAAACATGTGGACGGGAGAGTCGGCCGTCATGGCCGGGCCGGCTGAAACCGGTGTGTCGGCATCCTTCGCGCTTCTACTCGGTTCCAACGTTTCCCAATTTTCATTAATCGTTTCCGCATTTTCGAACCGAGGAGCGTTACTTTGACCATCCTCCATTAGTTGAGCTGGTGCTTTATTGTTTCTTTTGGCTTTGCACCCTCAAATCCTGCATCGCCAGGATATTGCATTAAATGAGACTCGGCATCGAAATCCCGAGCAATCTGTTGTGTCGCGACATCCTCTTTAAACAATGATTCCAATTCTTCGTCTCCACTGAGACTTTCAGCATCCTCATCGTCTGTAAACACGAGAAACTTTCGAGGAGCAGGGACAGGCTTTTCTTTCTTTACTGCCGTAGCAGAAGTCGAAGGCTGGGGATCGTCAACTGGACTCGAGGCGGCTATCGGAGTAGGTTCGGAACCTTCTGCCTCTATATCAGAAACCGCGCGGGTGCTGGAGATTGTGCCTCCATGGGGGAACCGCTTTCTGCCAAGTATCAATAAATCTTTTGTTTTTCTTATCGTATTTCCATCTTCCCCATTGAGGTTCGCGAGTTCCTCTCTTCCAAATCTGATTACAGGAGGTTTTTGTGCACTAAACATTACCAAATTCGTCGATACAAAAGGGGTGCTCATGATTAATTTCATACCATATGTTCGGAATAAATTTCCTTTTTATTTTCCGCAACGTCTCTCGAAAACTCATTATTATTCCTTACTAACGAACACACAGAGGAAAAGTATATAACTGAGGGATCGCGCCTAACACCACACTATTGTTGGTGCGCGAAACACTAAGCACACTGAAACAATACATAAAACGTATAGTACTTTCGTGAGAAATGAAGGATCCTTTTTGAACGTAACTATCGGTTAAATTTTCAGCACTAAAATAGGCTACACATATCACATGTTAACTTTCTTTCCTTTTATCATAACTTGGCACTATTTCTTCCATATATAATTCAGGGAACGAATACGTCCCTTTTTCATTTGACACCGAACAAAGTACACAACACAAATATCAGTTGTATAGAGGGGGTCACACATTTTAGGCGAGCGGCGGTAAAAGTACAGCAAGGCAGTTGGCATGAGGCAACTCAAATACCCGGCGCCTCCACCAATTATGTTACGAAGACCCGTATCAATAAGGAAAAAAATTATAATGTGGTGAGGTGACACATGGCGTAGCTTCAATAAGACCTGGGTCAAGACTCCCGGTACATCTCGATTTCAGCCGAAAGCTTGGTTGAACTCAAGCGGTCGAATCGCACTTCGAGAGAACCCGAAGTATATGGGATTCTTTACTGGGCCCGGTGTCCATCATGTACCATCGAGACCCAGAAATGGTAGAGCATTAAAGTTAATCACTAAACTTGGCAACTACGAGAGGTGAGCGATCGAAACACTGGTATTTGAGGATTGCACCTTCATACAGCATGCCTTCCAACATAGGAAAGAAATTGACCTCCTTACTACATATAATTTCCTAAGAGATTCTCCGGAAATTAAATTCATTCCCTCAATTAAATAGCTTTGTTAAAGAAGTTGAAAATAAATAGCTTTATTAATAGTTTTAGCTTTAAAAATAGCTTTATTAATAGCTTTAAAAATAGCTTTATTAACAACATACCCCTCGGCTATGGCCGAGAATGATACCTCGATTTTAAATTTCTAGACTACCACTGGCTAATTTCATATATATGACTGGTCAAGAGTTTCCCTGAAACACTAGAAATAATCACAGAACCAGCTGTTAAGCTTTCCAATTGATGTCTGCTAGTCGCGCACAACTTGAGTTTGTAAGAGAGCTGGAAAAATTTAAGTAAATCTCAAAATGAACCAAATTTGCTCGGAACAACGGAACAACAACAATTACACGCTCGTCGGGCGTTATTAATATTGGTGCTAATAGTTCTAATTCAAGCTGTCAACAAGGGACGAGTACGTTTCAGCTGACACAGCCGACCAGCGCGGCCAAAATAATAGGGAAAACTTTAGATTTCTTTGGTCTGCCAGGGCAAACAGAGATTAAGTTCACTTTTAAAATCGCTTAACTGTTAAAAATTCCTAACTTGAACAAAATTCACCTTAGAACTCCCGTTTTTGGGACGGAGGAGGAGGTTGCTTACTCTTGGTCTTGTTCCTAAGCTGGCGGACATGGGTGTATGTCGACTACCTTACTGGCTTTAATCACCGCACGCGAGGTTTTGTTATTTTCACATGTTTTTTGATTACATACTCACCGCGTGGAGTCTACACGCGTAGCGAGTCCAGATAAACACTACGAAAAAACTCCTTTCGGCCCCCACGGGGCTCTAAACTCGCATTTATATACTCGGGAAGTAAGGTAAATATAACCTTTGGGCGGCCCACAAAAGGAGGGATGGGATTTCTGTAACTTTGGACCCGCCTCCTTAGAGTGAGATGGAAGAAGACACAACAATAAAGAGAGAAAATATTATTTCCGTATTTGTCTGAATACCGGAAATCGCATCTGTTTATGAATTTCTGCAAAATCCAAATTTTTCATCAACACAGTTTTATATGAGAAAACAAAAGTAATTTGTTGAAGAGAACAACAATTATTAAAGTAAATGAATGTATTAAAGTAAATTTAATGAGAGGGAATATTCTCCATGTCGCGCAATTATCGTTCACAACAGCATTTTTCCTCCCTATCTCTGTTAAACATCAGAGATCGCCGTTAATTCTGCTTGCCATCAGTCACATACAAATCTCTCTTTACCTGACTCATCCTTTATTTATCTTCTGTATTACATTCATTACACTCCTAACGCAAAATCCAGGAATCCAGGTTCCGACCGATTCAAAGCAAGTTTACGGCCCTTTACGTTTCGCCAGTGACTTACTTCGAATCTAGGATAGAACTTTCACACATTAGGTATTATCATGCGTACAGTCGGCCAAGATTCCTGTTGCGTTCAGCCAACCAAGTACAACTCAGGAGTACTCATACTTCGTCCTCCTGTTGTTTTATTACATAACATTTTAATGTGTACCGAGCTCGACTGAGAGTCGAACCAGGACACCTCTCATTCATGTTCCAACCCAGCAGAAAAACGCTGTTTTTCTATCCTGGTGTCACTGAGATTTTAAGGTGAACATACAGTCTATCCACATTATCGACTCATTATCATGTTTAAAATTTTAATTCTTAATTATTCTTTCTTTAGCATATACACGTGTAAGCACTGCTTAAACTTAAAAAAGAAGTGAATTTCTTATCTGTCCGCGCTTCCGGTGCTAAACTCGACTACAATTTCCATCAACATTATATGTTAATGTTTATCGTTTGTTGTTCCCTCAACTTCACTTATCCGTGGTACGTGTGTTTGGTGCCCGTTTACGAATCTAGACAGGGCCGTATTTTGACAGTATAAGGCCCAAAACTTGTATCGTAACAAAATACCATGGTAATTTTTTTCTGTGATTACTGATCATCTTCTCACAGAAATGAAAGCTCGATCACTGGTTTTCCCAATGCTAATTCATTATGCTTATTTTTATTCTAATTTTATAATAGAAAACAATTGCAATGAAATATAGGTCTCAGATTTTTAAAAATACGCTTTCTTTTTCGAAAACTGTATCCAACCTTTCACTAAGAACGAATATCACTAAATAACGAACGAACAAACAAATGTCTTGTACTTTTAACTTTGCTGTTTTACTATTATTATTGCAATTATTATATATTATTGCATATTATTGCAATCACAGAGCTTGCAATGCGTCGAAATCAAAACACACCTGTTGAACAAAGTGTTGTTCTATCATTCACGTGCGAATGAGTGTTCTACGAACATTCACTTGACACGTACCGTATAAGTGCTTCCATTTCTCAGTGCTAGTATGACTGTCAATTGAAACGTAACATAGCAGCTAACCGTGGAAATGTGTACGAGCCGAAATACTGTCTGCTACACAGTAATAGATGTAGAATAATATATTACAATTACAGTATTTTTTTCCATGGTAGAAATTCATAGTAATGTGAAATACAAAAATATAAATTTTTTCCTATGTCTTGCAATTTGGTTGATATAGAATTGATAATTTTGTTTCGATTTTCTCGCTGCACACCAGTTGAGAAACGCTGGCTTAATGGATTCGTAAAACAATGCTAATGGTTCCAAGTTAATTTGCAACGTTGCCACATAGTGAAATTTTGATTCCCTATAGCGTCAGAAGGAGGCCCTGGAGGGTATGTCATTATATATCAGTTTTGCTTTATTTTGATCGGAAGAATAGCGCTCTGCTGCTCGTGGGCGCCATTTTTAGAACACCCGATATAGGGTCTACATATAATCTGGGAGAGACAGTGTATGGATAGGTAGATAGATAGATATAATTCTGTTAGGAAAAAAAAACATGCAATGTAGAAACAAAAGTTCTTACGTTCTGGAACGCAACGCAAATCTTGGATTCGAACTAAGAACTGTTTCTATTGTATTCTGAGCCGTCACGTTCAAACAAACCGACTTGATGAGGGGAAAACATGACAGGATATACAATAGTGTATTTTGTTAGTGAGAGTCAATACCAGTCTTTGTCTGCCTCAAAATTACAAACATTTGTTCTCACCAATACAAGTATGAAGCACTCAAAAGAATTAACAATGAAGACCTGCAAACCTTTTATTGATGTAACTGGAAAATTCTTAACAGTAGCTTAAGATAAATATATTCCCACCTATTTAAATTTATGTCTGCCCATTGAATTAAAATAATTCAAAGTTGCTTGTTTTCACAACAATGCAAGCGAGCGGGAGAAGTACAAAGGTGTTTTCACAAAGGGCATCTCCGGTAACTCTATTCTTTCTTGACTGGTGAGCACTAGGGTCGATGTGGTGATGTAGAGAACCAGTAGGTTCTGTAGGTCACGGTACGTTAGTCTCGATGGCGTAAAGTGAGATGTGTTCGAACAGGAGTCGAAAAACCGTTCGACGGTCCCGACAGTGTTGTAGTCACTTCTCGGGTCACCGTGCACCACTGGAAAAGCTTTCGGTGGAGTTCAGCTGACACGTGGCTCGAAATAGCCGAGAGCGATCAGTAGCGTCTGGCCGTTTTGAGCTCTGACACTGAAGAAAATTCAAATCCGACATCGGAGTATCCTTATTCGGAAACAAGCATGTATGTCCGTTCTCCCTACACCCACATTGCCCGAAGGGCTCGTCGGTCACTGGAGATACGCGTCACAAGTAAACAATCTGTGCTATTGGGCTGGTTCTCGTTACTTCTTGCGAGGATCGTATCCTGCTGCATCTCTGTATTTCACAGGTAGTGTGCGGCATAGAGGATTATGCAGCAGAGTCAAGAGATGAGGCTAGACCCAAAGATCTCCACCGGAAGCCTCTCCAGTGCCGCACGGTGATCCGAGAAGTGACTACTACACTGTCGGGATCAAGATCGTGTATGCTCAAGGAAGGACAATATTCCAAAGCCAGAAGCATGGGAATGGAGATTGCTGATGGGGAGTGGACACCGGTTTGGTCTTGTCTTTCCCACTATTATCGAAGAATGTAGAGAATTCGTTAAATGCGGTTGCTGTGGGTGTGTTGCACGATGCTATTGTTCAAAAGCCAAAGTTCCATGGACGCTGCTTTGCACAAAATGCACTGATGGTAGACAATGCAACAATAAATACAACAAAAAGTTGAAAGAAAATGATCAAGAATCATGAGAACTGTACAGAAGCAGTTAATGTTTTCGGTGTTTGTAAACATTTGTCACATTAATGTAGTAAGAAAAAAAAATAAAAATCACTTATCAATGAATTTGTGAGTAAGTGAAAAAAGATCTGGTTTTGCAAAACGTGCAGAACCCATAAAGTATATAGTTGTATGTGTAAGGACAGAAAAGTTCTCTCTTAACAAGAGCTTTCGGTGTTTCTTCATGACGCCCTAAATAAGTTATCGGAATGGTGTTTGCACAAACTATTAACAATATTCCGGCATATTTTTGTGGTATGCTAGAATTGCGTACTTTTACTTGGAGGCCCTCTAAGAACATCTAAATCGGACAATTAGTGGATAAAATCCAAAAGAATTTAGTGAGCTTCTTAAATGTAATGAATAACCCCATAAGATTTACCTCTCAACTTAATAAATTTGGGGGCATAAAGTTTTCCTTTTTCCTAACGCCATGGATTCATGGACGATATTGGATTTGAAACATTCGGTCATTCTAAAGAGAATGACGTACTAACCACAAAATTTGGATGGTTGTAACTCTGTACAGAAATTTTATATTGTAATTTTCCCTACTTGTAATATATATGTTTTACTTGCAAACAGGATTTGGAAATATTTTTTCACGACGCCACTAAATAAAATGTATTAATGGTATTTGCTGGAAGTACTAAAAATACTCCGGCGTATTTTGTGGTATGTTAGGGTTGCGTACTTTTACCTGGGGCCGCTCTAAGAGGATCGAAATGTTTGGAAAAAGGAATTTTTCAGAGAAATTTTGCGCTTTTCCCAAAATTTTCCCTTTCCCGTACTTTATCGGGACATAAACAATATTGCATTTGAAAGATTTCATCATTCTGAAGAGAATGGCGTACGAATCATCAAATGTAGATGGATTGTACTCGCTCAAGGAATTTTTGATCGTAATGTTTCCTATTGATATATGTTTTCTAATTTTAAATAGGATTGGAAAATATTTTTCTCATGTCACTGTATTCAATATCAAAATCATATTTGGCAAAAACATTATCAATAAATAACTGTATTTTTCAGGGTACAAACTGATTGCCTACTCTTACCTGGGGTGGCTCTAGAGATCCCCAAACTTCAAAAAAGTTATTATTGCCTGTGAAATTTCCTGATCTCTCCCAAATATCCCTTTTCTCATACTTCATACAGACGTGCGAGATTATGAAATTGAAAGACTGTTTTATTGTTAAGAAAATGCTATACTAATCATTAAATTCGGATGAGTAGTGTTGAGGCAGTGGCTACTTTAAAAAGACAATACGGTGTCTCATGGCTGCCATTTTGGTGTTCTTCACGGATTTCGAAGTGCATCTTCGGCTCAAATGTTACATTTTGACATAAAGTATGACCACAGAAAGTGGCATATTCCAATCAAAAAGTGTAGCATATTTTGTGTATCCAACGTACTAACAGTTGAGTGGTAGAGAAAGGTTGGTACGTCGTTAGGGTGTGCATACTGTCAAAAGATGCCTTACCATCAAATTCAGCAATCCTTTCATTAGGTTGCGGTTTCTATCGCGGACAAATAGTGATGTATCGTGAACATGGAACATTCTTGCGACATTGGTACCCCCATTGAATGGAATACGGCCACAGTAGAACGCATATAAACTCAAATTCTCGACCAAGGCACTACACAGAGACACTTTCAATCCCAATGATAATACAGGCCATGAGGATAGACGGCTAGTGTGTATGGCTCTGTCGATCCGGACAGCCATGGGCTGTTGCGCAGTGCCCAGTGTCCCCACCAACAGTTGTACATTGTCTGACAGAGCGGGATATTTAAATGGTATCGCTGAGGCTTCCGCTGACTGAGAGTGACTGAACAGCTTAGTCGGTGTGTCGAACTTAGCGTATGCAGAACCGAATAACATGTGATAATTTCCATAAGTAGAAGCTTTGCTTTGTTATAATTAAATATAAACTAATTATTTGCTGAGCAAAACTATATATTTCCATTAAAATTCAACACGTGTTACAGTTTCGCCAACTAACTGTTTGGCTTCATCAGACACCATGTGATACAGTATAACTGTACAATCATATATACATACAACAGCTAAGATATATAAACAGAAGGAAGATATCTTAGCTGTTGTATGTATATACGATTGTACAGTTATACTGTATCACATAGTGTCTGATGAAGCCAAACAGTTAGTTGGCGAAACAGTAACACGTGTTGTTTTTGAATGAAAATATATAGTTTTTCTCAGCAAATAATTAGTTTATATCGAATAACATGACATTTTATTTTTCGATAAATCTTCTTCTGTTTGCAGCATGATGATGGCCGCATTCTTACTGGTGCTACCGTCACACTAGGCTCAGTGACATTTATATTTTGCATGATGTCCCAGCACCGGGTGTTATGGTGTGGAGTGCATTTGATTTCGTGCTAATTCGTGCCTTACGCATTTACGGACATTTGACCAGGTAAGGTACATTGACGAGGCCCGATTGTAGTTCCATTAGTGCAGGTCCTGTCAGAGTCTACACTCCAACAGGATTACACGCGCTTTCATGTTGTACGTACTGTCCTAGACTTCCTGATTGGCCCTGCTTCTTTTGCCAGCACGTTACTCCAATCTCTGGTCGATTGAACACATATGGTCGATGATTGCTCAACACCTCTCATACCTGAGAAGTTTGCTAGTTGACGAACTGTGGCACTGTGCCAAGAACACAGGATAGTCAAGGGTCATCTTGACGATGTCTCGCTATGTTGCAGCCGTTCCGATCGCATATGATGGTCCCATAGGCTACTGAATGTCAGCAGGTTTACTTTGCTGTTGCTACGTTGTTACTCGTCACAAAGAGCTGTAGGTTTAATCATTAGTTATTTATACCATCAGGTCTCCATCTGCCAATGTTGGCGTTGCTATCGTGTCTCCTTCATGGTGTTGCATTTTCAATAGCAAACAGTGTATGTAACAGATTCCTTCTACTGAGTTACAACTACGTATGCAAATATTTACTGTTTTTTCTGAAATACAGTACTCTGTGTGGTGTATCAGTTAGAATAAAAGACGAAGACAAATTTTAATAAGTTCTTTTCAATAAAATGACCATCGCCGGCTACGACATAACCAGTGATTGTTCTTATAAACATGAATTAGAAAATGCTTACAGAAAAATTTCAAGTAGCTATAGCTGTAAAATGTATTATGCAATAATAAAAATAACCATAATTAAATATCTAAAGAGGGAATATAATTAATACCTGCAACACTAAATATCTGCACCCATAGAATTTTATACGCTCGAAAGCTTTAGATAAATTTCCCGTAATAAAATGTCCCTAAGTTTTAGAAATATTTTATAAAGCAAACGGCGCTTCATCTCATTTACCTGTTTATGAGCTAAGAGTTATGCACGAATCCATTAAGATAGAAGACTACGTATTGATTGTTGGAACAAGATTTACACAACTATGTCACTTGAATTACGAAATGTTGAAATGGTCTGAAAAGAACATTTAATGTAATTGCATGTTATGAAATCCAGTAATAGTACATTAAACTATCAATATGAATATTGAATGAAACACAGTTGGTAAGACTGAACTCATTCGCTTCATATGAATTTTTAATGAATAATGTGCTTTATACTGTTTCATGAGGCGAAATAGATCGATTCTATTTTGTGCACTGATTTTTATTATTATTATTATGTATTATTATAGGATAGAAGTGTCACAACAGTGTTTTACTAGATATTCAACGTTCAAGTCAGAATATTGCTTTTGTGTTTGGATAATTGTTCTGAATCTCTGGTTTGTTGTTCAGAGAAATTTTATCTTGTAAGTTTGGATGATTTTCAGAAAATTGTTCCTGAGCAACATCTTTAGGACGAAACGCCAATGAATTATTCCCCCAAAATATGTTAAATCTCCTATGTGCGTAATTTGTTTACATTAAGGTGAGTCTAAAAAAAACTAAAAAGAAGTATCGCAGGGTGGATGCGAACAAGCAACCTTATAATTACTAGCCGGGTGTTCTTCCAACTTGGCCACGGAGGCGATAAACAAAACTTCACTTGTAGAGGGATAAATCATTAAGGTGTTTTTAATTTGGCTTATCAAAGTGTTCCTTTAACCGTGTATATTCGACAATAACCGTTTGGAATCATAAAACATGCGTTCGCCATGTAATTTTACAACAAAATGACGCACGTCTATTCACTTTATTTTATAGTTCTCCCCAGACAACACGTACGTGTACGACACATGTGCACTATCCATGCATAAGCCGTACATTTGCACATGTGCATTTGTGTGGATGATGAACACATACATAACCCGTGCATAAGCCGTACACGTGAATTTGCGTGGATGAAGCACACATACATAACCCGTGTATGTACACATGTGCATTTACGTGGGTTATGCACAGGTACATAACCAGTGACTAAGTCGTGCATGTGAACATGTGCATTTGCATGGATAAAGTACACATTTACATAACCCGTGCCTAAGCCGTTACATACACATGTGCATTTGCGTGGATGAAGCACAAGTACAGAACCCGTGCTTAAAGCCGCTATGTGCACATGTGCATTTGCATGGATGAAGTACACATTTATATAACCCGTACTGTAGCCGTTATATACACATGTGCATTTGTGTGGATGCAGCGCACGTACGTAACCCGTGCTTAAGCCGTTATGTACACATGTGCATTTGCGTGGATGCAGCGCACGTACAGAACCCGTACTTAAGCCGTTATGTGCACATGTGCATTTGCATGGATGAAGCACACATTTATATAACCCGTGCTTAAGCCGTTATGTACACATGTGCATTTGCATGGATACAGCGCACTACGTAACCCGTGCTTAAGCCGTTATGTGCACATATGCATTTGTATGGATGAAGCGCACATATTTATATTTGCGTGGATGCAGCGCACGTACAGAACCCGTACTTAAGCCGTTATGTGCACATGTGCATTTGCATGGATGAAGCACACATTTATATAACCCGTGCTTAAGCCGTTGTGTACACATGTGCATTTGCATGGATACAGCGCACTACGTAACCCGTGCTGAAGCCGTTATGTGCACATATGCATTTGTATGGATGAAGCACATATTTATATAACCCGTGCTTAAGCCGTTATATACGCATGTGCATTTGCATGGATGCAGCGCACGTACGTAACCCGTGCTTAAGCCGTTATGTGCACATGTGCATTTGCATGGATGAAGCACACATTTATATAACCCGTGCTGTAGCCGTTATGTATACATGTGCTTTTGCGTGGATGCAGCGCATGTACATAACCCATGCTTGAGTCGTGCATGTGCACATGTGCATTTCCGTGGATGAAGCACATTTAAATTACCGGTGCTTAAGCCGTTGTGTGCACATGGGTATTTGCACGGCTACTGCACGTGTGTATGAGACGTCCATAATACCGTGCAAGTGTATACTTTTACTTTCATTCTTTTACTCTCATTCTCATCAACAGAAAGTGGCCTCCATTTTTAGTAGGTGTCGTTTTCCTCCAGGCGGTGTTATAGAGACTTTTCGACGAATAACAGCTGAATGATTGTAAAAACTCCATAACGTCCACTGAGCTAGGATACAAGATAAACAGGTGGCAGCATTGTACTGATGTAAGTACAGTCAGGCAGTTCATAGGTTTACAAAATTATTTTCATGACCGATTACAGCAGAATATGTTGCGTTATTTGTTACTTGGCAAACATGTCAAAAATACTACCTAAAGCTTTGCTCGTTGCAAATAATAAACTCCAAACCTAAATTCTCACTGACAATTATTAGTTACTTGTTATATACTTTAAAGGTGATGTCTTTGCAGTTATAGATGGTGTTACTGCGTAAGACACCAAATATATAAACTCCTTTTTTCGTTGCATCTCGAATTTGCTTTTACATCACCTCTGTACTACGAGGAAATCACCTGTGCACTACATGTAAATCATTTTGGTACTGCTTCAAATCACCTCTATCGTACATGTAAATCATCTGGGTACTGCGTGTAAATCACCTCTGTCCTACATGTAAATCACCTGTGTGTTACGTGTAAATCATCTCTGTCCTACATGTAAATCATCTGGGTACTGCGTGTAAATCACCTATGTGCTACGTGTAAATCACCTCTGTCCTACATGTAAATCACCTGGGTACTGCGTGTAAATCACCTGTGTGTTGCGTGTAAATCATATCTGTCCTACATGTAAATCACCTGGGTACTGCGTGTAAATCACCTGTGTGTTAACGTGTAAATCATCTCTGTCATACATGTAAATCACCTGGTTACTACGTGTAAATCACCTGTGTGCTACATGTAAATCACCTGTCTGCAACGTGTAAATCACCGCTGTCCTACATGTAAATCACCTGTGAACTACATGTAAATCGAATACGTGCTACTTGTAAATCACCTGCGCGGTAGGTGTAAATCACTTGTGCATGACGTGTACGTGTGCATTGCACATGTTCTGTGCACGTGAAGATGTTGAATAGAACCTGGCATGTATATGTGTATCACATGTACAGGCGTGCATTTATACAGATGATGCACATGTTGCATCCGTGCAATTGTACATGTATTACACGGATACTGTACGTGCATTGTGCTGTCTGGGTCCTATATTCACTTTCAAATGTTCGGCGACAGTAGCCATCTACATTCATACAATTATGCGCACTTACCTCAAGATTTTTTCACTTCGTAATGTAGAGGTAGGAATTACTCGTGATCATTTTAGCTCACTTTAGGAACAATTCGTCAGGAAAAAATAATATATAACAATATCCGCATGTACATGACTGGCGATAGTTCATGTTGGCACCTTCGCGATTTTTCGCAACGAATCGAAGGAGTGTGGACTAAAATGAAGCCCTCGCTGCTACGCGGTGATAACTTCAATACTCCAACTCTAGATATCTGTTTCGACTCGACAAAACCCTGCTGCCAGTGGCAATCCTTCGTTGTGTCGCTATATCGACGAACTACATTTATCGGCAAGTGGGTCAATAGGTGTTGGCGACGTTTACGGCATGGGGTCCTTATGACGAGTTTCCTGTTATGTTTTAACCGTTAAACACGAGATTTGATATATAGAACCTATTTAATACTCGGTCTATGATTGTCACTTGTGCTACTTCAATGATTGACGCAAAGAGAAAAAAAAAGCACATCTTTCGGGAATTTGCCGGGCCTGAGAAGATGCCAATTGATCGTGTATAGGTCTTCACCGTCCATGACCTGCAAATTTAGAGAAAGGAATCTGAGAAAGATGCTGTTAAGGTAAACAACCAACGAGGCTTCCTTTGCATAGAGGGCTTTGTTCCAGATCGCTGTTCCTCTTCCTTCCATGGACCCTAAGTAATCTTAACAGTCAAGCTATAAACTAACGTATTGACATAAAACAATACTTGTTCTAAAATACATGCCAAGGGTCTGTTCCTACTTAATAGCAACATTTTAAGCCTCAACACCACTAGTAAAACTTATCTGAACTTACTGCATTTGATCACATGAATAACAGAAATTTAATTCCTAGCAATTGCTTGATTGTTGATTCATAGATCACTTTTTAAAAAAATCAACAATGATGAGAACAGTGTCCAAATTTTGAATAATAAAATTTTCGTCTTGTCTTATCCTCTTTCGAGGAGTTTATATTTAGGGCACAGATCTTAACTCATCCCAGTTTGCCTATGTCCTGCTATTTTGATTAATGATTCCTGATATAAACAAATTAGGTAGTGACTAAGTTAAGCAGTGACTAGACATAAGTTAAACAGTGACTAGATATAAGTTAGGCAGTGACTAGAGGAACGAACTCAACTGCATTTGTTGGCGCGGGAGACCTGGGTGCGATTCCCGGCGGGAGCTCATGTGGTTCGGATTCCACGTTAATCAGTAGATCCACGTCTCATATAGCCTCGCTGCTGAAAGGGACGCTAAACTAAAATCAACTCAACTCAACTGCATTTGATTACGTACCATGTTGTTTTGGTATCCTGTGAACTACTTTTTTAAAAATAGTAGTTGTATTTAGTTTGTAACAAAATAGTTTTAACATACAGTTATATTATTATAAATTAATAATATTATTGAAAAAGTAGTTCACAGAATACCAAGACAACAGATACGTCATCAAATGCAATTGAGTTCGTTCCTCTAGTCGCTGCCTTAACTTAGATTTTGGGGGAGCTGTTATTCCGGCAACACTGTAATTTCTATGGATGGGAACACTAAAAATTCTTCAGGTTCATACTTTCTGTTGTAGAATAACATTATTCATGTTTGTGGTAAGTTGCATTTCATTATCTCCTTTCACTTATGAAAAACTAGCAAAAGACAAATGGTAAATGTTGTATTATTTTTAGTATGTCAGGCTCTTAAGCTAGAAACTTGATATTTTGAAAAGGTATAGAACTTACGATGTAAGGTACCACTAAGAAAGAATTTTTGGAAACTAAAGTGGGAAGGGGTGGGGAAAGAGAGGGGTAATTATTACCTTAAAATGTCCATTTCTCAGAAGGGTAGACATGAAATTTGGTATATGGCTTTTTCATTAAAATAATTAAGGATGTGTTTCAGCGTTTTTTTAAAAAATATTTGGTCTATAAGGGAAGAAAAGAAACGGAAAAGATAAGCAGTGGGAATTACAATTAGTATAATAACATGCCAATATCTCGAAATGTCTTCAGGTCAGACACATTAAAATCCATACTTGGACTTCTCATTTAAAATAATTAGACTTGTGTTTTACTATTCTTTTATATTTACCATAGAAGAGAAGAAAAAAGGGTGGGGCTACAATTGTTATAATTGGATGATCGAATCTCGAAATCCCTTAAGGTTAGAGACGCGAAATTAGGCATTTAGACTTTTCATTTAAATTAATTGAAGATGTGTTTAAGCGTTTTTGGATTTTTTCCGTACAAGGGAAGAGAACAGAAAGGGAGAAAGGGCGAGAGGGTTGCAATTGTTGTAATATGATGGTCGTACCTCAACATCTATTAAAGTTGGATATACAGTATGAAAATCGGTATTTAGTAATTTAATTTAAAACAGTCAAAGATGTTTTCAAGCATTTTTTGATGTTTTCTGTAGAAGGAAAGAAAAAAGGCGGGAAGATAAAAGGTTGAGGTTGCAATTGTTATAATAAGATGGTTATATCTCGAAATTTCTTGAGGTTACAGACATGTTGGGTATATAAAGATGTGTATATAAATTCCTTATTCCATCAGAATTGGACATAAGCCACAGCGCTTCCAGAAATTGTGCCGGTATTTCCCGAAATTCCGCTTTTAACAACAGAAGAAGGATAATTTCCATTTTTTCTCAACAGATAAAAATGATTTCTGTTGTCAGTCTCATTATCACGGGAAAACGGGTGAACCGTTTGAAGTGAATTTCTGAATACATTTAACACTTGGACCGAAGTGGGATTTTATTATCTCATTTTGATTGAAATGGGAATTACTCTAAGCGGAAAAGGAGTTTAAATTTTTCGCAAACAATAATGCCATAAACGTATTCTTACCCTGCGATGAACGCAAGCAAAGCTTGAAATATGAGATACGCTGCCTTAGCCGAGCAAATATAGGGCTTTGGGGGCGAAGTCCCCAGCTAGCCTATGACTAATTAATAATATAGGCCTATATTGGATTTTAAATGTAGTTGGACACCTATTTTCTTAATCAATTCTTGAAAATAATGTTATTAAGTCTTGCCAATATCAGAGGTTTCCTACTAATTCTGACAGCTTTACGATCGCCCCTCTACCGGTGCAAATTAGTTGTTAGTAGGTTGACGGGAAACCTGAAGTTTTCGAAAATTGTTCACAACATTCGAAAGCACGTGACATTTCGATAGCACATTCTCTGTAGCTCGCCTACGGTTTAAGACGTGTGTGTCACGGATAGTTGCTTATTGCATATAAGGAGGACCACAACTAGGTTTTGTGTCACCCCGGGGCAAAAACGAAAATAGGCTCCCCCAATTTAGATATACTTATTAGAGGCACTTACAATTTAGATGCACTTTTAAGCGTCCCTCCAACTACTCCCCCGGGGCACATGCTCTGCTTGCTCCTTCGTAACCCGATCTTTCTGTTTACTATTTACACATTACAACTTTCTGAAAGCAAGAAAGATATCTTCACCCATGTAACATTACACTCTAGTGGACAAATAGTGAACTTCCTAATTAAAAACGTGTATTTTGGCGCGCTTCCCCTCCCCGTCCGAAAGAATCCGTTGTTTCGGAAGCGGCGAAACTTTTTTTTGTCAGCAGGAGGGCGATATTGTCCGTTAACTGTAGCTTGGCGCTGTGTTTTGACACAAAACCTGGCCAGCGAATCTTAGCAGTCCTTCCCCTACTTTCCCCTTATAGCAGTGGTAACAGTGGCACTAACTCATCAATTTTAGCACTAGTAGAGTTTGGTATTTGCAAGTTGCGTAAATTTCGAAAGAGTTTACTTTTTCTCTAATCAGGACCGTAACTTGTGTGGGGCAGGGGAGGGGCAACTGCCCCCCAGGGAGGTTCCCCGCCGTTCGAAGGGGCCCATTTGGAGACAAAATTTTCTTAATCCATATACAATACAAACATGAAATTATAAATGAAGCATCAAACAGTTTCACTACATTACATACAGGGATGAATTCAGGGGGTAGCCCGGGGGGGAATTCCCCCCCCAAGAAAATTTATTCCCCCCCGGAGAAACTCCCAAAATTTCAGTTACAAAATGTAGGAATTACTTCACCCAATTATTTGTTTTTCTTTCCGTGCACGTGCAGACGAAATCCGACCTCTCAATACACATATAAATGACGCAGATCCATTCTATATAAATATTAAACATGCAACATCTAAGATAGAATACCAAAATAGTCAATAAAATCTGTATTTCTTAACGCTATGACCGAGTTAGGCAGAACATGAAATTGTCAACTGTTGAAGAAAGGTTTGTATTTTAATAGATACTATACTCTCGCCCTATATTATATATTAGTAGGTAGCACTAGCACAGATTGAGATAGGAAAGGAAAGATAGGGAAGATATTTCGATCATTTCATATGATCTCTGATGTCAGCAGACTTCAGTTCTTGAAAATGTACCGTTCTTGCATTATTTGAAATAGAGCGCCTAAATCCCATTTCTCGCATCGGAAGTAACAGACGTAAATGTGTTTTACAATTGTTAAAGTAAACACACCTTTAAAATTAACCAAAAATTGGCTACTTACCAATGAATCCTCCCTTGAAAAATTTAAAGATTTTTACGTTTCGGAACTCTCAGCTGGTTCCTTCCTCAGTGGCAAGGTAAAAAGGATTAAAACGGAAAGGAGATCAAAGGAGTAAAACCAGGAATACATACCACTATATAAAAGTAAAGTACAAAAAAGATCCTGAGATGAACAGAGCAGAGTGAAAAAAAGAATGAACTGAATAAAAAAGAACGCGGTGTCTATGTTAGGCCACTATTGCCAGATCCAAGCTATGCTTCAAAGGTAGGTACCCAAGTTCGATCAACGTTGCCAGTATCAAGGTTCAATGCAGGTTTCTATTTATGAATAAAGAACGATTCTTTAATTTCCCGTTGTTTTTATCTTTATTTATCTTTATTCATCTGAGTGCTGCCACTCCCTTGACTGATGTTTCGCTTCAGGATCGTAGTGGTATAACCATGTTTCGTCCATAGTTACTATTGGTGACAGAAATTGCTCGGTATTGTTGTAAAAAGGGAGATAAACTCCCTTGATGCCCTCACTCTTTCCCATTTTGCTGAGAGCACTTTGGGGACCCATTTTGTGAGAGCTTGCACATGCCCAAGTCATTATTAATTATGCTACCCACGCGTTCCCGAGAAATGCCCACAATCTCTGCCACACGTTTTGCTGAGATTCTGTGAGTTTCGAGAATCATATCATGAATTTCATCCCCGATTTCCGGGACAGTCAAGTACAAACCTTGATATTGGCAACATTGATCGAACTTGGGTACCTACCTTTGATGCATACTTTGGATCTGGCTATAGTGGCCTAACATAGACACCACGTTCTTTTTTATTCAGTTCATTCTTTTTTCACTCTGCTCTGTTCATCTTAGGATCTTTTTTGTACGTTACTTTCATATAATAGCATGTATTCCTGGTTTTATTTCTTTTATCTCCTTTCCGTTTTAATAATCCTTTTTACCTTGCCACTGAGGAAGGAATCAGCTGAGAGTTCCAAAACGTCAAAATCTTTTTTTAAAAAAATTCAAGGGAGGTTTAATTGGTAAGTAGCCAATTTTTTGTTAATTTTAATATTCCCCCATGTGCCCATGTAATTATAAACACACCTTTCTTTAACTAAAAATAAGTCAGTTAAAGGGTGAGATTTAGACGGCGTCATTTAGAGGGATCAGGGAGGAACAGTTATCCCTCCTGGGTTAGAGATTTATATAGAATTTATCAATATAATAGTAGCATATAAGTGAAAGATTGCTATTCAAGGTGATGAAGGAGGGGCAAGCGGGGCGACGGCCCTGGGCACCAAAATAAGGGACGCACGATTCGGGAGGGGAAAAGAAAAGAAGGAAAGAAAAAACGAGTGGTATGAAACACATGTGCACATATATAAAATGAAAGGAAAAAAGTAATAAAAAGTGCTCAAAATCAAGGAAAAATCAGGGTTTACTTTTTAAAATTTTCTCACGTTTCGCAGCTGGTCTGTCGACCTCACTCATATGTACGAGGGTGCCGTCGTATACTCTCGCCCCAAGCGCTGATTTTCCACGACACGGCACTAATCCTACTGAAGATTTCGTAAACTAAACTATTGATGTGTATGCAGTAAAGAAACCAAGGCTAATATACTTGATTTAGAATCAGAAGTGTGAGAAAGAATGATTACTTTTTGTTAAGATATTCCTATGTATGTTTTAGGACAAAAAATATTTGAGTTGATTTAAATCTTTTTAAAACTTCTACATTAGTAACAAACAGTAACTACTGAATATAGGAAAAATAACTAAAATAGCTTCTGTAAATAGTAGTTAAAGTTTAGTCTAAAATATGTGTGCCAGTCTTCATTTAATGTTTTAGATAAAATTAAACGATTGTTTTCTTTTTTAAATTATAATCTCGCATTGAATATTTATCAGCAATTAGTCTCAATATTAGCTAAGATGTGCATGTGAATGGAATTGTTAAATATGCTGCTTTCTTGCAAAAATACAGAAAAACAACCCCCCCCCGAGGAGTTCGCATTCCCCCCCGGGTGAAAATGTCTGAATTCAACACTGATTACATAAAGCAGCGCACAAAAGGTAAATAAAACAAAAGTGAGCCATGGGCCCACCTCAGTAAGAAACGTCTATTATTAGGGGCCCTAGATATAACATTTATTCGTATGGCTTTGAGATTTGTCAATCTTGTCCCCTTAATTAATTTGTCATGTATGGAACGGGCCCAGGGGCGTAAGTAACGGCCCCGCAGACCTTGCCGTGAGGGAGGGCCCACAGGCTTCGGGGGACATAAATAGTAAGAGAAAGATAGAAAGAGGGGGGCCCAAGAATGAGAAAAACAACTTTTTCTAGGAGGACCAAATACAAGTATTAATGCTTGCCTCCCAGAAAAAATCTAAGTTACGGCGCTGTCTCCAATGTGAATTTATTGGTACAGTTCTGCTAATAGTTAACTATATCAGGCTGGTCTCTTTAAAAATTGGGCCGTGGAGAGAAACAATCTTACAGGAGGATAGTATTCAAATTTTAAGAAGGTGGGGAAAGGAGAGCGAGGATGAGAAAGATGAGAAGAAAGAAAGAAAGAGAATGAAAGAAACACTTCTACATTTACTTCATAATGAATTTAAGCATATATAAACGAAAAAGTGATATCGGAACCCACCATCATAACATTTGTGGAAGTGTTAGCAACATAATATTCTGAAGGAATATATTTCCCGCCAATTCTGGAGCCTCATTGTTTGGCCCAATTCTGGCATTACAGCAGTGGCGGATCCAGAGGGCGATCGTGGCGATTGCTCCCCCCCCCCAGGAAAGGAAACGTTCTCATTTTATATATTTAAATAAAACCCAATCCCAGAATTTGGAGCTCTTAAAAGTAGCTCTAAGTAGCAGTATTAAAACCCACCGCCTCCCAGAAGTCCGTCCTGGATCCGCCCCTGCCTTACAGAAGCTACCATCTAGGCATTCACCTCGTGGGACTGAGGAAAACCTTAATAAGGAATAGCGGCCAGAGCCGGGTTCATGTCCACGCTCGATCTACCTATTTTAATGCCTTTTTTGTGTTGCAGTGTCTAGTAAGGGCACCCAAACAGGGCAAATGTGTACAGCTTTAAAATGTTTAAATGTTAAAATTCGCTTTATACTGCACTTTGAACACGTAATTCAATGTGTATTATATTCTTCTTACAGCAGCATGGTTTATTTCCTAATACTTTAAGTCTATGATTGTTAGTATTTATAATTATTGCATCATAATAATCCTCAAAGCTCGTTCAATTAGTATGAAATTCTAGACTTAGCAGTTTGTAACATTGCAAACCTTCACCAACAGGCAATATGTGGCGAGAATATTTCCACCTATACTCGCATCCCAGCCCTTGTTTACAATCAGTACAATATGTTTCTGTCGCCTTATCATGAAAACAACGCTGTCCAGCGAACCGAACGGTCTTTGCTCTCTCTGTTTATTGTTTACAACACAAACTGCCATCTTCCAATATTGCCAGGCGTATAAGCTTTTCACACACTTTCGAACACGAACACTTGTACAAAATTGAGTGTGCATTATATCTAAGATTCTATTACATAATAACTAACTAGATTTGTCATAACGTTAATATCTGTCATCTCAAAAGCAGCAGTTTATGTAGTAATAGCACTTGGTCCATGACTGTGCAGAAGTAGGTACATTCGGTTCGGCGATTCATGTGCCTGGCAACCATGAATTAACCATGTAGGGGTGAGAAGCAAGGTTTTGACGCTCGCACTACAATTGTTGTTTGTAAACAATTTTCTATCGTAGAGTGAACGGACAATAGCAGGTATCAAGTAAGACGACTGAGAAAGTTGCACATGGTTTGACTCCTTGCAAAATAAAAAAAAAATGTTGCATGTCCCTTTCAAGACTGTTTCCATGGATAAATATTGTAGGGTTGCAAGATTTTTTATGACAGATACATGATTCTTGTAAACTGACAACCCAGATTTGGAGTACTTTTACAGTATGTGGTAATTGTCAATGTTATATATCGTTTCTTGTTCTTGCACTACGTACACTCACGAAAGAAAGTATTCTTCAGTTGACAAATTTCTTTTCCTAATAACTCAACATTTAATTAACCTATTAGAGTACCGATTTTGGCAAGTTATCAAGTTACAACTATTCTAAGGAAAGCAACAAAAAGATTCAAATTAATTCATTTGTACCCGAGTTATTGGCAAATGAAAATTTGTCAACTGTCAAATACTTTCTTTCTCGTGTGTACGTGTCGCTTGCTACTTATCAGTACCGTAAACTGGGTATACTTTGGCCCTTTAAAGGCAACTTTGGGCAAGGAAGAGAAAGATTTGAATCTTTCTACATGGTTATTATGGTTTCTATCAGTAAGAAAAGTTGTGGATCAAAGTATTACAACATTGAGAACACGTGGATATTGGCGCTAGTGATTTGTTTCCAGAACGTTGGAAGCAAAATGCTAGCAATTGATAGCAAGTAAACATTTATTATATTTCAAGTTTCACAATTTTTGTTCTTTGCATTAAAGTGACATACCCTGAATGCACAAGTAAGTAGAATATAAAAGCATGTTCATTAGCGGATATTGTTAAGCTAACGCCTTAAATGTTTGTTCAATTATAGACAAACTATTAAGCGTCTAAGTGCGTGGGGTAACATTGGCTCATTTTTTTGGGTAACATTGGTCCATATTTTTTGTGTTGGTAATGGCCCAATATTGAAGATGAAATGGTGTACAAATGGTGCGATGTAATAAGAAATATTAACCCTCACAACTTCTAAAAGAGGATATTATACAATGGCTAACTTGCAAAAATTTTCTTCCTAAAACTGAGCAGTATGGTACCTGTAAAGTACTCTACCGCAATGAAGAATATGATGATCTTATTTTCGGATGTTAAGTATTCATCCACTTAGAGATATCTTT
Organism: Thermobia domestica; assembly: GCF_964235325.1. Lineage (NCBI taxonomy): Eukaryota > Metazoa > Arthropoda > Insecta > Zygentoma > Lepismatidae > Thermobia > Thermobia domestica. Next base: position 160,951,085 of record NC_137460.1, on the reverse strand, counting down.
ATTGAATGATATTTTTGTTTGCCTCTAAATTGAACAAAGTGATTTCACTCCAGTGTTTGTAATATAGGTATTTTAAGTAAACTATTCACAAATTTGTAGCGTTATTTTATAGATGTTTTGTATTCACCCAAGTAGAATTCAGATATTTTCATGAGACGATATTTCTCGTTCGATTGAAATTAAGTAAAAGCATTGATAACTTCACCAATGTGTTTATAATACTCTCTTCTTCTCTTCTACTTCTTAAATACAGTGCTACAATAGTACGATCGTGTATTAATTAGTCATTTTGACACATGGACTAAAGTTACCCCAATCATGAAAAATCTTGAATGGCATCAAAAAATTGGAACTATAATCATCATTCTTGGTCACACTGAGTGTTTACTGCTTTCAAAAGAAATCCAAAGGATTGCTTTTTAACAAGGATAAATGTCATTAAATTACCTCCTTAATCTTAGGAGATATTAGAATGGGAATTCTGAAAACTTAAAAAAAAAAAAAAAAAAAAAAAAAAATGGGCCAAAGAATACCCAGTTTACGGTACTTCTTTTCGGGTGTGTGCTAATTTATTTCGATTTTTCTTGTTCTCTAAATTCATTTGTAATTAAAGTGGGAATAACAAAAGCAGGATTTTTGCAGAAGTTTAGAAAAGATTTGTTAACCGAAATTTGAAGGACGGGTGATTATTTAAGATGATTAAAGAAATACTCTCTTGATTTTGATTTGCCTATTGCAGTACTACGAAGTATCGATACGTTGACAAGAGTAAGTACTTCATTTCTACATTTTGCTCCACATCTATTTGCAAATCATTGAGGAAGTCATTGTAGATTATTAGTTTCCGTATAGTAAGTGATTTGCAAGTTTCAAGTTTGTTTGTAACAATCCATTCGTAACATATTGGTAGCCAACCACATGGGATTATACTGTCTAGTACCATCAATGTTACCATAATGCCAGAAAGAAGAGTAGGCGTTTTTTTCTTTTTAGGACACGCCATTATCACGGCCGTAGGGTGTCTGTACTTGGTGCCAATGTATCATTCTTGTTCATAAAACAATACATTCCCATCCAACCTACTCATTAACATCCCTATTTATCTACAAACAATGCCACATCTGTATTAAATTCGTGCTTTTTTACGTTTCGTAAGAAACAATTTACCCATCTTCGTATGTTTCTGTACAATTAAGTAATTCGTTCCTTTAATTATTTTAAAATGTGTTTTTTCTTTAAAATCAGAGAATTTGATTTGTTTCCCAAAAGCATATTATAGTTTAAAAGCGTCACCGCACATTTCAGCGTCCTCATGATAATCTAAAGGCCAACTGACGATGTTAATGATTATCGTTGAAATAATTTCACACAGAAAATAAGATTGGTAGAGCTAATTGTTGAAGGTTGACGTACAACAAATGAAAGAATCAGACATCCTTAAACCAAATATGACGACTAGAATAGGATTACACAAGCGAATGAATGTATGTGAAATCGAAAATGAGATTCGTCTCTTGAGACATAGAAAGCAGTAGCGTAAACGAGAATTTTGTAAAAGATACTACCAAATAAATGTCACCAATTTCTAATCAAATCTTTACATTTACTATCATTTTGTACAAATCCCATCAGCAGTGGTTATTGGTGGTACTCACTTGGAAGGTACTTGAAGCTGATTGCATCGCCAAAATTCACGAAGTTTATTAGGTTGATTCAACGTTTATTGGATCAGTTAGTTGATGATAGATATACACTCTAGTTAGACCAATTGATCTGGTGAAACTAAGTCGAACAATATATACAAATACTAAAATTCTAGCAAGCTGATGGTATTCAGTTGGATGGCTTGTCGATGACCGTTAATGCACGACAGATTATTCATTGATCTCAAGTTGGATCCTGGAATCACTTCTATAGGTGTTAATAGCGTGGGGACACTTACATTGTTCCCACGTGTCGATGACCTGTGACCTCCTTTGCTTGGGATGTGATAATGTAAGTGATAACACAGGAATAGATTTCTATTAAAGTAGTGATCATCAATCGATAAAATATCTTACTCATAGATATAATATGCTGAGAAGGTTTCAGATTTAAATGGAAAGAAGCGATACGTTTTCTTTCCTTTAGGGAAGTATTATTTAAACACCAATATATGATATGAATATTTACCTATAATCACTTGTATAATTCTATAGTCTTGTCGGTTTTTATTATAGGTAAATACATGTTGAACGATATTGCAAATAATTATACAATTAATATCTCATCTTTTGATGATGCAAAGAAAATTGAACAAATAGTATTATTTATTATCTTAGATAGTGCATGTGTGACTGCGATATGATGTTTTATGACAAAATGTTGTTAAGTAGCATGTAGTACGTATTACGCTTATTGTGTATCTTCTGTTAACTGTGACCCCCATTAGCAAATGCCACCACGCGCTTGCGGTCCTCCATCTACAACGGCGGCATGACCGCTCGAATGTGTAAGCAAACAGTGGCTTCTAATGTTAGTGTTGCACCGTTGCGCAACAACCAAAGTATTTCAAGAAAAAAAAATATTATTAGTAATAGTAGTAAAGAACAGAAAAAATACTTTCAAAAATATTGTTCCCACATATGTATACTTTAAATAATTATTTTACTTCTGTAACTGTCCGCTCCGTTAATCCATTTTAAAAAAGCGAAAAGCAATCCGTCACATAATCTCTAATATATATTGCGTTGCAGCGAGCATACAACGACCAGATTCCTTCAGCGCGGCAATTGGAGCGAATGTTAAGTCTCCTTTCCCTTATCTCAGAAGTTAAAGGCTCTGGTTGTTGCAGTGCTTCTGAAACACAGCTCGGTTTCTAGTGAACAAGAAGGTTTTTCACGCTAAATAAGATTTCTGAATTTTATTTCACTACCAATTAACAAATGAAATTTGTTTTTATGCATTCATATTTTTAAATTACGGGACTATACTGAAGCAAATCAATATTATGATAATTTAAAAAGTTATTACAGATTACAAAATAAGAAAGAAAATATGTAGTAGAGCAGAAAACGAATGAAAGTAGACCCGCAGTTACAAGTTAATTCTTAGTTTATATAGCTAATGAAGGCTTCTTCTACAGTAGTTTATGAACCAAATATTAATAAGTCAATATATACAATTTCCCCGCCCCCTCTGTGGATATTATTTTAGTATATACATATTTCTTTTATAAAATAAGTATATTTTATACTCTTGATAATTTCCACTTAAAGATATATGATGGGGAATGCCACATTGAATTTGGTACTAGTTAGCAATACTCAGAGGCGTAGCCACGAGAGGGGTCCACCGGGTTCGGACCTTCCAAAAATTTCGAAACTTGACTATCATTTGTAGACTTTCCTAACGAACTATACTTGTTTAACAGAGAAATGATTGATGTAGGCTAAATGTTTTATTTTACGCCCCATCATGTACATTTTCTTTTCTTATAAAAATAATCGTTCTATCATTTTTTCTAAAAATATAGGTGACAGTAATTAAGAATTACTTATCGTCTTTTCGGGGCAGTATAAGACAGGTTCGATATTACGTAGACGTATTGAACCTCCCTCAAATACTTTGGACCCCTCCCAGTTAACATTTCTGGTTGTAGAAGTGGCAATGCTGTTTGTTTTGACGTTCTTTGATTTTTGGCTTCTGTTACATGCTACATCTGGCGGGTTCCAAGGTTTGCTTTCCAGAACGTATGACAATAATAAGCATTGTTTCGCCTCATGTGGAAGTATATTGTGTTCATCGTGCATTGCGCAACAACCAAGACGGATTATTTGGAATGTTGTTTTTTCTTTTACGCACATGCGTGTGTTGATGTGATGTATGAATATGTGACATTCGCAATTCATATACCAGTACCTCTTTTGTATCAGCTGTTTTGGTTATTAGTTATTAGATATAATTTTATTGTGTGTTTTAATTCTGTAAATAACCTACAAATTCTGAATGAAATGTATACCATGACTTCTGTAAATAACTTACAAAAAAATGCCCATCTTTCAACTGAGGAAAAACTTGAAATTAAGGTTTAGATAAAACAAGCAAAGGACAATTCAAGAGAGTGTTCGAAAAAAAATCCGGTTTAAATTTACAGGACATCATATGGCAGTAATGTTGTTTGCACTAGATACACTTCCACAATTTATTTTAAATTTTCCCAGATAAACTGAATAAGTGTGTTCAATGTACATATTTTATAACACTAATCTCTGGTACGAACTCTCTTCAGTCTGCGTTGAAGGGGAATTTGGATCACTGTCAGGGACTGATTTTGCTAGAATGAATTGTTCGCAATAATCTAGAAAAATTATTTAGTGAATCTACAAAGCTTCTAAAATTAATATTAACTGTACCTATGGCGTCAGCAAAAGAAGAAAAGTTTTTTCCACATCAAAAAGAATTGACACTTTCAAGGGATTGAATGTCCCAAGAAAGGTCATCACCATTGGTTATGCTTTCCATCGAGAAAGACCTGATAATAAAAATACCAGAGTTCAACCAGCATGTATTAGGCAGATTTGCTCACTAATTAAATAAGGTGATTTATCGGATAAAATGTTCTGCATTTTTTTGTTTTTCAAAAACAGAATTTTATTGAATTTCACATGTCACATAGCATTTGCAGCTAGAGATGCAAAAAAAGCCGGGTTTTTAGAATCGATGTTTTTTTTTTCACATAAAAGGCCGGCTTTTTTGAAAAAAAAACGAGAATTTTGGAAATTTTGGCTTTTTCATTTTCATGATTTTTCTATCTAAATAGTTTTCTTATAGTATATTCTATAGTTAGATAAGAATTTCATGGCTTAAATGCCATATTTCGCTCTAAAATTCACCAGCAAGATGGATGGAGCACATGTTTTACGAATTAAAGCTAACGTGAAGAATGTAGTATTTGAGGACAATTTTAGAGGCCATTTAACTTTATTTAACTTTTGAGTTATCGACATTTTTTTTCTTCTCGGGATCATTTCAGTTTGTCATCCGTGTTTCATTTCTAAGAGCTTAGTACTGTAGCTTCTAGCGCAAAAGTTAAACTTACGTTTTTCTATATATCCGTCAAAGCGTACGTTTTTCAATATATCTGTCAAACCGTACTTCCACATTTCTGTTATACTGTAGCTGTGCAACGATTTAGCAATAATTTTCCGGATACAACCTTGAATACTAATTTATACAAATAATCAGTAGCGGATTTAGAAAAGTACTTTGGGAGGGATTTCTCTGTTTCGTTTCCTAAAATGTCCTAATTTTATTTGTGAGGAGCTTGAAGTTTATGAGTACAGGCATAACTAATATTTCGTTTCGTTTATATATTTAGCGATAATCTTTTGGATACAACCTCATTGAAGATCATTTTATACTGAGAATCAGTGGCGGATTTAGAAAATTATTTTGGGAGATTTTTCTTACTAATGTTTAGTTTCTCTAAACATTCGTAATTTTTATTTGACGCGAGCTTAAAGTTTATGAGTGGAGGCATGACTAATAGATATTTCGTTTGTTTTAGACATTAAGTAATTTTGGGAAACAGGCTTCAGCCCGAAAGACCGCCCCTCTAATCTTCGCAAAACCGTCACTGCTGGTAATTAGTAATAATAACGAATTAAAAACAATAAGAAAGAAAGTCGGCCAACTCACAGTACACGCACTACTTCTACTTCACAGATGGAATGAAGAAAAGCTTTGTCAGAATGGTCGAATGCTGTGTTGAATCCCGGACTTCCCGATAGAAGCGCAAAAGCTCCACTCAGTCATGTTTGTTGTGCAGTTGTATTTATCTTAAGTTAAATATATTCCGTAGTCCTTTTTTTTGGGGGGGGGATGAGGAGAGTTCCATAATGATATGAAGGGTGTGAGCCAAGAACATGATAACTAATAAATTTTCAATTGCTGAGTTATGCAGCACCAGATAGACAGCAACGCATACCGCTTCGTTTAATCCTTCATGTATAGTCTTATGTGAAACATTGGCTTTCCGACTTTCAAAATGGATTGTGCAGCAGAAAATCTCTAATTTCTTAAAATAGTAAAATTGTGGGTTACCATGTTCTTGCCTCACACCCTTCATATGTTGAATCCCTCTTGTTAAAAATTCAGAAAACCTGAGGACTGAGTAAACAGTGATGGCGGTTATATAATACTGTAGAATTTCAAGAATATACGAAACCAAAAGCTCTAGATGTGCAGCCTTTAAGTGTATCATATAAATCTAAGTATTTTTCTTATGTTTTATTTTAATTTTATTTTGTTGCAAAAAGAGGATATGGAATATTTTGAAAAATAATACAAATAATTTTGCTAGTTATTTGTGTACTTTTTAAAATAAGTATTTACTTTTAGGGTTGGCTGGTTTACACCAGCTAGTTTTTTTTTTTTTTTTAATAAACAACTGGTTTAAACCAAAAAAATAAAAAGAACGAAAAATGCGAATCGTGTGAACTTCATGGTGACGTTTCCCCACATCAAACCATCTCCATTAGTTTTATTTCCTTTTCACCTTTTAATCAAGGTGTCCCATGTTAAATTCTCGGTCGAATCACAACCTTTTTTTCATGCGTAAACAAAGTAGCGGTTCGGATGTTACTTTAAGCGAAAGTCTTCTTCTTGATAACCTCGGTATTACGTAAGGATGTTAAGCCTGAATATACGAAACGAAACCAAATTGTATATTTCTGCATGCCTGAATGCCTGTTGTTTTATAAAGAAGCCAAAGTTACTTAAATATATTGATGGAAATTGGCAAAATTTTTCGATTACCTACGTAGCTTCCAACATTAGCTTAGATTGGACTTTCAATGATATGTACGTACTAAATTTGTAATTTAATACATCAGTTTTAGCGTACTGATTATGATATGTTGCCCTTTAAATTTTACATGCAAAGCAATAACAGGACTTTTCCGTTATTGTTTTACATTTAGAGTAATGACGGGATTTTCCCGATGGCTAGGGCGGGAGTTCCCCAATTTAAGAAATTTACTGACCGGACTTGTTTAGGCTTATGTGACCTCTTCCAGCATAACCCCATTGTTGCATAATAACACCAAGGCGAAACAAACTTATTTCTGTCAATATGTAATATAAATACATAAAGCAAAATATCTAAACCCAAAAAAGCCTGGTTTAAACAAAAAAAAAAAAAAAAAAAAAAACTAGTTTAAACTCCCCCCAAAAAAGGGGGTTTGGCATTTTCAAAAACAACCAGGGTTCTTGCCAACCCTGCTTACTTTTGTATGTAGGAGGTTAAAAAAATCCTATTATATACATTGGTTAATCCTTTGGAATTCATAATGTAAATATGTTGAGAAGTAAAACTGTTTGAAATATCTTTTCAAAATTCATGGTTTATTTTCGAGGTTTTATATTATTATCGACATCAACCACTAATTAAATCACTTTTTGTGTTATAGAGAAGCGAAACAAAATCTGGTTTATCAATTTAAAGCAGAATTTTGAAAAAAGCCCAAAATTTCCCAAGCAAAAAAGCGAAGCAGAAAAAATCGAGTTTTTTTTTTCAAAAAAGCCGTTTTTTTTTTCGAGCCCTTGCATCTCTATTTGCAGCTAAAGTTAGGCTGATTAGTTAATGAGTCCACTTTATATCTTCTCTCTCCAATCGTTCGTACTGAAATACCCAAAACCACAACCCACCGGCCGCCAGTGTAAGCAAATACGAATCAGTTTCGGATTCAGGCTGATGTTGGTAGTGCGGTTGGTGGCTCGATTTTGTATTCGTATCGAAGGCGAATACTGAGCGATTCGTCTTTTTCCACCATGAGTCTCGTTTGCAGACTGGTTTGTTGTCTTGTTCCGAAAGCTTCAGTTGGTTATGTATGCTTTGCGTTAGTCGATTGTCTATCACAGTCTTCGCGCGTGGAATTTTCCAAGTCTGAGACCACGCAACGTAGCGGAATGTTTGCTCTCTCTCTCTTTACTATATATATATATATATATATATATATATATATATATATATATATATATATATATATATATATATATATATATATGAACACGAACTCAAAGTAGAACTATGTCGTGGTCAGTTCTATAACCGCCAGCGAATCGCTGGTGGTATAGCCGCCGGTGGTCCGCCAGCTATCCGCTGGCGCTTTGCTGATGGGGACGCCCATGCTCCTAAGAGTGACACCCATACTTTTTAACAGTGATATGTAGTAGTTGTAAGTCATTTCTTTTGACCGAAAATGTACTTATAATGTGTGAGTACTCTATCTACAGATCTCATACATGAAGAAAGTGGAAGATACGCTTATACGACCAGGATGCTGTTTCTGGAACTATGTTTTACGATCAAATGGAGTTTGTTGGGAAAGGTACGAATTAGTCCTATTTGTATTTAGACTAATTTATTTCTTACTAACTTATAATAGTAACTTGAAACAAATTTAGTATGGAAAGAAGTGAGTTTCGTTTCACAATGAGAAACTACGGTAGACCTCCAAACTATGCGAATTCAGTACTGAAACTTGAAAGTAGTAGTTACATCTGTAACTACTTATTACAATAGAGGAATACAATCAAAGAAAGAATCTGTTCCGTGAACACTAAAGCCATATATAAAAGTCTTCAGTCGCTATCTCTTACTTGTTATATGGAAGTTATATTGAAACCCGATGTCCTAATTGATATCTATAACTATCGACTGCAATAACGGAATAAAATTAGAAGTGAAGCATATTGTGTGACACTTAATCCATGTCAAAATCCTGCTTTTTTATATCTATTTCCATTTTATCCATTACGCAATCGGTGTTGTAACCGGAAATTGTAGATTTTCACCACTTTTGGTTTGAACAGATAGACAGGAGTCGAGACGAAAAACATTCTAGAGACGCTGAATCGATTGCAAAAAGGCACTTCTACTTTTGATCTGATACCTGTCTATAAGACTTCCGAGGCTTATGCGTAACGTAGTTTGAAAGTCTAAAATAGGATTGGAGGGGTTCTGCGTGTACAACATTTAAAAATATAAGCATCGATATAACTTAAAAGCTACGGGTAGTAATACTTTTCTTTTACGGTGAATACTTCAATATTAATTGAATGTATGCACAAGGAAAACAAATTATTGGCTAATGTCAGTAATTGTACACAAATACAGTGAAACCTGTCTATGTTGGCCACCATCGGTTCCATCGAAAAGTGGCCAACTTACAGAAAATAAGTGTGATTTGTGTATTTTTAGAATAGGATTTCTAGTATTACTTGATTGTAAAATTTTAATAAGCAGTGGCACGACAGCTACTTATAAATAATATATATAGAGTAATCATAAAAATATACAGTACTAGAAAATATTACTATAGTATGCAAGAGCGCGATTTCTCTGTAAATTTCGGGGGGTGGGGCATTCAGATGCAGAAAGTATATATATATATGAAGATATTAAGACAAATTGCACTCAAATTATACCAAATATTGTATACTCATAAATAAAATAGGGGCCACATGAGCTTTGGGGGGCCCGGGCTCCCTCGGTCCCCCCAGGATCGGCGCTCTTGATAGTATGTTTAATATATAAGCGTACCTTTCTCTTCCTGAAAACTAGTCTCTTTACATTGGATTATTCGGATTGAAAACACAATAACCATGAAACACAAACAACCATGAAATAGAAGTGTATGTTCGCAGTTTATTGAAATTGATTTTATAGCACACTGAGTTATTCAGATTGAAAATAAGAAAAGCTAAGTTATAAATTCAGAAATTCATATGCAATTTATATGACTTCTTTTCAGTTGTTACTTAATGGTGGTTCATTCTAGACATATTTGCTTTATTCTTTTTGGCAGATATGCACATTCTAATATTGTAGTTAACTACCTCTTGTTAATGAGGTAGAAGTGTTTCCCTCGGAGCAAAAGATGTTTTGAGAAAATCTTGAGGGAATTCATATCTCAAAACCTCCGCTACCTTTTGACATGCAGTCAGGTGCCAATAAATGACAATTGATCTTTAACCTTGAGAATTTTCCGGAATTACTAAAGCTTCCCACTGATGAAAGGAGCCGATATAGCTAATGGTTTTTCCAAAACAGACAGGATAAACAAATACGTACAACCATTTCCTGAATTCCTGTACGTGCTTTTTCTTATTCACATCTTCCTTCACCACCCTTTTATGAGGGTGGTGTTCTGGCCATTGACCTCCAAGAACAAATCGTGCAAATTTATGCTTCTTTGTGTCCAGTCACAAATACAGAACATCTGCCTCTCATATGGGAATTTGAAACAGTTAAGAAAAATAACAAACCTGTATTTTTCGTGGCCAAGATACGCAGGTAAATTTATCATTATCATCATAGGGTAAACATTGCTTCAGTGTGGCCAACTTCCAAGATAGACAGGTGGAAAACTTATAGAGTAGTGAGTAGTGTTGTAAAAAAACGGTTTTTTTTCTGTGAAGTTTTTTTTCAATAAAAAACATCGTTCTTTTTCATGTTTTTTTTCAAATGTCTGTTTTTTTCTGGCAACTATTATTTATTGATTTACGTCGCAGATTATTGAAATAATCAACAGAACTTGAGTCGAAGCCCTCGTAACTTACAAATCTTTTGTTTCTTTGCACCTATATACTAGCAAAATTGTGTGATTATTCCTTTCGGCCCCAGGTCATTTTTGGCATTTTCCTACATTTCCAGTTAGTGACTTATTGCTCAAAATCCATTCATTCGATTGATATGGTTAAGGCCTTGCTTTTTAGAAAATGGATGTGGCTATCTTTTGGTGTAAGTTGCATTGCAGTGTTGCCAATGGGTGAGAAATTACTGAGGGAAATGTAGGGGTAAAATTTTTTTAAAAATTCCGTAACCGAATTTCAAAATTTTTTGTATCTAGTACCACTGCTGCTATATGGGTTCAAGCCGCCTAAAAAATCTTCGGTGTGTTGACAAGGTACAGTGAAATCCTGAAGTCGCTTGCTTCCATCCAAAGAGGAAAAGAAAAAATTCTGTCATACACATGAAATTTTGACACTTTTTACGCCTCACAAGCAAAAATCAAATATGCCGGGGCTACACTTCTCTAATTATCCTATTGAAACTTTTTATGGTGCGTTCTGTAGGGCAAAGAGGAAGCTTTCAGGTAGTGGTACGTTTGTTTCAATGTAGCCAGTAAGAGGGTAATAATAGAGGGGGAAATGGGAAATTTTCCGAATTTTTCACCTAAAAGCGGGAATTAATTGTTTTGGCTGGAAACACTGCCATCAGACAGACAAAAACTATCTGAAAATAGTCCTAAGTACTCCAAAAATATATCCTACAAGTATCATGGCGATATATAACAAAGTAAGCATGAAATTAAAAAAAAAATCTCATTCTACCTCAGAAATTCACCATTTTCTTACCATTTACAGAACATGATTTATTATAAACCTCAACTGTACTTTCCCTAATTATTCTAGTGAAACTTTTTATGGTGCGCTGTGTACGATAAGGATGAGGCTGTGAGACACTGGTATGTGTGTTTGAATGTAGCCAACAAGAAGGAAATAATAGAAATAAAAAAGGGATTTTTTCCAAAATTTGCCCTAAAATCTGGAATTAAAATTTTCTGTCGCTGGCAACACTACTATCAGTCACACACAAACTATCTTAAAATAAGCTTTGGTATCCCTCTAATATATCCTGCAAGTATTGTGACGATATCTAATAAAGTAAGCATGTCAATAAAAAATATCTCATTCTACCTTTAAAAAAAATCACAGTTATCTTCCCAATTAGAGAACAAGGTCTACTGTACTTCCCCTAATTATCCTATTGAAACTTTCTATAGTGCGTTGTGTAGAGCAAAGACGAGACTTCCAGATATTGGTACGTTTGGTCCAATACAGCCAACAAGAGGGAAATAATAGAGACAAAACAGATAATTTTTCCAAAATTTCCCCCTAAAATCTGGAATTAAAATTTTCTGTAGCTGGTAACACTGCTACCAGACAGACACAAACTATCTTAAATTAAATATTGGTACACCACTAATATATACTACAAGTATTATGACGATATTTAAGGAACAAAACTTATAATTACCAAAAATATATTACTGTAAACAGAAAAGTAGGGAAAAACTAGAAAAACCAAGGGTTAGAACCTAAATACGAATTTTTCGTGCGTTCCCTAATTATCCCATTGTAACGATCTGTACTTGCGTTTGTTAAGTAAGGACAAATGTTCGATTGGCGTAAGTTGACTTGCACTCGGACGTATAGGTACGGATTTATAAACAAAAACTTCTAATTTTTTCCCCAAATTTAGGAAACTTTAATTTCCCTTATTGGCAACACTGCGCGCAGGCCCGTCCAATTGATGTCAACAGTTAGGTATCCATCCGAGGTATCTACCTGGCAAGTATAAGGAGGTCTTTCTACAACGAAGGAAGCTACAGGGAAAAAAGAAGTAAAGGAAATTCGAAATTAGAAAATTCTCGAATTTTTGACTGGGGTGAAATTTGAGAAGGAAATTCGACCCCAGAAGAAAAAAAAATAATATGATAAACTATAGTCCAACTATATTTTGTACGAATAATATCCCGATATATTAATTAGTGTCCACACAGGAGCGGATTAAACAAATGACACACCCGTGTGTGCCACTTTGGCTACCTGGGCCACCGAGTATACATTTGACTACTAATTCGTGTTGTAGTTATAGTCTCGACTAATAATAATATCATTGTTGTAAACAATAACTTTATAAGGAAAATTTTCTCTCCTTTTACATCTTAGTTCCAACACTGTTGGTGAGAAATGCAGGGTGTTTCAAAATGAATTTTGGGGTTTTAAGTCTTCGTAGTACTTATTACATTTTACGTACAATTATAAGCAATACATCTAGTAAAAGAGCACATCAAACAGTCTTTGCTACAAGTGTTCAATGTGAGATTCATTTGTCACACGGCACACATCTAGTCGATAGGCGAGAAAGGCCAAAAAAATTTTCCGCCATATAGCACAAAACACATTCAATTTAGGGGAGTCTCGTTTCAAGTGTACCATCTCCTGAGGATTTGCTGATGGCCAGATACAAACATTATGAGTGTTCACATTAGCTCTTAGGTGAAATGTCGATTTATCACTGAAGACGACACGATCCAGAAAATCTTCATTGTTATGCAGCAATATTTCACTTGCGAAATTGGCAGTAAACCGTAGTCTGTAGACTTTAGACCTGTAGCAACTGCAAAGGATAAGGACGTAGTTGCAAGCGTCTCCTCAATATTCCTTCACACAGACCGTTGCACTGTACAGATTCAGTCTTTATTAAAACACAAAAAACTTACTGCTCTCTAGTCTACGTCTTTGCTGCTTGCTCTTTCTAACGGCAGACAGAAGAAACAATGCATGTGCATGCGTGCGTACAAAACTGTTTGAGTTGCTCTTTCATTTGATATAATATTTATAATTGTAAGTTAATTGTAATAGATACTACAAAGTTTCAAAACCCTAATATTAATTTTGAAACACCCTGCATTACTTCACATTGTGTCATTCTATATTCATGTCTTTTATATACATGTCATCAGGGCCGTTCCTAGTCAATTTGTTTCCCCATGCAATGGCATAATTTGCCGCCTCCCCCTTTCTCCAGAAAGAACAAATCTTAAAAGTCATCATTTTAAGTATGCTACTCCAGCATGAACAACAAAGGTGAGGGTAAGTGCAGTTGCACTCAGAAAGGCTTAAATACTTACTAAAAATGCAATCCCGTTGTGTCTTTTTTTTAAAAATATTAATCTATTACGTTAATGAAAGATAAAGCAAACACACCTGCAGAGGAAAGATGGTAATCCTTTTTATAGAATTCACTATCGAGCTTCAATCTCAATGTATCAGTTTGCAATTCCAGTGCAACTAGTTCTTTTCTTTATTTCTTGATTTCTCTTCAATATCTGTTAACTTTTTTTTAAAAAAAAAACTAGTTTCTATCTCCAATGATAAGGAACTTGTTTCTGACAAAAACAAGACTAGTTGTCATATAAAAACTGTGATAACTTACTAAATGGAACAGATATCCACTACTATTCGAGAACTGAATTCTTGCATTTGGCAACAATCAAGCAATTTGTGCTCGGATTTATTCGACCATTTGCTTTAACATTGTCCATGTGGCCTTAAACTAATGCAACCTAAACATAATTTATGAATGTAGTATTCAAATAGAAGGTCAGCTTAGTAAATGTAACTACCATCATCATGAAGTCTTTCCAACAAGAAATATTTAATTTAAATAATATACTTATGACAGATTTTACCGGACCATCCAAACTTGCCGCTCCACGCAAATGCACGTGTTGCATATATGGTAGAGCCGGCTCTGCATATCATATATATCTAGTCGACAAATTATTTATATATGACATTTAGAAAAATACTATTAGGCAAATTAGTATTAGTTTTTACCTTTTGACAAGTTATTTGAATTTTATACTGTTCGTGACATTATTTTCGTACTTATTAAAGGCCTGCTTTCACGAAAATACAAAATTTCATTTCTACTTTTATTTCTTAGTTGATATTGATGAAAACTGCTGAAACCCGAATTGTTAATAGGTATGGCATTCATGTAAATTGTAAAATATTTGTAGCGTATCAGTATCTAGCGTTTAATTTATGTTGCATTTTACGGTGATTATACCTACATAAGAATATTTAATACTTAAATAGACGTAAGATGCATTAGAAATGACTATTTGAAAAAAAACGAAATTTAGAAAAAAAACGAGAGGCAATGTTTTTCTTTCTAAAAAAAAACGTACATTTCTGAAAAAATACGAACGGTTTTTTTTCTATTTACAACACTAGTAGTGAGTAACGAATGTCTTATGGGAAAATGCAGGTTCAAGACGAACTAGGCCAAGATAAGCAGGTGGCCAACTTAGAGAGGTGGCGAAGTTGAAAGGTTTCACTGTAGTAAAAGTGTGTTTTAGTCTAGGCGCTAGCCCATGCCACGTGTGCAGTATATGTGCCCTCATTTTGACTGCTGGGTGTTATTACCCACTTAAAGGAGAGTTAATTTCTTTTGGTCACGTGATCTGGTTCATGGTCGTTTACTCGCTATATTGGATTCGAGATGGTGGATCAGGACTTTCTTTAAACGCCCATAACTCGGCCATTTATGGACCGATTTTGATAATCTCTTTTCCTTTGGGAAGGGAAAATTAGACTATAATTTTGTACTGTTCCACTTTTCGCGAAATCTGTGCCATTTTTAAGAAAAATTGGAAGGAGTCGAATTGGAGATAAAATTTTATTCTATTTTCGTAATTTTCTCGAAAATGGCTAATAATTCAACATTTTAATAAGATACACAAAAAGAAACAGAATTTAATAAGCTTTAAAACGGTATACAACTTGCTGGATTTAGTTTAAAGCTAGGCTATATATTAAAGGAAAACCAATTGTATGTATCATTTTAATTGTTGTTACAAAAATAGCTTTTCCGCCGTTTTTACCTTCCAGCAATATATCTATGCTGCAGGCGCTAGCCCATCTTGCGTGCGAAGTTTTATGTCCCCTAAGTCTTGTGAAGTTTGTTAAGCTCACGGTCACATGATTCAGACCATAGTCATTTAGTTGCGATATTTAAAAATGGACGCCAAATTACTAGATTTTTTTGTCTAGGTACATCTCTATACCCAGTCCGAATTTACAGCCTGGTTGCTCATTTGACTTCTTTGTAAAGTAAGTCTCATAATTCTAAATTATAATGTAATTTTAAAAATGAAACAATGACGTATTTTCAGATTATTATTATTAGGAATTCTGCCTTTCAGCAGGTCCTAGGACTAATGAGGATTTTTTTTTTTTTTTTTTTTTTTTTTTTACAATTTTAGGTTTGGGCCTGGAAATGTTTCTTCCACTTTTGTCGATTTTCAGCTTCCTCTTTTAACTCCCAATATTTTCTCCTATCTTTCAAATAATCGATCAGCTGTATTCTTCTTTTTCCTATTCTTCGCGTACCTTCCATCTTTCCTTCTATGACGGTGTGAAGAAGACAATTTCTTCTCAAGATGGGTCCAATCCAATTAGCCTTTCTACGAAGAATGGTGCCTAGAATCCACGGGATATTCTCATGTCTTTCGACTTTTCTATGTTAATTTCCATTCCATACAGTTTTCCAGTGTCAACTATTTTGCCAATCATCTCCTGTAGTCCTCCTTCGGTTTTAGCTATTATAACCGTATTATCTGCATACCTGATCTTGTTAATGATCTATCCTCCAATCTTGAAGTCTCCAATTCCAATTAAAGCTTCCTTCATTAAACATTCACTGTAAATGTTGAATAATTGGGGCGACAAACTACATCCTTGTCTGACTCCTCGTCCAATCTCCACAGTATTGGTTTCTCCTTTATTAAAGCGCATCTTCACTCGTTGCCCTATGTACAGGTTTTGAATGAGTCGTCGATCTCTCCAGCTGACTCCGATTTCTTTAAGTATTTTCAGAAGTTTCGTCCAATTCACTCGGTCGAAAGCTTTTCGCCAGTCGATGAAGCACAAATACAAATCTTCCTTTACATCGAGAATTCTTTCTGATATAATTCTCATCAATCCAATAGCATCTCTGGTGCCTTTTCCTTTCTGGAATCCAAATTGATCTTCTTCTAACCTCTCATCTATCTTTCTTTCCAGCCGCCTGTTCAGTATGCGTGCAGTGATCTTTTCAGTGTAGGGAATCAGGCTAATAGTTCTATGATCGATGCAAATCTTTGCTTGATTTTTCTTGGGTAGTGCAATCATTGTAACATCAATAAAATCCTTTGGCCATTCTCCACTTAGGTAGATCTTGTTAATAAGTGAGGTCAGCACTTTCATTGCATTGTCTCCTAATTCCTTGAGCAAATCTACTGATATTTCGTCGTATCCAGTGGCCTTTCTCCTTCGCATGTCTTTGATTCCTTGTACTACTTTACTTTCAATATACTGGGTCCTTTTTCATCATCCATCTCTTCCTCTGCTTCGATTGCAATATCTTTGGGTCGGTTCTGATCATACAGATCTTTTATATATTCTTCCCAAATTCTAAGGAATCTTTGGTGGTTAGTGGTTACATTACCTTGTTGATCTTCGATGCCGAACGTTCGTATACTTCTGTTAGCTCTCCCTCCTAATTCTTGTGCTTTCTGGAACATCAGATCATATCTGCCGCGCCGTTGAAGATCCGTTATTTCTTCACATACCGTATCTGCTCCGTGTACATTTCTTTGGCTTTGTCCGTTTCTCTTCTCAATTCATTATTCAGACTTTTGTATTCATTGATATCCGTGTTTTTTGCCCTTCTGCATTCCTCTACCTTCTTAAGCATTGCTACAGATATCCATGGTTTTCTTGGTGATCTTTCCATCCTACCAATGTTATTGTGGAGTGTGTCAAGTAGAATCTGTTTAACTTTTCCCCAAGTAATCTCTATATTGTGAACCATATCTCCCATTGCACAGAATTTTTCTTCAATCTCTTCTTTCACATCATCGTCGATATTTCTTAGTCGCTCTAAGTTCCATTTTCGATTTTTTCTCCCATTTTTTTAAATCAATTTTAACCAGGTTTGCACTTCCGCCACCTATATATTGTGATCCGAATCAATGTCGGCTCCTGGCAATGTCTTTACCTCTTACACTGTTCTTGAAACGTTGCTTCACAATAATATAATCGATTTGGTAGCGTTTCTTATCTCCTGGACTTTTCCACGTGTATAGCTTGGTTTTCCTTTTCTTAAACCACGTGTTCATCACCACCAGATTATGTTGCCTACAGAAATCGATAAACATTTGACCTCGTTCGTTTCTTCTACCTATAGCCTTTCCATCTAAATTATGCTCCTGCTGGCGTTATTGTCGCTACGTGATTTCCCGTACTTCCCTTGAAAGAGGAGGTATAAGTTGCTGCGACCGACACCTTTCAATTGTTAGATGCGGAAGCGTTGCCACAATGAATAATTTCTCGGGCTTCGTTGTGGTCTGTCTTATTAGCCACTCTAAGTAGTCTATGATCTTCAGTCGTCAAGATCAAGCGACTGAATTACAAATTGGCACACAGCTGATGTCATTCACTTCTTTTCCCTAAGCAAAAGGGAGGGTTTACTCCGTCAGAGGGCGGCTGGAGTTGGGCCGAAGTATAGTTTCCGAGGGCACAAGTGGAATAGACAGGCTCTAGTCCAAATGGTCCCACTACCTTATTCGCAGCTCCTCCTCCTACGCTGTTGAAGTCTCCCATTACTATGGCGTTGACCTTACCTCTTCCTTCCTGATTCAATATGTCACTGATGTGATCATACATTATTTCAACTTCATTATTATCATGATCGGTTGTTGGCATATACACTTGTATTGCCACAATATCCACTGCTTTTGCATATAATTTTACAAACATCAAGCGGTCACTGCAGTATTCCACTTTGGTTACACTTCTTGCCACTTCGTTCTTCATTGCTATCGCGATACCATTTTCGGCCTTATCGCCACCCGAATAGTATCTTTTGTAATTTCCTGATACTATCTCATATTTCCCTCACCATCTCACTTCACTCTAGCCCACTATGTCCACTTTACATTTGTCCAGTTTCACTTTTAAATTTTCAAGTTTTCCCTCACGTCGTAGAGTTCGTACGTTTCAGGTTCCTATGCTGAAATGAAAGTTATTACTAATTTCAGATACAAATAAAAAAAGTAGATTCAAAGAGCAAAAAGGTGTTTTTACAAATAGAAGAAATAGTACTAAACAAATACGTCGTAGTTGATAATACAGATACAAATTAATAACATAGTGACAAAAACTAAAATGAATATTGCAAATCTTTCAGAGTCGAGATAAAGACTTAAACAATATTTTTTCTGAGGGTTCGTGCATTTTTCCAAAATAGTACTTTTACATTTTTACAGAAGTCACAGCAAAATATTTCCAATTTTCTACAGGGACATACAGTTTCTCTGAATCACATGTGGCAATTGCATTGCTTACTAAAATCTTCAGGCTCCGATTGCTCATCTGTCACCTGCGGAATTAAAATACCGTCTTCCTTTATGAAACCATAGTCCAACGGATTGAGTTTCTCAGATGGTTCCGAAGCATGAATTCATTTAAGTAAACGCGCCCGAATTCGACATACCTGTGCTTAAATGTTGTGAAAGAAGCGTAAGATGTCATCCCTGCAATCGTGCATAGAAGTGGCAACATTATGGGAGTGTCTTTTCTCGTGTCAAAAGCACTGTTACAGTAGATGAGTCATATGTATGGAGAAAAGAAGTACATTGTTGTGTGTGTGACACACTCTTACAGAAAAAAACACATAATCTTAAGGAAAACATAAGACTGCAAATTATTTTCGTAAGACTTTTATTAAAGTTAGGTTTGATTCAAGCAAATAGTAGTACTTTAATGTCGTAAAGGAATTTCAATCCGTGCGTTTTGTGTTCTTCTGTGAGAACAAAGGTTGTGATGTAACATGAACGGGGGGTTGTCGAAAACACGAGCCTTTATTCGTAACGTGAACCGGAGTTCGACAAGGTTGTCGAATTCATGCTCAGTAGTGCAAATATAATTTTAACTGAATATCTAAACGTACAAGTATGTTCAGTCTTTCATAAAGCTATTTGTTGCATAATTCTCCGATACTTGTAATCTCAGTTCGACATGGGATGTCGAAATTAGGTTCCAGCATGTCGAATTGAGGATCATCGAAGTAACTACTCAGTTCAGAAAATTTAGGTTGTGTTCTTTTGTCCGTCTGATTATTTCTGCATAACAATAAAACAATATTTGAAGCTGAGAAGAGATTACTATTACTAATAATGCATACTTAATGTTTTACATTGATATAATTGAAGGTGTCGAATTCAGATATCGCAACTGTCGAAACCAGGTGAAGTGTGTCGAATTCGGGTTTTATTGGCGAGTTCCAGTTTCATAAGAATTTCTAACATTAACATTTGAGCCTTGTTGTGACTTTTAGTATTAGTAGGGACTGTACAGTTCAAGGAAAAAATGGGCCAACATCGACCAATATTGTGGCCACAATAGGCGATTGATTTTTGAAAAAGTTAACCTGTCGAAATCCAGTGCGTTTACCTTATAGGATTGCAAGTAGCTTCTTTTTATGCGAAGACAGATTGATCTTGAGGTAGGATTGAAATCTTGAAAGTTTCGTAATTTCTAAGTTAATTTCTACATCTTTATTTTTGACGAGAAATGGATTTCTGACTAAACCGGAAAAATCACAGCTGGTTCATGAACTAGAAAAAACTAGGATCACAGCCAAATTCCGAAATTCCTCAATCATCTGGTAAAGCAACAGTTACAGACCGTGTGGCTATTGCAAAGAAGGTTTCAACAAAATCTTTAAACTTGAAGACAGATGAAGAGTTTGTAAGAAGTATTTGGAAAGCTATCTACCACGCTTGTCACACAAGTGAGTGCATCAATGTTGTTTTCGATAAAGATTTGCGCGGATGCGGATATATATTTCTTTTCTGAGCGGATAGCGGATAAAGTTGCGGATATGGTTTTGCTACATCTTTTCCCTTCTAAAAACGCTATAAAATTTGTGATAATGATAGAAAGAAAAACGTTTGTTAAGAATTAGAAGTTTTAAAACCGGTTGAAAAATAACTAAAATCAAAATAAGTGTGTTTGTGAGTATGTTGTATTTATTGATCTAGAGAAGGCTTTTGACCGCGTAAATTGGGAATTGATGTTAGGAGTTCTAACGAAGATAGGATTCGAATGGAAAGATAGAAGACTCATAAGAAACTTACATATGAACCAACAAGTAAGTGTTAGGATAGGGGAAGAACTGACGGAAGAGAGTGCAATTGGAAGAGGAGTTCGACAAGGATGCTGCCTCTCGCCAACACTATTTAATGTCTATCTAGAAGATATAGTGAAAAAGAGCCTACATGATGATGATGGTATTTCGGTAGGAGGTAGAATGATTAGATGCATAAGATTTGCAGACGATATGGCGCTTGTTGCGGAATCTGAAAAGAAAATCAATAAAATGTTAGAAAAAATGAGAAAGGGCTTTGAAGAATATGAGATGAAAATAAATGTTAGAAAGACAAAAGCCATGTTGATTGGAACGAATGGGTCTGTGTCAAATATAAAAGTAGGAAGGGAGAAAATGGAACAAGCGGATAGTGTTCGATATCTGGGTAGTATTCTTAGTAATGACATGGAATGCGAAAGTGAAATAAAAGCAAAGATAGGAATGGCGAAAGAAGCTTTTAGGAGGAAGAAAAGTCTGTTTTGTGGGACCTTGAATAAAGAGTTGACAAAGAGACTCATAAAATGTTTCGTGTGGAATGTTGTACTGTATGGAGCGGAAACGTGGACATTACGTAAAAGTGATGAAAATCGACTGGAAGCCTTCAAATGTGGGTTGGAGAAGAATGGAAAGAATTAGTTGGGTCGAGCCGAAAACGAATGAGAGAGTGTTAGAAATGGTGGGTGAGAAAAGAACACTTTTAGATATTATTAGGAAGAGGAAGAGAAGCCGGTTGGGACATTGCCTAGAAGAAATTGTATCATGAGGAACGTCCTAGGGGGTATGGTGGGGGAAAGGAGAGAGGGGGCGAAGGAGACTACAATTAATGGATGATATTAAAACAGAAAGATCATACGCGAAGACGAAGAGGTTAACGGAGGACCGTGGAGCATGGAAGCTTCTCAGCTGCGGCAAGTGACCTGCCAATAAAGGCAGAATACCTATGATGATGATGAAGTTTGTGATTCAGTGATAACTGAACGACAAGAAATGACTGCGAGAGTGGTCCTTTTATTGCTCTTCTCAATATTTTTAGCATCCGTTTTGTAGGTAAATGACATTTCTAACCTAAACAGAACGAAACACACGTAGATTCAGATGTTTGGAATTGAATGCAACCAAACTCTAAAATTCCATAAAAAGTGAAGATACGAGGTTTTGCACTTTCACCGAAGAAATGCTCCTTTTTTATTAGTAATAATGAAGTTTAAAGACTTACAAGTAACATTTCCCAAGTGTAACACTCCGACTTAGATAAAATTTGGCAGGTAGATACTACACATAAAATAAACGAATACGTGTTTTTTTTTTTTTTTAATTTTCTGCGCACAGAGAAAAATCCGTTCTCCGGACAGCGGTATATTGTACAAATATACGGTTTCGTCTTGCTTACTATAGAAATCAGTACGGAGCATACGTTATCCGTATGCGACATAGGCACTGCCCTTAGATGTTACATCATGCCGTTGCAGGATGTCTGACATCTAACAGCTTTTCGTATATCACATGCATATACTAATGTTACCTTCGTCAGCTATATGCTATACACGCCCCCTTGTATGTGAGAACCTGACCGCCTACATTGTTTCATACGGAAAGTTGAGCTTTTCTCACGTCAACAGTTTCTTTTTCTTTTTTAATTTTCAGGAAAATACGAAACACGTATTTCTCCTTCTTACCTTTACAATATTTGTGCACAATTTCATTCACTTCGATTCACTTGCTTTTGCCTTTCGGGCGTCAAATTCCAAAACTTTGGACTAGGGCTTTTGCCTCCTAAAACCGTTTTTCCATAGAAAATTAAAAAAAAACGTATTCGTTTATTTTTTGCTTATTTTCCATACACAAAGTTTCGTTGCAACTCTTCATGTTCTTTACACACATCTGGAATATTTGTATTAGCACTTTTGATATTTCGTGATCAAAGGATTGGAAGGGTCCGTGCCCCACCTAACCGTTTTTTTTTTCAGGAAAATACCTAACCCGTATTCCCTTATTTTATGTCTACAATATCTGTGCACAATTTTGTTCACTTCTGTCCACCTGTTTCTGACTTTCTGGCGTCAAATTCCAAACTTTTGGGTGGGAGCTTTTGCCCCCTAAAACCGTTTTTTCCGCAGAAAAAAAAAAACATGTATTCGTTTGTTTTATGTGTAGTATCTACCTGCCGAATTTTTATCAAAATCGGGGTGTTACACTTGGGAAGTGTTACTTGTTAGTGACGTGCTCTAAAATTACTTGATAGAGGGGATATCACCTACGTGGCATTATTTTGGTCCGATATCTGCATTTGAATACCCTGCGTAAGTACATAGATCGTTCAGTAATTTTTAATTTGTATCTGCACGGTTTAAATTGCTTTTTATTTATCGTAGTTGGTATTTGATCACGTAGAAACTGACATAATGTATTGTTTCGTTTGATTCAGAAAACTACAAGAGATAGCTATTTAAAATATTTTAGAAATCAAATATTTTAGAAATCATGACTATTATAGAATTTGTAAGATGTATATATTTGCTACCTCCTTATCTGCGGATGTGGATGCGGATAGAGATGCTGCGGATGCGGTATGGATGCAGATGCGATATTTTGTATCGGCGCATACCTCTAGTTTTAGACATTTATAGGAAGAAAATTGTAAAAGCGCTTGAAAGGTTCAAGCGATCACCGACACAACCTGTAGAATAGGAGCCCCAAATAACAGCACACCGCTTCCTGTAGATACTGACGCTTACTGGGCCTCATCTAGAAACAAAGAATTATTGCAGTTACACTTTGTTGATTGGATATCCCGGGAAAAAGATTCTGTTAATTTATCTGTTCCGATTTATCTTGGTGTTGTAGTAAATAATAATCTGATCACACAATTTTCCAGACAGAATTTTAAGATGTTCATGAGCAAGAACTCAAATCTCTTCTTACACTTTCGTTGTTTAAGAGTATAAAGGACTAGTACCTACTTGTATTGCTCTTATGAATTTGCTTAATAAAATAGAAATATAAGGTGTTTTAAGTGAAAAAAGATAGTATCCTATTAGTTATACAACCTTTCACCAAACAGTGTTAGAAACAACCAGGAAATCTAACATTGATATGCAATTGTTCAGATCATGTCTTGCCCCCCACTTTTAACGTCCAACCGCCGCCACTGCATCTACACATCCAGAATTATGAATGCGTCTACACAACCATCGACCATGCCTTGTTTGAATGTCACCACTAGTGATGAGCACATAGTCTTGAACTTGCAGTTATGGTCTTAGTCATGCATGCAAGCCCAAGCCCAAGCCCAAGCCCAAGCCCAAGCTAGTGATCCTGATGAAAGACAAAGATCATAGCTGCAAGACGTGTGCCAAGCCAGGACCAACCTGCAAGAGTCTTGCTCACGTACTACTTGAATATTTTTAGTGGGTGCAAAGGAAGGAAAAAAATCATTATACCCTTCATTTGAATTTATTGGCTTCAGTAAAAATGCTGTTGGAGTGAAATCGTTTCCAGTAATTTGTGCAATCCGTGTAAGTTGGTGTGCTATAATATATGTGTAATTTTCTGGATAGGTTGTTAGTGTTTTCTTCACAGTTTTTATTACTCATTTTGAACCCACACAGGCATCATCCTAATCCAAGTCCGTTTCACAAAAGGAACATCAGTCATTGTGCCGCCTTACGATGCATTCCAACGTTCTCAAACAATGAGAATCATTTATTGGGAAATCAGACACATGTGTATGTTATCTGGGTAAGTCTGAACTTCTGAAATCTGGTAACGTTTCTAGGTTCGTTCTGTAAAAAAAAGATAGCAGAAGGAGATACGTCATTTAAACACGTATGAGCACGGGCTCCGGGATTTTAGAAAAAAAAAAGGGGGGTACTCTTCATGCAATGCTCCTGAGTTATCTTGCACCCCTAATCCCTGCTTAGTTTCCTTCATCGATGTTTTACGACTTGATATTTGTGCAAATCACTACAATCTGTATAAAATTTATATTTGTAAAGTTGAAGAAATGGAACAATACTTCTACAAACAATACTTGTCAAGATTCTTGTTTGAATCCTTCATAGCCAAACAGTACATGGTTAAATAACTTATAAATTACAATTCTACTTGCGACTAGGTCATTATACTTTCATATAATTAATTTCGGCTTCTTCATACACAACATCCAATATTGAAAGGATTTACTCAATTGTAATTAATATCACTAATTAACAGGCTTCAAAATAATGTAATTTAAGAACTATTAAAAATCATCAAAACTAAACTAGCAAAAGTAATATCAATTTTCTAGTCATATGAAGCATAAATATAGACTATTAATAGCTGGTGCTATTAATTCCACCAGCTTACTTTATATAGGTCTAACTTACTTCATTGACTCAGTAATGTACAAATACTGAACACTTATATATATATATATATATATATATATATATATATATATATATATATATATATATATATATATATAAATTTAAGATAATAGTCTTCGAAATACATAACTTTTAAATCTATGTGTAGAAGCATGGCTCGTAATATATGATGTCCTGGTGGTCTGGAGGTAGAGTGCAACGGTATAGAGTAAATAGAATGAGAGTGGAGGGAAAAGAGCAGCAACAGGAGAAGTATTTCAGAAGTGGTTTTGAAAAGTTTGCTGGTGCAGTGTATGGTTGATTTTCAGTCGCTGGTTAATATGTTTGTTTTCAGAGTGTTTATAAATGATACAATATGTGCGGGATCAGGCGTAAACACCATCTTCCAAGAATATCATAAATATCTAGTAACTGACTATGAGAACTCGTATTAGTTTTTATGTTTTGCTATGACCAAAGCTTTACACGGTATATTTGACATTGATACCAAGTAACGAACTACTTATTATAGCTATTTCCTGTAATTATTCACGAAAATAGTTTTTGAGCGTATGAATTTTCTGTCAACATTTATATGAATAGAAGTACTACCACCTGTTGTTCCTACGTTTCTCTTCATCGCAGATTATATTTCGATCCTTAATAACTTATAAGTAGTTTACGCTAGACTTTATAGTTTCTCATAGGAATCATTCCCTTTAATAAGAAGATATTTTTGTAAAAGCAGTTGTTTTGGAACTGTATATAAAACAACAATGATGTGTTATTAAGTCCTCATTATGTCAGGTAGTAGTTAAATCGGCTACCTACTACGAATTTAATACTTTACTCCAAAGTATTGATGGTGATGAAGGAGCACCAAGCTTCTGTTAGAATTTAATACATCTCGGGTGACAGAGCCATTGTGTTGTATTGTTACTATGTGTATACAGTAGCCTATTGAAGTAATTTTCAATTAAAGGTTTGAATAAGACAAATGTACTTGCACTCAAGTGAATTTGTCACCCGGTAAGTATTTCATATACTTTTTTTTCTTTTTTCACAGATTCTTTTGGATTGTGTTCATTGTTATCTGTTATGGCCTAGCATGTATTATTATCATGGGACATAATGATTTAATTGACTATGTTCCTACAAAAGTCTCGGCAAAAAAGAACTATAAGGAATGGAAAATTCCATTTCCTGCCTTAACTGTATGTTCTGATGATTTTTTCGAACACTACGCAGTGATTTCATTTCTTTACGAGTAAGTATTCACCTTTCGAAAATTCTCGAAAGAATACGTTCATTGTATCCATGTAAGTTTAGATAGTTTAAAATCAATTAATACATTCATAAAATATTAACATCCTTCAAGTATTTTTAAAAAAAGAACTTTAATTAAACGTTACCTCACATTTTCATTCCCACTAGAGTGGCATTAAAAGTTTAAATAGCAACTATCTGAAGTGGCCATTCTTTTCCCAGTAGGAGATAAGATTGATATGAAACACAGTGTACGAAACATATCAACTTTCCGACTATATATCACTTGCAATATATAGGCCAGTAGTAATATACAGGGTGTCTACTGAGTTTCATTTTGAAAATTCCAGTATATTTCCAGTATATTCAGTATAACTATCAGCAAAATTCCTGTACCTAATACAATAATTTTTTTTTCAAGTTCTTTAGAAATAATCACACTCTTGATTTTTTGGTTTGTAATTGTTTTACCATCAAAGGAAAATTTTATTTTTAATAAATTTAGTTAACCTTGATTTTTTATATACAATAATGTTTTAAACATTTTTAAAGGGCCTCCCAACACCCCTCACAGCCCTCCACTCCACCCATTACTTTAAATGTCTAATTACAAAATGTATACAACTCATGCTTTCGAACAATTTACAATCTCAATGAATACAAAATTGTTTCTAAGACTATTAAAACAATTACAAAAAAGTCGAACACCCTCAGTCATGGCGGTGTTAAACTTAAAATGAATATTAATTTACATATATATATATATATATATATATATATATATATATATATATATATATATATATATATATATAATAGTTTTTCTACTATAATTTAAATTGAAGTTTCTTGAATGGAGAGTGTAAAATTTGTTATGTTTATTACAAAAAAAAAAAAGAAGCATTGTTGACAAATTACCAGTTTCATGAATTTTCCAGTATGTGGATCAAAATTTTAGTATATTTCCAGTATTCCCAGTATCAAAATTAAATTCCAGTATAATTCTAGTATTTCCAGTATCAGTAGACACCCTGATATATCAATTCCAATTCAATTCCCTCCCTATATCTTTTCTTAATACAGGAGCTTAAAAGAAAACAAATTCTCATTCCAGTCCATCACATTGAAGTTGTAGAAGTGAATAAAACACAAACTCAAGGTAACACGAACTCAAGGTTCGAATTGTATGAATGTCGAACAATTCAAGAGAAACATTCAGCTATATCCTCTCCTTCTCTCACATTCGGGTAAGGTATCAAAATTTTGTGCAAGTAAATACGACATTTATATTCAGCTTATTAAGAAGTTCCCATATACAAAATTTAACATCTTTATGTCATTGACTAATAATAAAGGTTATCTTTCTTCCTCTGCATCTCCTATATGGAATTCGAACCCCGCACCTTGAGAGTAACATTTTCAGCATTCGTTCAAGGGAGTGAGATTGGTATTCTGTGTATTAAAAACAAAAAATCTACCAAATGTAACTTAGAACAAA
This sequence comes from Thermobia domestica, assembly GCF_964235325.1. NCBI lineage: Eukaryota > Metazoa > Arthropoda > Insecta > Zygentoma > Lepismatidae > Thermobia > Thermobia domestica. Next base: position 160,923,157 of record NC_137460.1, on the reverse strand, counting down.
CATGGACTCTAGTGGGTGGCTCTTGATGGAAGTCACATAGGTGAAGTTAAAACTGTATCGTTATAAACTTAGATCAGAAATTATACCTAAAGTAATAAGGTTTGTATACAAGAATTAGTACATTAAATAAGTTTTTTTCTACTAAAGCTGTTTTACAAGAATTAGTACATTGGGTAAGTTTTCTTCCCTACTAATGCTTGTATACAAGAATTAGTACATTGGGTAAGTTTTTTTCCCTACTAATACTTGTATACAAGAATTAGTATATTGGGTAAGTTTTCTTCCCTACTAATGCTTGTATACAAGAATAAGTACAGTAGGTAAGTTTTCTTCCCTACTAATGCTTGTATACAAGAATTAGTACATTGGGTAAGTTTTCTTCCCTACTATTGCTTGTATACAACAATTAGTACATTAGGTAAGTTTTGCTCCCTACTAATACTTGTTTACAACAATTAGTACATTAAGTAAGTTTTCCCTATTGATGCTTATATACAAGAATTAGTGGATTAGGTAGGTTTTCTTCCCTACTAATGTTTCTATACGAGTTTAATACATTAGGTAAATTTTCTTTTCTATTAATGCTTGTATACAAGAATTAGTAAATTAGTTAAGTTTCTTTCATACTGACGCTTGTAAGCGCTTGGAGGATAAAGGTGTTATGTTACATTTTTCGAAATGTTGCATTCTGGCTGTTGCACGTGTTATGTACTACTCATACTACCTAACACATTATTTAGTGAGTCCTCGTCCTAGTGCAGATATTTAGAAACGATGAAGGTGGTATGTTAACGGACAAAGTTGTGAAAGTCAATTTTCCCATCTTCAATTTGTTACATACCACCTTTATCCTCCAAGCGCTTCAATTAGTACACTTGGTAGGTTTAATTCCCTACTAATGTTTCTATAGGAGAGTTAATACATTAGGTAAATTTTCTTCCCCACTAATGCTTCTATACAAAAATTAGTGCTTTCGGAAAACTTTCTTCCCTTTGTTTGCACCGATGACATTTTAATTTTATTGATATCACTTCCCTCAAGAGTCACAATTAACTTAAATTTACTCTCCTCTCAACACTCCGGGGTGAAAATACCTAAATGTATGCAACTGAATGTTATATTTACTCTGTGTATCCATTCGTGCTCAGCTTTATACCAAATTTCATATCTCAAGACTTAATTGGATTTCTTAATATGTTGGTGGTTATAATGATCGGTATTTTACATTTTTTATAAGCGATTCACGAAGAAGCCGAGCATTTCTGTTTTAGCTTCCGCATTTAGATATCTTTGTACTGTAATGTACTTTATAAGGTGGTGGTTAAATATTTTTGCACGAAACCCAAATACAACATTCACTCAAAAATAAACCTTGTCTTTAAAAGCCTAGGAAAAAACCGCCAAAGACGATACCTGAACAGGCCGTTCCCTTAAAATTCAAAGGAGAAAAAGAAAGAAGTTAATTAAATTCAGAGAGAAAAGGTGTTTTTCTTTTACCTTATAGACCTAGAGTATATGGAGCGTTCGGTGCACAAGGGTTCAAGTCCACGTTTTGGTCATTGTGAACATATTTCATCTTTAAGAACTCTAGCTGAAACTCTTTTCAGAGCTTAAACGATTCATATCCATAGACATTGTACACAGTTCTTATAGTGTAAAAAGCAGTGTTAACTTTTCCATGTACTTAAGCGTATCGTGCAAATTTTATGTATCTTTTTTTCATAATTTTGGTAATTCGATTTGACTCCTTTGTGCTCTGAACGCCCTATATCTATAATTTTGAAAACAATACACATACATAGGGCGATAAGTAGAATATCAGACTGGATTTGTAAAGGAAATCTATATTATAAAATTGAAAGAAACTATGTTTGTGACTCTTAATCTCTTGAACCGTCAACCGATCTCAATCAAACTTTCAACATAGATAAGGTTCGGGCTTGGGATGTTTTCTTCAGTTCATTTTTACAGTTTAGCGAAGGGATGGCCGAGGGGGGAGATATATGTAAAAAAAAAAAAAGTAAAAATAAAAGTGACTGTCTTTGTGACTTCATCACGTTTAAACTACCCGACCGATCTTAACCAAATTTTCAACATAGATGAGGTTCAGATATGAGGTGGTTTTTGTCATATCACTTTAACTGTAGAACTTTAGGGGGGAGGGGAGGGGATAAATCTATAAAAATAAATAACTTTAATAACTCTTGAACCACCCGACCGATCTCGATCAAACTTTCAACATAGATAAGGTTCGAGCCTGGGATGTTTTCCTTATTTCACTTTTACTGTGTGACCTAGGAAAGGGGGAGATATATGAAAAAAGAATAAAAATAAGAGTTACTGTCTTTGTGACTTCATCATGCTTTAACCACAGGACCGATCTTAACCAAATTTTCAAATTATCAATTCGAATGAATCCTAAAGAATATTCGATTATGAACCCTAAAGAATATTCAAACTGCCTCGCCTATTCTATACACATTTTAAAATTCAATTAAATATTTTGTTTGATTACACATTGTGGTACAAAATAATAGGATCAAATATTCATAATTGCTACTTCTTTTTAAATACGTTTCTTTCTATTAATTGGAAATGCTCGTAATTTTGTGATTATATTATACAGCCATTCTTGTTTACTTAGTTAATCAATTTGAGTTTAACAAGTTATTTGAGAACAGAAGCTGTAGCAGACGGAGATCAGTCATTAAAAGAAGCCCAAACGACTAAACGGATTTTCCTCCGAGGTTTACTATCCCACAGAGATGGAATCCACAGTTGCGTACACAGAAAGCATAATGCTCTAGCTATTTCGTCAGAGAGGAGTATTGAAATATAAATAGTATTTTCTGTTACTTAAAATGTGAAAATAACTAACGAGTTACGCTTGTTTCTACCTAGTGAGCTGCTTTATATAATCTTTTTATTTTTTCGTAATCTAAAATTATGTAGAAACGTGTGCAATGAAGTTAACGAAGAGCAGATTAAAATAATAAAATGGTAACTGTATAATTCTCAGTTTCTGTTACAGTTTTCTTCTGCAAAATAATCTGTTAGTTTTAACTGTAATTTTAACTAGTGAATATTTGATCTTCATAACGAGAAACTATACAATTTATACCATTTACCTAATTTTGTTAGGGTCATTGAATCTAGGAGATTCAGGTTGGCAGTGATGTAACCAGAGTGGAAACAAGTAGGAACATTTTCAAAATTTTAAAAAGAAACCCAATCGAGAAGACATATACGCAAATGGTGTTAATATTAAGATAGATCTCGCAGAAATAGTGATACAAAGTAGAAACTGGATCTAGTTGGCTAACAAATAAGTCTATAGAGAGCTTTTATAAATGCAGTACTGAACCTTCGGGTTCCATACGCCATAGAGCTAGTTAATGTTTGGTGGAAATGAATACTACGTACACTCATGCCCAAAATTATTGTCGCATGTATATAAATGTTTTTGTAGGAATATAATCTGATAAAGAATTTGCCCGGTATTTCTTATAATGTTAGTATGTGCATAATCGGCAAAGACATGTATGTGGCAAATTTCATGTCAAAAGAGCAGTAAATAAGAACAATAAGATGAAAATAAAACTTTCTTGTCCATTTAGAAACATTTTGGTTTACTCATTCTAATTTTCGTATTTATAATTTTTTTCCTATGAAATTTACCACAAATATACATTTCCCGATTATACACATAGTATCAGTATTAAAAGTACCCTGCAAGATCATTATCAAATTATATTCTTACAAGAAGACAGTTATAGATATGCGACAATCATTTTGGACATGAGTGTACATAGCGAAAAGACCGTATCGATAAATTTTATGAAGTTTCTATAATAACGTATTTGCCATTAACTAACTAACTCTATGGCTTATGGAACCCGGGGATTCAAGGCCGCGTTTACGAAAGCTCTTCATTGACCTCTATCCTTAGCCAACTGAATAAAGTTTCTACTTTGTATTCCTATTTCTGAGAGATCCATCTTAATATTGTCTTCCCATCTGCGCCTAGGTCTTCCTAATGGTCGTTTTCAGATTGGTCTTCCAGTTAAGACTTTGAAAGCATTCCTACTTTCTTCTATCCTGGCAATATGATCTGCCCACCTGAGCCTCCTACATTTGATGATCCTAACAATGTTTGGTCCGCTGTTCCCTATTCCCGTTCTAATGTAGGCGCACCAGCTGAAAATAGGGTCAACCTAGAAGTAATTGATATAAAACTGACTTTGGTCTCATTTGAAGCAGAATCAATCCAAGCTTGACACACTAAAAGCTCACTGCTATCCAAGTTGGGATAATGTATACAGAGTGGTTCAAAGTTGCTGAAATTACCATATAAAATGCGTAAAATGATATTATATAGAAAAACTTTATGTAGTAAAAAAGACTCACACGAGGACTTTAATCCCTTTAAAGTGGAACACTGTACAGGTTTACATATATACATCCTCCTTTAGTTACAGGTCTATGCGCACATACAGGATACAAAATATTATTGCTCTTTCACGTAATGTAAGGAAAGATGTAGCAATATACATTCTGATGAATATATAAAACGATTCTAAACATTATAATTTCTGTGAATTATCATGTTTGAAATATTTTGCAGTATGAAAGAATTGCACGCTTCTCAATATATAATTATGCGTGAGAGCTACTACCACACGAATTAAATCAGGTAAAACGAAAATACGTAACAATAACTAATATCTGACGTTTTATAAATAAGCACGCTGAATTACAACTGAAATTGAGCACGATGTTCATTTTAAATAAATTTTTATTACATACTGAATGTAATCAACACATTTACATTTCGTTGTCAAGATCTTCATCGTCACTATCACACAGATGGAGTATACCGGCACTGCAACATGATCCACTGTGACATTTAGCATGTGATGATATGATACACACTTCAGTCATGCTTGCGACATGAACAGATATTTGTTTTGCATGGTCTCCTGGATGAAGATTTGCATTTACAGCGGATTTATCTTCAGAAGAATCTCTTTCGGTGGTGCCAGATCAGTTTGAATCGGGATAGAAATGTTATTGTAAACCATCGAGCTCCACTTAGCTGAATCCAGGGGGTTACAGATAAGTGTTTTCCAACGTACTGTTTGCAGATATATTCGTAAAATGTGAAAATACGTAGCATTCTCCGAAGGAGGCAGTCTTTCCAGAATAATTAAATTCTTTAATCCGTCGATTCCTCTAATGTAAGTCAAGTACCGAACTGATGTGTCAGGGTCTTCACTGTAAAGAACCAAGAATATTGTATGCTGATTCCAGATACATCTGCAGGTTTACTGGACAAGTCAGGAGTGAATTACTTAACTCTCTTGCCTTCTGTGAACTTCGTGATTTGTTATATGTATTAGGTTTCTCAATAGCAAAGGCGCAGATAGGGTATTACATCCACTGGTGACATGAATCATCAGTAGATGTGATAACATAGGTGGTGTTATATTATGACATATTTCACAGACATTCATATGTGAGCGCTTAATTCTCTTTATTCTTCTTTTGTTTAAACAAAGATATTACACATTTCAGGTCTGAAGTGGTATACTAGCACAATCACAATGGCAATATCAAAATTACCGGAGGCAGTATGTTTCAGAGCCGTTTGGACAATTAGACAGTCGGCATCTCCAGTAGACTGTGAAGTGTCATGACCGTCTAATGTGAATGCCTGAGAAAGAAGAGCAATAAATTTGTCTTTGTGGTATTCGATAAAAATGTTTCCTGGCTGATACAGTTATTTATGGAGTAGTTAAAAAACACATCTGGTTCATAACTATAACATTTACGTCTTTCGCGTTCATGACCCTTCGTACTTGGAGTGTCATATCCATCAAATACAATGGAAACTCCACGTTCGGACGTCGACAATACGAATAAACGGTATTGCTTGACAATACCATCCACTCGCATCTCTGAATTTTACTTCGTCTAACAAATCCGATGAAGTACTGCTCCAACGTTCAGAATGAACTTAATCCTACATTTTGGATGAGGACACCGTGTAACAACCTTTGTTATCACTGTGGCAAGGTTTCGTTTGTCTGGTTTCTTCGTGAATCTGTCTTTGAACAATAATGTTGGCGTAGGGGTAAGCTCATACGCAACGGTGCTAATGTTATGATCAATGTTGTCAGTGGCCCACTGAAGAAACTCTCTAAGATAGAACTCTTTCAAGATGTTGCCACTATGAGAAGCTGCTACCGACTGCTTCTAACGCATGACTTCGTTGTAAGACTAAAAATCAGTGGTTCGTTAAGTTCTTCTATCAGCCAGCGAGTTCCAAATGCATAATTCATTTGCACTCCTGCAGCAAGCATTGTTGGGGGAATCGTAGATCTCGGCCTGCAAGAATAGATGATCACATGACCAAGTGACGCCTGTTTTGTCGGAAAAGTAATTAGATGTTGCAGCAATGTTTGCAATGATGTAGGAACCCATGACTTGCCTAAATTGGAATCTCTCATCTCTTCCATTTCTGAGTAAGTATTAACACTGTACAGTGTTCACGAATCTTGCCTTTATAATCTCTGCCTCTAATGTCATTATTTTTATTTTCTCATCGACATATTTTTTTGTGTGTGCATTTTCGTGCCAGTTCTTTTGGAGCAAATACTTCACTATGTCACGCGATCACACAACTTCTGGTTTGCCAGGAACAGTACTAAGATACAGGTGATCACCATAACGTTCTATAAGTTTTTGTCTTAGCCAGCCCACGGAATATATTTCATCTTTCTCAGCCAGAGCTCAGCTACTGTCATAAACTCCCAGTCTGGTTTATTTTGCAGCCACTCACACAACAAAATAAATGCTTCGTGTTTCTCGTTATTTACTTTTTGTTCAGGTGTGTACTCCATTTGATTGCTCGTTTTCCTACTTTCTGTAGACGTTTGCACAGGACGTTGTTTGTTCAGGCGAAATTTGTGAGCTTCAGCTGCAACAAGATCAGCACAGGTATGAGGCTTCTCCGCAAGTTCCACTCCCGCGTGCCATTTCGGCTGCTGCAAGGGAAAGAATACTTTCACGAATTTGTAGTTTCAGTTATGTGAAAGTTTTGGTGCTCTGGGTTATGAAAGTTGGTTCTTTCAGAACAAAATAAGAAATTCATCTTCCAGTTGAACTCTGACACAGATCGGATGCGTTTCTTTTCAGAGGACGGTGTTTGTAGCTCTTCCTCACATCGTTTAAGTCTTCTACTGTTGGTGTAGCACGGTGACAGTCTGTACTTTCGCAACACCATCAAGTTCCTGGGTAGCAATGATTCTATCCCGAGTACCATGATCATTCCAACGTTCGCTAAATATTAAAAGAGTTAAATCTTTTGGATTACACCTTCTGAAACCCACCAATTTTGTTGGTATCCGGACTGCAACTTATGAGACATATGTACAACTGTAGGCTAACGTCTGAATATTCTCTCTAGGTAGCCATTTCATATGTTAATTTACAGCATAGCCTAAAACGACAGAAAAAAATCATTTGTCACTTCTGTGAAGGTTGCGCTTCAAACATATATACAGGATGTCTCAAAAGTCCCCTGACTAAGGGTAACTCTGTTATTGTTAGAGTTACAATAAAATGTAAGAGGGGAAACCATGACCAAATATAATTTTTTCAATCTAAAGTGAAGGAATGTTTTAAATCGGACGAACCGATATGGCCGTACACTCTTTATGCGTCCTATGTTAAATAAAAATAGAACGTTGCCATTTACCTGGGGCCGGGGGAGTGAAGGACGGGACAGGAGGTGGACAAATTTTGTAAGAGTACGGTGAATGGGGGCTCATTTGAAATGGAATGTGATCATCGACACGTTAGCATAACACATAATAACTTCATTCACTTATGTTGTGGATCCAACTAAATGGCAATGTTTAATTTTCATTTAACATTTGGCTCAGAAAGAGTGTATAGCCCAAACGGTTCGTCCGATTAAAAAAATTCCTTCGCTTTAGATTGAAAATGTCATATTTGGAAACGGTTTGCCCTGTTACATTTTGTTCTAGCTCTGACAATAACAAAGTTACCCTATGTCAGGGGATTTTGGAGACGCCCTAGCAGCATTGAAAAACATTTTATCCAGTGTATACATGAGCGTCAAAGGGGAATCAGCACCGCCTATATATATATATATATATATATATATATATATATATATATATATATATATATATATATATGTGTGTGTGTGTGTGTGTGTGTGTGTGTGTGTGAGTGTGATGTGTGTGTGTGTGTGTACACAACTAAAGCACAGAATAAAATTTACCTACTTTAATACTTTAATTACATTGTAACTTTAACCAGTAACTTTTAAAATTATATTCAGCATTTTCTAATTTTAAAAAATAATTTTCATGTTGAGCAATTATGTCATGTTTTAAATTTTATATTAATTTCTTTATTACAAGATTCTTAGATATTGACTTTTAGACTTTCAAACTATGCTCTGTATTGGAATAAATATGATCGTCTTCTGTCTGTCCATCTGTCGACGTAGACGCCAAAGCAAAAAGGGTAAGAGATAGTGGGATTTTAAAAAATAAAGCCAGCGTCTCAAAAATTAGTTACATCTCTGCTCTTATTGCTCCATTGAGACTGGGCGTAAACCATGATACCGAAACTATAGAAAACGGGACATATTTCTTAAAGTGGGATCCGAACTACAACTTGGATTTTTATCCGAAGCTTAGATCTCACACAAATAGGACCTAAAATCACGAACACAGAAAGAATGCGTTTTAGTTACTTGGCCGTAGAGGAGTACTCAAGTATTAACAATAAATGAATTTCCGTTAGACTCCTATAGTTTGGAAGTCTATCGTAGGTTTAGAATGGGAAATGGATTCACATGCTTATTTTGATCGATTTTAATTTTGAGTGTTTTCTTTTTAAAATTTTAATCTTCTTCCCATAGTCTTGATTGTAATCCTTAATTTTTATGTATTGATACAGCAATCTCGCACCTATTCTTAAAGATGAAGTTTCCAGTTTGAAGAACATGTTCTTCAGTATGCTCCAATTTAGGAATTTACGAGAAAATCTGGAAACTAGAATCCTCGAAAATCTAATATTTCAGAAGCTAAACCTTAGTAATGCTGTGAATGAAGTGAGTAATGTTAAGTAAAATATATAAAATTAAGTTAGTATTATTTGACTATTGCTATATTTAAAATATCGTTACTTCTTATTCGTATACATAAACACCGGGTTCATCTGAAGTTTTGCATTAAAGATGAGTTATAAATCTTTTACGTAGCTTTTGCTTTTACTGACTACATAAATGAAATAATGTAGCCATGTTTCCTTGACTTTCAAAAACTTTTTACAATGTTTGGAGTTATATGTCTATGCCCAAATTACAACTAGTATGATTTCATATTTATTGTTCGTCTTTAACACCAGCGTAACGTGTCACTTCGATATGGTTGAGTTGATTTTGAGCTTAACGTTCCGTTCAGCAGCGAGGCTATATGAGCTGTGAACCTACTGATTAACGTGGAATCCGGGAATCGAACCCGGGTCTTCTACGCCAAACACGCGCACGCTAACCACTTAGCCACGAAGGATCTCATATTTCGAAATGGAGATACCAAGTCAATCATTCGTGTGAGAAATACTAGAGCAGGCAGCAATACAAATGCTGATGCGTGGAGTCCCGGTTTGTTTCTAACTCGCCCAAAGTGGCTTTGTTGTGGACTTACATCGTGTGTGTGCGTTTTCATGGGGTTCTCCCGTGTCGTTCCACTTTCTTTACTCTCCCATTTCTTTTATTATCATGATTATAGCCTCCCTTAGCCTCGAAACATAATCGTGGGATGTTAAACCCAAGAAAAATTGCTTACATCTTAATAGAAAATTTATTTTGCTTCATTTCGTAAAATATACGACTTTAAAAATACACTAAAAGTCAATAAACAATTAATATTCCCAGATGAGAAAAGTTATATATTTCCAAACTACTGCAGAACTGGTATTGCGGCCATTTCTGGTACCATTTCAATGGCATAAAATGAAATATTAGATTAGTTACGGACTATCTCCAGAAGTTACAAAATTTTGATTATGAAGTTGAAGGAAATAATTTTGCTTAACGTCTCACATTTATGCGGTATAAGCTAAAGAGACACATAATAAGCAAATTGAATAGTTCCGTAACTCAAGTAACGAAAGAGTTGGAATGAGAAATCCGTCAAATGTAAAATCAACCTCATGTTGAAAGTTTGTGAATATATGTAATACGGCAAAAGAACAACTAATCCCGCTAACCGTTATTTCTTTCCTTAAAAATATACGGTTGTCTAAAAAGTATTGAGCGTTGGAGTCCAAATTGAGAAGACACTTACTGTGGTTTGAAAGGAACAGTAAAGAACCATTTATGCATCAATTTGTTTGATGATCCTTTGTCATTTTTTCGTCAACACCAAAATCCTGTCGCTATAAAACTTCTGTGGTTTCTGGTCAAAAAATTGAGACACGTGGTGTTCAGAAACTTCTTTTTAAACTAACGTAACACCATTCAGGGAGTTCTGTAGAGACGGAAACAAATGATAAAATGACGGTGTAAGATCCAGGCTATATGATGAATGCATTAAACATTCCCAGCCAAGTTCTCCCTATTTCTGACGAATGCTTAAAAATGTGGGTACTGTTTGGCGTTGTCAGCCGATATATGGCACTCTTTCAGTTCCGGGCCGTTTCTTTTGAATTTTCCCCTGCATTTGCACTAATTCTCAATGGTACATATTCCGAGCCCATCGTTCTGCCTGGTGGCAGCAGCTCGCGATCCACAAAGACCTTCCAACCCTACCAAACTTAGTGCATAACCTTCGTGGCCACCAGTATGGACTGTCTCACAGACCGTGAAGGATCTCCCCGCTTCAACCACAATCTTTTACGCACATCGTTGGAGATTTTTTTTTTTTTTTTGGTCGTCCAACTCATCATTTCTGATGAGCATATGCGTCAAAATTTACCAACTGTGAATGTGAATAATGCATTAATGAAAGCATTAATGAAAAAACGTAGTTCGTTTAGATGAGAAAAAATGTTACTGAGTTCCTGCTTAGCGAAATTATTAACGCGGGCACGACTTCGGTACTCTTGTTCCACTTCTAGTGAGAGAAAAAAATATCTAGCATTAGAGATAACAAGTGAGCTACCTTAGTTAAGATGTACCGAACTCAGGTGCAGGAAATCAGAAATAATGGAACTTGGGAACCGATTGGCTGACCATGCATCACTCGATAGAACGAGTGCCGTCTGCCTGGGATATGAAAAAAGAGAATTTACTTTAGTTCTTTCCTCTATCTGCTAGCTAATTCAATCAGTAGAGCTATTTCAATACCGTATAACTAAATGAAACTGATAATAATGTGACTGGCCGGCCATATGACGCACATTTCAGCTGACCAATGCATTGGTTTCCAATGCCATATTTCTGACACTCTTAGGTCAATATACTTATACTTATGAATTTAACGGAAACACCTGAAAAAGTACAACTTACCAGATTAGTATGTCGTTGGACGCGCATTATCCGCCCTCAGAAGAGCTCTCATGCGACGTGAAATGGAATTATGGAGGTCGTGAACAGTAGCAAGTTGAATATTACACCATTCGCGTGCAGTGCACCACTCACTTCCGTGAGTGAGAATGAAGGTGGAAATTTCGCCGAATTAATGTCTCCATAACAGAGCACACATGTTCATTAGATTTAGATCCGGGACTGGGAGGGCATGAGGAGGTGTTCTACTTCATTCCAATGTTCCTCAAATTACTCCGCAACAGCTACAGTTGCGTGAATTGGTGTACATTCTGTCAAGAAAGTACCAGGAATTGGTCAATAAAACACGAAATATGCATTATTCATTCAAATTTATTGTATCGCCTTCAAAGTAGGCCCCTTCCGTAATAATGCACTTAAGCCAACGAATAATCCAATTATCAAAACATTTTTGAAACGCATTTTTCTGAATCGACTTCAGTACTCGTCGCCAATTCTCTTTGATGTCTTCTATCGACTGAAAATGGGTGCCTCGAAGTGATAGTTTGAATTTTGAAAAAAAAAAAAAAAGTCGACCGGAGCCAGATCAGGGGAATGCGGTGGTTGTTCAAGAAGATTTATTGAGTTTTTGGCCAGAAATTCGTTCACAATGATAGCCTTGTGAGATGGTGTGTTAGCACTAGTCGAGTGGCAACACGTTTCATGCACAAACAATCGTATAAAATGGTACGAATTGATTCGTGCAAACACACATTTCAGCGGCTATCTCTCTCAGACTTAAACGACGATTTTCAGTGACCATTTCCTTTACTTTAGCGATGTTAAGTTTAGTTGAAGACGTTGATTGTCGACCAGACCGAGGCAAATCTTCCAACACCTCTCGACCGTTCTTGAATGCACTATACTACTCATACGCAGTGTTTTGATAAAGCCGATTCACCGTAAGCCTTATGTAACATTTTCAGCGCTTCGGCACGCGTAATTCCATTTGGAATGAAACATTTCAAACAGATTCTTTGTTCAATAGTTTCATCCATTGTAAAAATCGCGCACACACACTTGCGATGAACTGACAAATGGAGCATTGTAAACAAACTAACTGACAGATTGCGCTCAAACTCCGCGTGAGCATAGAGGACAGTTGTGCTAACGTAGCGACAAGAAGAATTTCAACGCTCTCTTTCCTTGGGCTTTGTAAATATACAATTCCCAGCACTTTCTTGACAGAATGTATTATCACCTCAGAATATGGCTTTATTGCCCGTAAATAACCTCTGAACCGTAGGACGCACATGATCCCCTAAAATGGCAACAAAATCACGCGGAATGATGCGACCGTAAGCGTCAGAACAGATCCACTGAATATCACAATATTGCGGCCCATACTAACATAAATTTGCCTCCCTGTTTCGCAGTTGGGCGGAGACACTGCGGATCATACAACTCTGTGAACGTTCGTTACACGTAAGCACGGCCAGGCGAACGATAACTCATCCGAACATACTACATGCTTCCAGTCATCAGCGGTACATATTGCATTTTCACAACATAATTGATGTGACGTTAAAGTGTGAAGGTTCCTTACCAGCGGTTTCTCCGGTACAAACCGACTCCGTATGTCTAACAAGTTATTTGACTCGAGGTGGACTGTGGTTATCGGCAAAGGTTGTGGGAGGTGCTGTGTGTGTTTCACTGTTAGTTGCACCACTGTAGCACTTAAATTCTTAGTGACAATCCATTTCAATGCTCGGTGGGATGTGTTACTGACAGTTTTCTGCCGATCAATGTTTCTTTTCGACGATGTCGTTCTGCCATGAGTTTTGTATGCCCTCATCACCTGAGACACTATCCTTCACGACATACCCAACATATTTGCCACTTTCATCACATTTACACCACGTAACCGAGTGCCAACAATGTCTCCTGTTTGAAAATTAGATAAGTCATCCAAACGTATATAATGTTTAAAATTATGGAATTACGAATATTTGTTGTAATGACAATTGCGAGAAACTATTGCCGTAATATGTTATGCAGGCAGAGGAAAGCGATATTTTTGAAACTATTTGCCAGAACTAGGTTATTTTAAGCAACAGTATAGAAATCTACCCAAGTTTCTCATAGGCCCTATCTCCGGAACGGGTTATATCAGAATGCTGTTAACGTCGTTATGATCTTTACGTTCATTGTCATTCTATGTGATTGGATGATACTCTTATCTAATATCTTTTCGAAATAAAACCTTCTGAAGAAATTCAAACTTTCAATCCCCTTTAACTTTCTTTCTTCTTGTTAGAAATATGTCAATTATGTTATTATTGTTGTAGAGGCCTCCACAGTTTTGAGGTGTATGGATGTTTATGATACCGGAACATGCGTGTTTTGTGACACTGAATGTGATATAAATGTAGTATTGTAATATGGTATTTAGTTTAACATGTACATTTGAAATGTCCAATAACGTGACCTAGTATCGTGTAAAATATTTATGTTAAATTGGCAACACTGTTAGTCGGATGATATTGCAAAGCATGTGAAACAATGTCCCTCTGTTAACACTTGAACTTTATAAAATTCAATTGAATTTTATTTATTAAAAGCTACAAGGTCGTTTCAACATAAACTGTCTACCATATATAGATTTATGTGAAGAATACAAGGCAAGATACATATGAAATATTACATAATCGGTGGAAATAAATGAAAGCCCGGCAGGATTTTGCCAGGTCTCCATCACGTACACCTGGAGCAAGCCGTTACAAGGCATGACGTCATAGTGACCGTAGCGTCGAATGCGGAGGATTTTAGGATTTTAGATTTCTGGGCTTCCGGCATCAAAGGCCATTTAGCCCGTCACGTTTTGAGGGATGACGTCCCTCGGCGAGCACACTATCCGGGGAAAGGGGAGGAAGATTGGAAGGGACGGATTGGGGAAGGAAGGAAGCGGCCTGGGACCTATAAGTTAGGTATCACCGCGGCATTTGCCTGGTATGAGGAAAACCAAGGAAAATCTCATTCAGGGTAGCTGGCTTGAAAAAGCGTTGCACACTTTTTCGACCGAGTGGCCCTACCGGGAATCGAACCCGGGACCGCTCGCACCGTAGCGGCGAATGCGTCTGCTCCCCCAAAACGAGCAGTTGATGAAAGAGATGAGACAATGTGTCTCAGGGAGATGTTAAGATGCATTGTTGTGGTGTTACAACAACATGGCCCGAAAAGACAACATTTGGATGACTTCACACGGGAAAGAATCATCGGGAAACTGGAAGAAAGACAAAGTGTCCCCTAGGTTTTTGGTTTCTCCCACAGCATTTTGTCACGTGTACGGGGAGGATTCCGAATCACAGACAATGATGTGCGAAGGAGGGGTGGTAATTGACCACGGTCAATTATAGCAGAGGACGATCGCTACATTTTGCAACGAACAAAAAGGAAACTAAGTCAAATAGCAGGTTCGATTGTAAATACATTTAACAGGACTGCAAGGCTCCCAATCTTACTTTACAGTGGCAGATCGAGTGTCTAAGGGTGGTCCCTTTCCCGACGGCTATTAACTTGTGTTGCGTTGGCACTCGCGTATCGGCGGCATCGTTTGGGGTGGTGCCAAAAAAACAACAGAACTGGAACGTGGAGGGGAGGAGTAGCATTCTCGGGGACACGGCACTAGTCCTAAATGGCACAAGACCTAAAAATCATTTCGCAGAACAAGTCCTAAACGACAGTAGTCCTAAGCGGCATAACACCTAAACGGCACAAGTCCTGAACGGCACTGGACCTAAAAATCTCTTGTGGTGCTACCATCTACCATCCGTGCCAAGGATACTATCAATCTGTTAGTCAAAGTTTTAGATATACTATTTCATATTACAGAACGAGATTCTAGCTTAGTTCTTACAAGTTATTTGTATAAATACATATATAAATGCACGTTCTGAAATAAAAACATAATAAACTAGCAGCGTTCACCCCGCTTCGCTGCGGTCACCCCGGAACGCAATAAACTTTGTTACTTAGATAATTTTTACTTTTTCGCTTTCAAGTGATATGATAAAAACCATAGAAGATTGCACTAATGTTAACATTATATCGCCTGTCATTTATGTTAACCCGCCCCGCTTCGCTGCGGTCACCCCAACCCGCCCCGCTTCGCTGCGGTCATCCCGGAACGCAATAAACTTTGTTACTTAGATAATTTTTACTTTTTCGCTTTCAAGTGATTTATAGCGCCTGTCAGTTATGTTAACCCGCCGAGTCACAGGGTCATGCGGGTTGCATATAAATACGTTTATTTTTATACCTATGATGAACTAATAACAAAGGATTTGTACGTATGGACACCTGAATGGTCAATTATCTCAAGACACTGGTAATTGAAAATTAAAGTGATATGATAAAAACCATCTAGGGTCCACATCCTAACAACCCCCCAAAAATGAAAGAAATCGGTTCAGCCGTATTAGCGTGATGAGCGGACAAAGGATTTTTTGTACGTATGGACACCTGATTGGTCAATTATCTCAAGACACTGGTAATTGAAAATTAAAGTGATATGATAAAAACCATCTAGGGTCCAAATCCTAACAACCCCCCAAAAATGAAAGAAATCGGTTCAGCCGTATTAGCGTGATGAGCGGACAAAGGATTTTGTGCGTTCTCTTTTATATATATAGACTTTTATATATATAGATAAAGCCTATTGTTCTTTCTTGCTGTTTGCATGATGGCATTTGTGTGGTGACAAAATATTTATTTATTTATTTATTTTGTACCTATTACAGGGCATAAACCCCAATTACAATAGGCTTACAAACAGTAAAATATAATAATTTCGTAAATAGAACAAAAATACATAGATTCAAACAAAATAAGTAAATAAAAGTTACAATAAGAGAAAAGAAAAGGAGAGAATTCCATACCTTCTTTTCAAGTTATCTCCATTAACATGGGATTTCATAATCCAAAATAATAATATAAATACATACATTCACATGCACATACATACATACACACACACACACAGACATATACATATATATACATGTATACATATAAGCGCATACATACATACACATACAAACATAAATACATATGCATAGAGTATTTCTAAGAAGGACAGAGAATGTGTTAATCTATACTAAAACTAAATGAAATCATAATGATTAACTAGCGAGTCTAGGTTATTGTTCGCAAAAGTTCATATAAATGTAAAACCTAAAAAGAAAACATCATATTGTTTATTACCCTTGGAACCACCAGACCATTTCATTATAAAACAATAACATCATCTATTCAAGGATTACAGAGTCAATATTCTATTTGTTTCATTAAACTCGACCAAATTTGATAATTTTCTTTACTATGTTGATATACATGAGAAAAGGCATAGCAAAATCTACATCTGTATTCATTTTTATAATATTATTATATCTTTTACATAATCTAATTACAGGAGAATTTGAATGAGCTTCTGAATATGATCTTTTACAGCAAAACGGAGGTCTCATTCGTAGAGATTTGTTGTATTGTTGATATTAAAGTACAACAATTTGAGAAACTCTGGATTATCGATTATTCCATTTACAGACTTATGAAGGAAAACAAGTTCCATAAAATGCCTTCTATCACACAAAGATATAAAGTCAAACTTTTTTAGCAACGCTGAATAAGATACATTTTCTTTGTATGATGATCTTTTATATGTTTTATAGTACAAGTATCTCAAAAATTTATTTTGTACTCTTTCAATTTTCTTATTGATAGACTTATAAAAAGGTGTCCAAATTATAGATGCATACTCCAACTTACTACGAATGAGACTGTTGAATAAAATCTTAAGCGCTTGCATATTTGTAAATTCTATCGTACTTCTGATAAAAAATCCCAATGATTTATATCCGTCATTTATTATTTTTAAAATGTGTGTATTGAAGCACAATTTATTGTCTAACCTTACACCCAGATCATTTACTTCTTTAACTCTTTGAATAGCTTCTTTGTTCAGCGTATACTGAAAATGGAATGGATTATGTTTTCTAGAAAAAGTTATAACTAAGCACTTCTTCACATTAAAATGTAGTTTATTTAAAATGCTCCACCTATAAAACTCATCCAAATCCTCCTGCAATTGTAAAGCATCATTGTGGGTCTTTATTTCCTTATACAATTTCATATCGTCCGCAAACATTAAACAATTAGAATGTTTTATTACTGCCGGCAGGTCATTAATAAACAACAAAAAGAACAGAGGTCCAAGGTTCGATCCTTGAGGTATGCCAGAATTAACTTCGTACAATTGGGAACTGACTTGATTAAATATCACAAATTGTTTACGGCCTCTTAAGTCCGATGAAATTAATATTAAAAGGTTATCTGATAAACCAAAAGCTGATAACTTTTTAAGCAATATGTCATGATCTAATTTATCAAAGGCTTTAGCGAAATCTGTATAGATGGCATCTACATTATTCTTGCTATCAAGTGAATCAGAGAGATATTCAGTAAAATTAATTAAGTTAGTTACTGTAGATCTCCTGGAATAAAATCCATGCTGGTATATAGATAAATAAGATTTCACATGATTATATATTTTAGCATAAAGAATCTGTTCAAATATTTTAGACGGAGTAGAAATTAATGATATCGGTCTATAGTTTTCAACTTCAGATGGATTACCTTTTTTGTGAATTTGGCGGATTTTACTGATCTTCCAAGTTTCTTAATATAAGATTATAAATATAACACAATGGTTTCATCAATACTTCACCACAGCCTTTGAATATATAAACTGGTATTAAATCAGGTCCCGAGGATTTTGATGGTTTCAACTTTCTAATTGCTTTTACATAATCCTCTTCAGTAACAAAATTTATATTCAAGCATTGGGATACCTTCAAGTTAACCGAATCGGTTATATTATAATTAGCAGGATCTTGAGAATATACACTTTTAAAGAATTCAGCAAAACCATTGGAAATACAATTGTTGGTATCTAGAGATTGTTTTCGATAGGTCATATTACTAGTTGCTAATTTATTTTCTTTTTTGTTGTTGATAAAGTTCCAAAAGGTTTTCGGATTTGTATTTATCATATTTTCAGTTTGAAAAATATAGGATTTATGTGCCTTATCCATAATACTTTTTAATTTTCTACGCAATTCCTTAAATTTGTTTAGATTATAATCTGAATACAGTTTTCGTTTTCTATAATATTCTTTCTCTTTTAAAATATTAATTATTTCTGTAGTAAACCAGCATGGGTATGAATGTTTCTAATGTAACGTCCTCTTTGGAACATATGTATCAATAATATTGTTGAAAATATTATAGAAACAATCTAGAGCATTATTAACATCCTTATTTATAATTAGTCTATTCCAATTTTCCCTCTGTAGTCCCTTGTATAAGTTATAAAAGTCTGCTTTCGCATAATTGTATACAGTGATTGGACTACAGTTGATTTTCTTAACCTGCTCCTTGATATAAAATTGACAAGTAAGAGAAGGATGATGTTTATCTCTTTTACAAAAGGACACATATTATGACTTACTGCAATACCACTCTTCACATTAGATAACACTAAATCCAAAGTTTTGTTATAATTATTTTTTATAGAGTTATATGATTGTAAATTATATAAAGACAAAAAATTTGCTAATGAGATACAAACAGATCCACCCTGCATAAAGTTATAAGAAGAATCTGTAACTGACGGAATATTGAAATCACCAACGATAATCATTTCATGATATTGAATATTTTGTATGCTCTCAACCCTGCTAAAAAAATCATGATATTTATCAATTTTAGAATTGGGTGGAAAATATACCGATATTAAGTAGTAAAGTTTGCCACCCATTACCAATTTGAGACAAACACTTCCATATCTTCAATATTCATTATCAAACTTTCAACATGTATTTCATTTGATACTGCAACAAGAACACCCCCTCCCGTTCTATTAGGTCTGTCTTGTCTAAATACATTATATCTATTATCGATAAATTCACTATTGTAAATATTGTCACACAGCCAAGTTTCCGTTAAGATAATGATCTTCAAGTTTGCTGCAGCGATACCTATATATATTAACGACCTATCAAATGTGATTCCCAGATCTTTCATGTCTGTATTTGTTTCTTTCTATTTCCACACCACTGACATTGTATTAGTAACATAATTGTGTTTTAGTTATATACGTCATAAATTTTGCTTTCTTTGTGTTGATTTGAAGTAAATTATTTTTACACATATATTTATCTTACTCAACTCTTTCCGTAGCAAATAGTTGTCATACTCGTAATTAACTACTCTTTACTCGTTACCATTATTAACAATAGTTTTAGTATTACTAACATAGCTGTTACCGTTGGACTAGTAATAATAATAATAATAATAATAATAATAATAATAATAATAATAATAATAATAATAATAATAATAATAATAATAATAATAATAATATATTACAAATATGCTACATTTTTTAGACCTGAGTCTTGATCTTACGTGAAGTTAAAATCAAAGGTTATGTCACGGACGACAAATGATGGCTTAACACCCAAAACAAACTTTTGGCCCCCAAGTGAGTCTGTGTTTAATAATTACAGCAAATTAATAATGTTTATACTATAATGTGAAAGAAAGTCTTTAAAAAAATTAAACTACGTCAACATGTTAAAATAATGAAAAGAACCTAATTAATCATCCACTTTGTATTCTCATTTGTTTAACGACGAACGCAGACCTAAAGGAAAGGAATTTTCTGCCTAAATCTCATAAGCAGCGGAAAATTTTAATATTATAGAAATTGAACCTCCTTCCCTCTTAGAAATGTAATTTTCAAGACGCTGAAACATATATTTTATTACCAGCTTAAGCAAATCCTTATTTACTTTATAAATATTTTCTGAAAAAGTAATGGGGAATTCGAACATTAAAGAAAGTCAACCCTTTGTTCTTTCCCTTGAATTTTCAGGTTTTTTGTTTGTTTATTTGTTTTACAGTGCAAAGTTTATAAATACGTCAAGTTTCATCTTACTAGCTTTAGAGATTTGCGAGATACGCTACTCCTTTTTTTTTTTTTTTAATCTTACCCCACCCTTTTTACGATACCTATTTCCAAAAATTCTTTCTTATATCCTGCTTTCGCAAGAAAATGATTTTTTAAAAATTAAAATTTCATGACTACTTGTAGCAGGGTTTGCCCAAGTGGGCCCAGCCCGAAAAAAAAAACACCGGGTTTTTTCGGGTTGGACCCACCTAAAAAAACTACTTTAAAACCCGCCTGGGTTTTTGAGCTTTTTATTAGTATATTATTGGTACAACTAAGGTGACCACATTGCAAGTGATTTTTATCAGATTTTGGATTTCCTATGGGCAAATTAGGTGCTTTCGTGTTAAAGTATACAATATTCAACATAAGACTATTATAAAGTTCTGAATGCACTGAATTTATTTTTTAAAAATCTTTAAGATAATTACAATACAAATTAATGTATGGATTATGCTTATAGCCTATTCGAAGTAAAACATGCAATTTTATGTTTTAGAAAATACTTTCCGTGAATTGTGCGCTCACCAACTCGGCGACGCCGAGTGACGTTATCCATATATGTTTGATGGATTTAAGGCCATAGGCACCGGCATTACCAGTAAATACATTAGTAAAACTATTAGTATTATTTCTTATCTTTGATGATAACACAAATATTCTCCAGTTGGTTTTCCAACAATAGTTTAGTTCAGTCATTTGTTGCTACATTGAGAAAAATCCGCTCTCCGGACAGCGGTATATTGTACAAATATATGGTATCCTCTTGCTTACTATAGAAATCAGTACGGAGCATACGTTATCCGTATGCTACATAGGAACTTCCCTTAGATGTTACATCATGCCATTGCAGGATGTCTGATATCTAACAGTGTTCCGTATATCACATGCATATACTTAAGTTACAATCCTCAGCCATACGTATGTTATATACGTCCATTTGTATGAGATCCTGACCGCCTATATTGTTTCATACGGAAAGTACGTATAGATGGAACACTTATACGGAAAGTATTATAAAACATGCATTTTCAGTTATACGTCTGCTGTATGTTAGGTCCAAAAACTACAGGAATTACGCATGTCACCTATCTTTTTAAGTACGCCACCTATAATTTTTTTTCCTCAGTGTACTCTTCAAATAAGCATTCTGTAGAATTAACACCAGCAATAGAGTAAAAATTCTTGTGAAATTTAAGAAGCTTAATGCTTGAAGTTCCGAAGACTACGCAACGCTTACTATTTCAAGTGCTGAATTGAACTACCGTACTAGTGGAAGTTTCGATGTATAGTAAAGAAAGCTGCATTTTCGGGAAAAACTCATCGTGAAAGAAGTGCTCGGGAAATTCCCGCAATTGAACGCACAAAGCAGCGGAAATGAATACTTCAACAATAAGACTATTTATTTTACGCTGGGAGATATTTAATTTCATTTTAACATTTTGAAACATTTACTTTATAAAATATGAATTATATCTTTGTTAATTGTTTTAAATTAATTTCCGGAAAAGAACCGTCTTGCTACAAGTGATCGGGAAATTCCGTAATGGAACGCACAAAGCATCGGAAGTGAACTTCAACAATAAAACTATCTGTTTTACACTGGAAAATATTTATTTCATGTAAGATATTTTAAAACATGTATTTTCTAAAACATGAATTATATCTTTGTTTTAAATTTGTATATTTAGTATTCATATTTGGCGAAGGTCACATCTACATTGTTCGCTTGTCTGCCTGTGCTACACACACACTACAGGGTACAACTTTCGGTCTTTTACGTTTAAATTTCCAGGGTACAAGCATGAGATACTTAAAATTTCCTGTATAGATTTTGGTGGCATACCAACATAAACTTTCAAAATGGCGGCCATTTTTTTTTTCAAAGTAGTGGGTATCCACGCTACAAAGAGCAATTTTCGGTCTTTTTAAGTTGAAATTTTCAGAGTAGAAGCACGAGACAGTCTAAATTAGTCGTATATATTTTGGCGGCGATCCAACGTAAAATTTCAAAATGGCGGCCATTTTTCAAAATATCAGATATCCACTTTACATGGTGCAATTTTCGGATTTTTAAGTTGAAATATTAAGGGTAGAAGCACGAGACATTCTAAATTTGCTATATAGATTTTATCGGCTATCCAATGTAAAATTTCAAAATGGCGTTTTTTTATAAACAGCAGTGAATAGAAAATTGTTGCAAGTTGTGACAATGACAATATAAATCACATTTTAACACTTTTACCCCAAAGACATTGAAATATTAAAAAAAAAAAAACAATTAAACCCGAAAATGCCCGAAAAACCCATATCGGCCTAGGTGGGTTGTTTTTTTTTTTTCAAAAATACCTGGGTTGAGTATTTGGGTGGGTTGGGTTTTTTCAAACCCTGACTTGTAGTAGTATACCTAGAAAGTCACTTGTGTTACTCTTTTATATAAGAGTAAAGAAGATGAAGACAGTCAAACAAATGGACTTTCATAAACGGTTTCCGATTTCTTATTCGTATATTTCCCTCAAGCTGTAGTTTTAAATTCACGCACTATCAAGACCCAGGTTTCAAAAACTTAACAAGCTGAAAATATAATAATAATATATGTATTTATGTACGTGTGTTATATGTATATATTTATTGCCTTACTGAAGCTTTCGTAATTTGGAAATATACTTTTGGTTTATTTTTAATATGAAAAAGCCTGCTCTCCTGGAGAAGTTTGCAGGCTACTTCCCTAAATGACTATGTATTGATTTCTTCAAACGTATTGTGTTGCGTATTACATAAGTAATTTAGCGTTATTTGTTGATTTTTCTTGCTTATACATATCAACTCTTACAAAACACACTGCGAAATATAGTAACTGTCTGCGTTCTTAATGTATATAGTCGGTATTTAATGTTCACTTGTGAAGTATCTAGTGGACTTTTGCCCTAATTAAGCAAACTTTGGTGGTCTTTTGTCCTACCTTTGGAAAGTTAGTGGGCTTTTGTCCTACTCTTAATAAAATACACTCCACAGACTATATATATATTACAATTCTGGATGCTTGCTTGGTTTCAGAAAAGTCTGGTAAAATATGCTGTTTAAACATTTTTATTAAATTCTTTTGTAGAAATGTGTTATAAGATTCTTGTAACTCCATTTGAAAGAAACGAATTTCTTAAGCAATTATATAATTAATTCTTAAGAATTAAATAGGTTATAATGTAATTCATGTATAACTGCAGAACAGATAATAATAATTTTAGTAGTGCAAATATAGCTGTTACCGTTTGACTTAGCTACATTCGTAACATTATTGCCAACTAGTTACTGCATCGTCACAATTTCGTGTGGTGGGGGCGAATTTCAGAACTAAAGCAGATGAATGAAAAAGGCATAAGACCTAAACGGCACAAGTCCTAAACGGCATAAGACCTAAATGGCACAAGACCTAAAAAATCATTTCGCGGCACCAGTTCTAAACGGCATAAGTCCTAAAAATCATTTCGCGGCACAAGACCTAAACGGCACTAGTCCTAAAAGACGCAAGATCTAAAATTTAGGACTAGTGCCTATAATTTTAGGACTTATGTCGTTGAGGTCTTGTGCCGTTTAGGACTTATGAATGTTACCCGCGTTCTCTACTCACATGAGAACATATTCAGTGTGAGTAGTGATTCTTACGTACACTGATCTGGCGAGAATTGGGAACACGCAATGAACCCAAAACATGATCCTTTTGGCAATGCAGGTGTTCTTGTGTGGGGAGGCATAATGTTGCAAGAACATACCTATCTCCAAATCCTTGAACGTGGTATACTAACTAGTCAACATTATTGTGATACTCTTCCACGTGCACATTATTGTCAACATTGAGACTCTTCCACGTGCACCTTTTAAGACGAGCAGTCTAGCCCAGCTTCATCTTTATGGATGATAATATGGGATCGCATCTAAAAGTATAGGAAACAGAGTTCTTGGAACGAGAGAATATTCATAAGTAGATTGATTTGCCTGTTCCCTTAACTTAAATGGCATCAAGCACGTGTAGGATGTTATAGGGTGGCATCTTGCAGCACCGTCCGGATGCACCAAAGACCATCCAGCAGTTGTCACAGCGTTGGTGGAGTAATGGAACTCCATACCACAACAATCATTACCAACTTTTTTGAGCAGCATAGGAGAACATTGCAGAGCAGGTATCGCTGTCCATAGTGATCACACGCTCTTCTAAGGACCATTTCCCTCCTACTGTGATGCGAGGGTTCCATCATGAGTTGCAGCACTTTCAGTGAAAGTTATTACCTCTGTATAAGAGTGCTATTTTTGATCTTCTAATCACATGCTTCTTTCTGCTGTTTCCTCTATTATGTTGTAGCACTACACTTTATATATGGTTCATGTTTAATCGATCTATGCCACTTGAGAGTGACACAGCATGTGAATTTTACCTTCTTTCTAAAGTTTTTGCACAGTAGTATAAACAGGAAGGACCATTTATCTTTATATGCCCTTGTAACTTTTAAACTAATGGAGGGACAAAAACACCGAAAGCTTGTACCAAATATCAGCGAGGGGATATTGTTTGGCATACTCTGTGATACCACAAATTTAACAGCGTTGCCAACCCAACATAATGTATTTTTCAAATAGCACTACGTCAGCTTATTACATATTTCAAGTGGAAATCTATATGTAAAACGAAAACATATAATACTAGGCTTGTTATACAGTGTTGTAAATTAAGGACACTGCAGTAGCACAAACATACAAAAACAAACAAATTTTGGAAGGTTTTAAAACAGTAATAGTTTAAATGAGACGGACGGGATAATGCACATCCAGTGTCTGAATATCGAATACTACAGTCATCATACGACGTATTTGGAACAAGTAGAAACGAAGTTACAAGGAATTGAAAACTTGATTTTTTTCAAGTTACTTTATTTAAAGAAAAAAGTGCTTAGATCAGTATCACATCGAATTACGTACATGGTTTTCAACAGGCATAAAGATCATAAGACCGTTTCCAGCAATTTGATATCTCAAACAAATCGGGAGATGTGAATAAATAGTAAAATTCGATATATTGCTTAAAATGGAGTATTTGTGGGAACCTTTTAAAACATTTATTTATTTTGCTTCTATAACATTACAATACTTTTTCGTAGATATAATTACAATAAGATCTCGGAATTACATATTTTTAAGCAGCGTTACAAACTTTAACAATTTTTACCATATCTCCAGAATGATATGAGATATCAAATTGCTGTATACGGTTATATGATCTTGACATCTATTGAAAGCTATTGAAAGCTATTTTCGTCGCCCGACATTCAATACCGCATATCTCCAATTTTCGCGAATTTGAGTTTTTGATACCATTAGAATAAGCATATGATAGCGTACAATCTGGTTAAGTAGTATAGCTATATTACGACAAATGGCTCTGTTATTCCCTTAAAAGTAATACCGCGTATAATGAGGTTACAGATAGTTTCCAAACAGTTTTTAGTCTCCCCTGTAAAGTTGGTGAAATGTTACTTACGCGGTGTTGAATCTCAGGCGTTATGTAATTGGATGAGGTTTTTATCCAAACGGGTTTAAAAAGAGGAAAAAACTTTTGAAAAATCGAATTTTCAGTGCCTTGTAACCTTATTCCAATTCACTCGAAATTCATAATATAAGAATGCAAATACAACAAATTTTATAAAATACAAATACAACAAATATGCCAGCAGCTAAGCGTTTACCAAGCAACGATCTTGGTGTAGTGATTAAACGCTAGATTACAAAACCAAAGAACGGCGGTTCGAATCAGCTGCAAGTAGTATATATATATTTTTTTTTTTTTGAATAATGTATACAGCACAGGAAAGGTGGTAAAAGAGAGCGTACTACCCGTTTAATATGTTAAGTGAAAACGAGTTAAAAATTTCGGTGAAAGTTATTAGAGAAGTGAGACAATGAAAATGAGGAAGCAAGTATATTTAATCAGGGGTTGTATCAGAGCGTGGTGACCGGAAAAACTAGACATTTTCTTGCATTTCGCCCATGCGAGTCTCTACGATAGGCAAATTTCTTCAGAAATGTGCGTATTGCAGAGAGAGAGAGAGATGCTCCCGGAACTGAGAGTGTGGTGCTTCCATTCAAATCAACGAGATGACAAATAGATGCTTACATAATAAGAATGCCGAATACAAACAGCCATAAAACAGCAAAGTAATAATTGCAAGCGTTAACACCTAAGGTTCCAAGATCCGAATAACATATCACTAATGTCTCGAATGCCAAAATATTGTGACTTACACAACTCCCTCTCTTCCCAAATGTGTCCTGTGAAAACAATCACAAGTTTTGGGATGAGGGACCACATTGAGACTTCAATATTAAACTATATAACTAGACTTTTAGCAGATTCGTATTCAGTTATTTTTTTTCCACAACAAGTTTTATTGATATTCAAGACAAGACAGCAAATATATTGATATTGATATTTGTGAACGACAAAACGAAGTTTTTGCAACACTGCGTTACACAGTGAATCATGCATATTACACTCGTGAGTTTTGTTATGCAGAGGCTAGCCACCGAGGCACGCTGAATAACGCCTCAAGGAAGCAGCGAGGACAGATAGCGATACAGTGAACGGAACAAGCAATGCATTAGACACATTTCAAGAGAAAAAAAGGAAAGATCCCTCTTTCCACACTTCATGCTGTAGTTCTAACTTCCATTTCCCCAACAAAGTTACATGCCTAGACTATTATACAATTCCATTAGACTTAATCCAGAGCCTTCAAACAACTTTGTTCTACAAAGGGAAACGTAGAACGCTACACTTATAGATATACCATACATAGACAGTTAAGTAGAAATAGATTAATGCAATTAACCCCACATAATATCGATTATCTAAATATACACTGGTTTCAAACAATTAGACACATAACAAACAGTCACAACACCATTATAACCTATCATATGTTAATTCCACATCACAAGCGGTAGAATGAAAACCGTAGACTGACCGTGCAATGAAAACCATAGAAACTAGAATGATTTCTTAAAAAATTACAATTATGAACACAAGTTAGTGAAGGAAACAATGACGGTCAATGAAAAGAAGATGATCCGAGGTCGGATTTCGAGAAATAACTTGATAATGAGATGAAAACAGAATTTTATAAAAGGAATGGTTATGATGCGCTAGACAAAACATGGTTGCCTGTTTCGTCTCGTAATGTAAAAATGCCTCGTTTTAGAGAGGCGAGAAAAAGCCTGTGTTTCGTCTTGTGCAGTGACGGATCTAGCTCGGGGCGGGGGGTGTAGGCCCCCCACTTTCAGATTGATGAAAATAATTTAAGCTATTATTTATATAGTTTTGAAAATTTAAAGTAAGGTCATGATATACTTATCATAGTCTAAATTCAGGCAGCCCCTCCAGTTTTTACCTTCTAGATCCGCCAGTGGTTTCGTGGCTCTCCCGGTGTCATCTCGTGTTTCCCAAACGAGACAAATTGTTATCTACTCTCCTTTCGTCTAATTTTCTTTCGTAAACCTCATAATAATAGAAGTAAAATTGGAAGCCATGCGGTTTCGAAATGTAACAAAGTTTACAAGTTAGAATTGATAATCGGACGAGAGAGGGCTATGGAATGCTTTCAAGACATTTAAAACGCGACAAGTCCAGACAAGGATCTGTCACGTCTCGTCTAGGAAAACGAGACGAGGCAGACGCTTTGTCTTGTCTCGTCTCGGATTTAACAAAGCCTATATTGTATCGCCCATGCTGAATTGAAAGCTTCTTACCAGAGATGAAGTAGATCGTGGGCCCTGGGTCAACAGGACGTGACCCACTGTAACCCACCATCTGCCGTGACCCACCATACACCAGCGACCCACCATAACCTACATACCCAGTACGACCCACCGACACACTCTGCTTAGTGCATTGTATATAGCACCCTCTGAAGAGTGGTGAATTTGTTAACATTTTACTTTTAGGATCTCCATTTTTTCTTCTTCTTCTTCTTTTGCATTTGTATCTATTTATTTGCCTGAGATGTGTATATCTAACAAGGACAAGGCAGACTTTGTTAAATGAACTTAGGGGCCATCTTTCGCGAGGTAGTAGTACACACTTAAACTGGGAGAGCGCAATAGCCAGAAATAGCCTAGAAAAAGCGTCTTAAAGTTTCGACTGGCCGTATATATGGTACGAAGCCTAAAATTATCAAACGGCGGTGTGGCAGAGTGTGGAGCATTCGCAACTCCCGTGTAAAGGGTCCAGCGTTCGATTCCCGCTCGAGTCAACTTGTTTTTGCTTTTTACCAATAAAGTAGTCATTTATAACTACAAGTAAAATATTAATTCACTATATGTTCATATATTCTAAACGATAGGAATTTTCAAATCAGTTGTAATACTTTTCAATGTTTTATGTGAACTAGATACAAAATATAACCTATTTCAAAAATATATTGATATCACTAGCTGTATTACGGTTACCACAGTCGTTGTGTCCGAAGTTTCATGTCTATATCTGTGGACAGTGTGCGAATTGGAAGGGGAATGAGGGGGAAATCCGCTAGGGAATACTGGATGAATGCTATGGCCAAAGGGTATTTCCGAATTATCCCCCTTGCAATTCGCACTCTGTCCACAGATATAGACACGAATCGTCAAGTACATTTTTCATTTAACGACTTTACGAAATAGGTTATATTTGTATCTAGTTCACATGAAACATTGAAAAAGTTTACAACTGATTTAAAAATTCATATTGTTTCATGCATTATAAACATAAATTAAACATAAGTTTCTTACAAGGCTGTTTATATTCTTTAGTATATAAATTAACGAGAATTGTTACAGTTTCGGAAGTATATCACTTCCTTCTTCAAACTACTGCTCCAACTGAAATCATAGATAAAATAACATAATTTATCTCTACCAATCAAGAATCATTTTTTCATTTTTCATTAAAATTCAAAATATATGCCCATTGTTGTGACAATTTTAAACTCTTAACAGAAATAATACATTGTTAACTAATCTTTATATTTCTTTTAATATATATTAACTAAATTAAATACCAATTAACTATCTAAATATAGAAATTTTCCACCTAATATTGAATACTAACTTTTCTACCTGAATATTGATTACTAATTAACTACGTGAATATTGAAAAACATATAAATAAAATTTAACTCTATATTGTCCTTATATTCTACTTTTCTTCTTTCTTCTTTCTTCTCTTTTCAAAATGTCTTCCCATTCTTCATTAATACTCAAACCACTATTCAAGTTCACAGCTTTAACATACACTTCTTTTATCCTCTTCGCTTCTTTCCACTTCCTAACCAGATGTCTCCCTTCATATTTCAATATTTTCGCTCCTTCCGAGTTTATTTCGTGGCCTGTTTCATCTACGTGCTTGTAAATGGCATTCGTGTCTCTCTTCAATCTTACATCATCTTTATGCTGTTTTAAACGTTCTTGTATTCTCTTCTTGGTTTCTCCTATATACACCTTATCACACATCCCACACGGTATTTCATATATCACTTCTTTCTTACATAATTCCGCTGACGTTCTCATCCTCTTTTTCTTGATGATATCTATTATCTTCATTCCTCCTTGCCTGTACGTCTTAATACCTTCTCTCTTAAGAATTCTTCTTATCTTCTCTGATATCACCCCTGCACTTTCAATACCATGACATCTTTTCTTCTTGTCCTCTTCTTTCTCTTCTTCTTTCTCACTTTTCTTACTTCTCTTCCTGCTCTTTTTCTTGTCCTTTTCACTGTAACCATTGTCTTTCAATTGTTCCCATAGTCTTTCTATATCTTTCTCCTTTTAATCTTCCTTCGTATTTATCATTTTGATCTTCTTTTCCATATTCCTAATGAAATTCATTTTTGTTCCTTCATCGACATCACTTCTTTTATTGCAGTAAATTTCTGATGCACATTCTTTTTGAAACCACGATGTTATAAAATTTCCTTCCTTTGTTCTCTTTACTTTGCTATCTAAAAAATTTATTACACCTTTTTCTATTTCCTTCTCTAACATGATACCTTCTCTTTCATCATTCAATTCTCCAATAAATTTCTCCAATTTCCTTCTGGTTCCTTTCCATACTCCAAAATAATCATCCACATACCAACAAAACAATATTAGTTTATCACCACCTTTTTCTATCACTGTTTTCTCCCATTCATTCATTACCAGATCTGCTATTACTGGGCTTATAAACATATGGTGAATTAATATTTTACTTGTAGTTATAAATGACTACTTTATTGGTAAAAGCAAAAACAAGTTCACTCGAACGGGAATCGAACTCGCGATCCCTTACGTGTAAATCGTGAATGTTCCACACTCTGCCACACCGTCACTTGGTAATTTGAGGCGTTGTATCATTTATACGATGAGTCGAAATTTTAAGACGCATTTTCTAGGCTATTTCTGGTTATTACACTCTCCCAGTTTGCAATATTAACACTAAATGCGCACTACTACCACGCAAAAGTTCATTTAACAAAGTCTGCTTTTTCCTTGTAAGATATAGTCATCTCAGGTAAGTAAATAGAAACAAATGCCAAAAAAGAAAAAAAAAAGAAAATAGAGACCCTAAAAGTAAAATGTAGACAAATTCACGACTGTTCAGAGGATGCTACATACAATGCACTAAGCAGAGTGCGTCGTAGTGAGTCTGTAAATTATGATGGATCTCTGGTTTATGGTGGGTCACGGTGGATGGTGGATTCCAGTGGGTCACATCCTGTTGATCCACGACTCACTAACTGACTTACACATCTTGACCCACATGTCTCACTTGACACAAGACCCACTTCAATTCTGGTGAGAGGTTTCCAATTCAGCATGGGCGAGACAATATAGGCTTTGTTAAATCCGAGACGAGAGGAGACAAAGCGTCTGTCTCATCTCGTTTTCCGAGACGAGACGTGGCATGTCCTTGTCTGGACTCATCGCGTTTTAAATGTCTCGAAAGCATTCCATAGCCCTCTCTTGTCCGATTATCAATTCTAACTTGTAGACTTCGTTACATTTCGAAGTCGCATGGCTTCCAATTTTACTTCTATTATTATGAGGTTTACGAAAGAAAATTAGACGAAAGGAGACGAGATAACAATTTGTCTCGTTTCGGAAACACGAGATGACACTGGGATATTCACGAGGTGAGACACAGGCTTCGTCTCGCATCGCTAAAATGGGACAATTTAACATGAGGAGAAGAAACAGGCAATCATGTTGTGTCTAGTGCATCATAACAATTTCTTTCCTAAAATTCTGTTTTCATTTCATTATCAAATTATTTCTCGACGTCCGACATCGGATCATGTTTCATTGACCGTCACGGTTCCGGAACCTTAGGTGATAATGCTTGCAATTATCACTTTGATGTTTTATAGTTGTTTGTATTCCGCTTTCTCATTATGTAAGGATCTATTTGTCAACTCGTTGATTTGAATGGAGGCGCTTCACGCTCAGTTCCGGGAACATCTCTCTCTTTCTTTGTCTCTCTCTCTCTCTCTTTCCGTTTCAGAGGTGATGATAGACAAAAGGGCAAAATTGCATAGAAATTTTACCGCATTTCTGGCAAGCTGGTCTCTGCAATAGGCACATTTCTGAAGAAATTTGCCTATCATAGAGACTCACATGTGCGAAATTCGGAAAAATTTGCAGTTTGTGAGATTAACACCCTCTGATATATACCCCTGATTAAATATACCTGCTTCCTCGTTTTCATTGTTTCACTTTTCTAATAAATTTCACCGAAATTTTTAACTCTTTTTCACTTAACATAATAAACGGATAATACGCTCTCTTTCACCACCTCTTGTGTGCTCTATGCATTATTTTTTTAAAAAAACTACAAAAATATATACTCGTTGGAGCAATTCGAACCGCCGTCGTTTGGATTTGTAATTTAGCGCCTTAACCACTAAACGAAGATCATTGCTTGGTAAACGTTTAGTTGTTGGAATATATGTTCCCATTTGTATTTTATGTTTCCACTTCGACAATTTCTACTTTCTTTTTCTCCGCTTTCTCTGTATTGATTTAATTTTCATATTCTAGATGGTTAGAGGAATGTAGTGGCTAAGATGCTAGATTGAAAATACAAAGCACGTAAGTTCGAATACACTACAAGTAGAATGATTTTTAATAATGCATACAGCACGTGACAGGTGGTAAAAGTGAGTGTATTACCCGTTTGAGATGTTAAGTGAAAACTTGGTAAAAATTCCACTGACATTTATTAGAGAAGTGATACAATGAAAATGAGGAAGCAAGTATATCTAATCAGGGGTATTAATCAGAGGGCGGTGATTGATAAAACGAAATTTTTCCGAATTTCACACATATGAGTCTCTACGATAGGCAAACTCCTTCAGAAATGTGTCTATTACAGAGACCATCATATTCCACTGATTGCGCTAGTGAAAGTTAGTTTAAGAATAACAAATGGTGTAGTGTTTTTTTTCCTTAGAACGATAAATTAAAAAGTGCATACTGCAGATGAACGAAGTGTTTCGAATGTCCTAGTAATTTCCTTGCCCTTTCCCAATTAACATGCGTATCTATCATGATACAAGTGTTTGCGTCCACTTTCTTAAGGATTGCTCATTTAGTATGAGTAGTCCCTCTTTGATTCTTCACGATTGCTTTGAAAATAAAATAACTTGAAAAGGATTTGAAGCTATATTGGTTAGCTGTATTACTCAGAAGTCCAGCACTTCACCCCTACATTATCTTCTCATGCAACATCATAAACTAAATATTGCTAAGTTCAGCCACAGTGTCAAACGTTGGTCCCATCCCACTATCACCTCCTGTTCTCTCGATATGTTATCAACATTTTGCCTAAAGAGGGATCTGCCGTGGCCCCATGACTCCCCATGACAATGACTCTTCGTCCTTTTTTGCATTGAAATCGCTTATTTTCCTGAGTACTATGAGTGCATACTGTCCAACGTTGCTTCCATCACTCTACCATTTACCGTTCTCTCGATATAAATTGCTAATATTTTGTTTGCAAGGGAGATATGGCGTTACAATCATTACGTTTGAAGAAGAATTGAGGAAGATATTACCTTGCCACAAACAACACCAATTATTATTATTATTATTATTATTATTATTATTATTATTATTATTATTATTATTATTATTATTATTATTATTATTATTTTACTTAGCACTAATGTTGCCTACCACTATTTGCAATGCAATGTGTTACTAAAAAGCAAATCAAATTACGCTCCTCGCCATCCACGCTCCCGAACTCGAAATACATGATTTACAGTTCTCTGTGTTAGGGGAAAGCACATTTATTATATTATTCTTTCAAATAACACGTTTCACAAGTTACTTCACTTTCAATGTGTAACTTCATATCCTAACAATCATCTGGTTCCGATAGGGAAATATCCCCCCCCAACTGCAAAAGGGCGTGAATCTTCTTTAGGTGATTAATAGGGTCCAATATTTCAATAAAAGAGGATAAGTCCCTGCACATAAATATTTCAGTAAAAGAGGAAAAGTTACTTAAACTTTGTGAATACCCATTTATGGGCGAAATTTGGTTCCCTTGAAACTTTTTAAGAGTTTGAAGGGCCTCCATTTCGAACATTTTCATCTGATTATTCTGGTTGACAAACTCAGTCAAGATATTTCAACAATTAATGTTTGTGCCAAGTATCGTCTCAATCCACTGAAAATTACGGTGGTTATGGCATTCACAAATAGCGTTATATACACACACAAACAGATAGATATATAGACACACAGAGGGAGAGAGAAAAAGTGTCTTGCACCCTTCTCCCTTCTCGCATCTGTGCTGCGTCAGAGCTAAACCGGGCCTCTGCAAAACGTATTGACCAGCCTAACCTAAACACAAACCTCGTAGTAGTTAACGTAGAAACATGGTCAAGAGGTTTAAGACATATAGTGATTGTATTTTTAATAATCATGAGTATGGGTTTCGAGCCCTTTCACTTCCATGTTGTTGTTTTTTTTTTTAACTTTTTGCAGCTACCTCTTAACGTTAAATTTTATTCTTTACTAATTACAAATGGCGTTTACATTCAAAATAAGAGGAATTTTGGTGGCATTTGTTCGGATATTCTTCTCTTTCGAAATGAAGACAAGAATAAAAGCAATACGCAAAGACAAAAAGTATTATCAGTACTAAACATTACCAGTAATAATTGCTATGAAAGACTAAATACGACCCCTTTTACCATCTCTCATGATCTGTATGTATTATTAACAAAACAATTAAAAATGTTCTTGCCGAGGATTTGAACTGGCCTCCTTTGCATTTGTAAGCCAGCACCTTAACCACTACACCAAGATCATGATTTGGTGAACGTTGAGTTGTCGGTGTATTTGTTTTATTTGTGTTTTATGTTCCCACTTCGACAATTTTTACTCTTTTTTCTTCGTTTAGCAGCTGTTTCTGTCTTTCTCTTTCGCTGTCGTCCTTTATTTACACTATACACTATTCGTATTCACAGCATGTGCCCCTCTGCAATGTCTTATTCAGATTAGACTTTTCTTCTTGCTCCTGAGTAAACATTTTTTTATTTAATTCTCATACTCTCCATGGATGAAGCGCAGGAATGCCAGACTCGAAGAATAGGTGTACATTTACTTTCCTGACAGATAATACAGTAGTGCATGAAATGAACAATAATTAACGTAGTACAATTTAAAGAAACATAACTTTATGTTTGGTTGGCAACGTTGTTAACCTAGTGGTACCGCAGATTATGTCAAAGAATGTTTCGCTGCCGATATTTACATAGTACAAATTTCAGGATATGTGTGTGTGTTTGTGTGTGTGTGTAGGTAGGTGTCAACATACACTTATTTTCTGTAAGTTAACTACTTTATTAAGTTGGTCAAACTTCAATGCAACTGATGTGTGGTCGAAATTAACATGAAAAAATAAACGTATCTGCTTCCAAAATAATATTATTTTCTGAGATTTATTTTCAACAAAGCAAGCAAATCTCTTGTTTCAAATACCGGTAGAATTTTTTGCTATTATCATTAGATACACGTTTTTATAATAATAACAGTAATATAATATGGTTGACAAATGGATAGTTTAACATTAACACAAATTTACTAAGGGGATGCCGAAAGATTCTCTATGATAAAGAGAAGAACAAGGTTAACTACTTTGAGAATCTGACCTGATCAATGGAAAAACCTGAGTTCTTTAAGGTTATTTTGTACACAACACATACCTGCTTTAATGAAGTTAATTTTAAACTTAGACGTAGAATAGAATGTAATTACTAGCTGAAAATTGAGAGCTCATGAGAGTGCTTTAAAATATATTTATATAGAAAATATATAATTCATCCTGGTATGAAATGTGTGTTTAGTTGCAGAAAAATCAGAAGGAGGTTGAAAACGATATGGTGGTAGAGAGAGTTGACAAAGAAATCTACAAATTACCAATAAGACCCTTCAAAGTAGGCTTAGGGCTTTGTTACACAGCCAATCACTTTGGATGGAAGAACGAGATGTTAGAGTGAGTAAAGATATTATAAGGTGTAGTTGAAACTTTAAGTATTCGAATTAATTTAAAGTTGTACAAGTGAGGTTAGTTTCACAGTTGTGAAACTGCAGTAGATTTCCAAACCATATGAATTCAATATTGAAGTACTCGTACATTTGTAACTTTTAGATACATAGAGGGTTAACGTGAGAGAAGAAACCTGTTCGTTTGACGATAAATCTATATCAAAAACAAGTTTCTTGTTACACCTTACAATTATTATTATTTAGAAATCAATATTGAAAATGTCCTTACCCCTTCCGGTTTCAGCAGAAAATAAAGCCGAGATGAAATCTATTCTTCGGCTACCGTTTTCGCACTATGCGAATTAATATTTAAAAAGAATGATTCACATCATTTTCGGTTACAATAGAGTATAGTACTAAATCCATATCAGCATTCTGCTTGTTATTATATATATTACCGTATTCCACTGTGAAGATCAGTGATGTAATTGTGAATCATGGATTTCCACCACTTCCGGTTTCAATAGAAGAACAAAAGTGTAGATTAATCCAGAGCCGTACTGACCAGTGAGCCCTGGACGATGAGTTTCCTTTTTTTTTAGTGGCTCCGCCTCCTATCGTAAGTAGCGGTATATGACAAAAAAGGCACACGTCATGCACTCCTCGCTTACGGGAGTAACAGAACGGAGGACGATAACACAGGGATGGATTAACTCGGCGATAACACGTCGAGTACAGGTAATATAGTCAGCCAATCCCTGACCAGCGTTGCCAGCCCATGATGTTGCGAAAACGCTCTTCACATTTTCCGTAATCCAACCCTTGAAAGGTTTCTGATTTCCCACTCTGCTTTATAATTTTTCTAATATTGAAGTATTCAGCTAAATTGAAATTTCAAATGATGCCGTAACTTAAAACTAAATAATTTACATTTTACAGCACCGTTGTTTTCCGTATAAAAAATATACATGGCCGGATTAAGACTATTGGAAGCCCTTGCAGAGAGAAAATACAAGGTAGATCCAACAAAACTTTTATGATTGGCTCTATCTCAACAGGTTCAAAAGGTCTATAGATTATATAAGAATGACTCATGTCATGTTTTTAAAACTTTCATGGTAAGAATGTTTTCAGAATTTTTAAAAATTTTTGGAGACCCTGGGTCTCGGAGACCTGGAGAAAAACATTGAAAATCAACTCGTTCTTTTTTTTTTTTTTAAAAAAAAAAGAGTAAAATATTCATATCTTTAGATGAATGTGCATTGGGCATTATGTCAGATCAGTCAGTGTCAGGAGAGAAATTATTGCCTTAAAAAGTTTCAAATTTGTATATTAAGATCTTTCAGCTTACTTGATCCGAGTGACACTCCCG
Organism: Thermobia domestica; assembly: GCF_964235325.1. NCBI lineage: Eukaryota > Metazoa > Arthropoda > Insecta > Zygentoma > Lepismatidae > Thermobia > Thermobia domestica. Next base: position 160,885,630 of record NC_137460.1, on the reverse strand, counting down.
AATTCCCTTTTATTGTCCGGGGAAGAGGCAATACGCACATGTGAGTGTCCCCCCTACAAAGTACCTTTCTGGATTGCAGGCCCTGGATTAAACTTATTCTTGAGATACTGAATCCATATCAGTAAGACATTGGCCGTTTATGTTCTACGGTGATCAATACTGAAATCGGAAGTAGTAGTATATTTCTACCAGTTTCGCTTGCAATAGAGGAATAAAATCGAAGATGGGACCTGTTCTAATGTTATTAACTTCATATTGAAAACAGCTTCAGTAGGAGAAATTCACTTGGTCAAAATGTGACTTTTGACCCTTAGTCCCAGTCAGTGTTGCCAATTTTGGGGGAAAGGGTATTCAAGTTCCAGGATAGCGACAAAATATATATATATATATATATATTTTTTCCGATTAGGGACTTTTCTTGGCGATTTTTGAATGACAATTTGGCGACTTTCTTATAAGTCTAGCTACTTTTGTGCTCCGAACAACTTATTCTGTAATCAAGTACTATTCGCTCGCATCAGTTCAAATATATGGTTATTTTTCTTTTGCTTATTTGAATCAACGCAAGTGTTGAAGAACTTGCAAAGGACGTAGCATTTATCTCAATATTCCCGCTTTGATTGTAGTTATCTGTTGCCCTCTAACGGTGACCAATTCCAACCTTTAATACCCTTTAATTTGCGGAGCTTCCGTTTAGAGGCACAAATAATATATTACCGACACAAGCTGATTATCTATAGAAGCATGAGTAAAAGAAAAGTGAATGTAAGATTATTTTGTAAACTTTTACTTTTCTTCGTTTTCCTAAACTCATTTTAAATTTCGTTGAAGTGGAATTGAGCATAAAGTAAAATATATATATATATATATATATATATATATATATATATATATATATATATATATATATATATATATATATATATATATATGTTGTATTAAACGTGAAATTATTATTTGCATTACAATTCTTTCATTTACGTTTTCACTTATACGTTTCTGTACGATAGATAATATTATTGCTTGAATTGATCACACGTACATACACTCACACACACACACACACACACACATATATATATATATATATATATATATATATATATATATATATATATATATATATATATATATAGCGACTTTTCACCCAAAATTGGAGTCATTTCATCTCCCATTTAGCGGCCGGCCTTTTCTATCAACTTGTTGGCAACACTGGGCCCGGCCTAAACCGGCCAAAACTAGTATGTTGCTATGCGGTAATAACGTATTATGCCTATGTGCATGCTCTTGGATGGCTACCGGCTGTAGAAACAAGACGAAACATGATTTTTTCCTCTTCTTCTTCTTCTCGTCGTGTATTGGGTAGTTATTTTGGCGAAGAGCGTGAGTGTCCATGGGAATAGAATTTGTTAGCAGACTGTATGAAATTTGTCCTTTGATCGAATTGGTTTTAGTTGCTATCAATATCGTATTCCATGATTTTTTTGAAAACGTAGTGGAAGAACTGCACCAGCAGCATCGAAATTTAGCCTTAGTCCTACTCCCCTGAGACTCCTGTATAAACAAGATAAAACATGACTTTTCCAGGCCTTGAGTGAATAGTTCGTTATTTTTGGATTTCATGCATCGTAGGCTGTTGGAGGACCATCTGCTGCTTGTACAGAAAATATTGTTTTATTTACCATAGACGCTGATTGATAATAAGTGAATCGAGCTGTGTTGAAATTTGTATTTAAACTGCACTAAATTACAAGTATCTTCACTACTTCTACAAATACACATAAGACACTTCTGCCTTTGAAAGAGTCACACAATAGATATACCACAACACTGGCGTATTAGCATGAATATTATAGTTTGATGTATCTTGAAATGTATATTAAACACTACTGTTTAATGAGTAAAAAAAGCACACGGAAGGAACTACATCAGGTAGTTCATGTTCGACATGGCCAACAACACTGCCATCTATCTGACAAACATAAATTCTGCTATGACGTAAGCAAAAACAAAAGAAGATAATAATGCAATAAAAATGAAATATACAAACATTAAATAATTATCAAACATACTCCCCCCCGTTGGAATACAAAGTATCCAACCAAGCATGAATTATAAAGGAAAATTAACTGTTCACAGTGTCTTCATTCGGAAGAGGAACTAACTTTGATAATGACCTCTTATAAGTCCCAGTCTTTGTACGAACTGATACTACACGCACTATTTCATCCTTGCCTGGAAATACTTCTTCAACAATTCCTAACTTCCAAGAAAGTGGAGGTAAGTTGTCTTCTTTCAACAGAACGAGCGTTCCAGGTTTAATATTGGGTTGAACTGATGTCCATTTTTGACGCTGCTGTAAACTATGGAGATAATCTTGTGACCATTTCCTCCAAATATGCTGTTGGTACCTCTGGATTCGTTGCCAATGACTCAAGCGATTTTCAACAGTACTAGTTAAATCTGGTTCAGGAAAAGATGTAATAGGGCCACCAACTAAAAAATGGCCTGGAGTAAGATAACTGAAAGTCTCGTACGAATCCGGTAAAGCTATGAGAGGGCGAGAATTAAGACAAGCTTCTATCTGACAGAGAAGCGTTAAGAATTCTTCGTATGTTAAAACGGCATTGCCAGCTACTCTTCGAAGATGGTACTTCATAGATTTGACAGCACTCTCCCATACTCCACCAAATGAAGGACTGCACGGAGGCGAAAACTTCCATTCGAAATTTTTCTCTGCTGCAAAAGCCTGAATCCTGTCGCTGAACTCCTTTCCTTGGAATAGAAGGTATAATTCTTTGAGCTCATTTTTCGCTCCTTGAAATGTAGTGGCATTGTCACTGGTGATTGTCAAGCATTTTCCTCTTCTGGATGTGAATCGACGAAGAGCTGCTATGAAAGCCTCTGATGTGAGATCAGAAACTAATTCCAAATGAATGGCTCTTGTAGACAAACATGTGAAAACTGCGACGTAGCATTTTCTTGTGTTCTTGCTTCTTGAAGAGCCCAATTTAATGTGGAAAGGTCCGGCATAGTCAACGCCAATATGAGTAAATGCCTTACTTGGACGCACTCTTGTGGATGGTAATTGTCCCATTAATTGTTGTGCTACTGAGACCTTAAAACGGTAGCATGTATTGCAATGATGTATTACATGCTTTATAGTTTGTCGGATTTTAGGTATCCAATATCTTTCTCGAATTGAAGACATAAGCAATTGAGGACCGGCGTGCATTAATCTTCTGTGCTCGTGTTCAATTAAAAGACGAGTGAAATGGCTTTTAGGATGTAAAATTATTTGATGCTTATTATTGAATTCAAGATCACTATTTTCTAATCTACCACTTACTCGAACAATATTTTCCTTATCTAAAAAAGGATGCAATGTTCGCAACGAACTCTGCTTAGAAACTTGCTTCTCACGTTGAAGATCCTTGATATCTTGTGAAAAGTATGACTGCTGTGTCATCCTAACACAGGTCTGTGTAGCATCTTGAATATCAGACGCTAAGAGTGATCCACAGTGTTTGTTTTTGGGATTTCTTGCGTTGTGAATAAATCTTTTACATAATGCTATGACTCTTAACAGTCGAGTGAGTTTCGAAAATCTTAAGAGAATTTCTTCAGTTTTAACTTGAGAGAGTAATGTGTTAGTAAATGACTTTGGACATTCTTCTGGAATATCTTCAAAATCCTGAGTATCGTCTGGCAACGAAGAAGGCCAATAAGTAGCTTCTTGCTGCAACCAAACTGGTCCATGCCACCAAAGTTGATTCTGCTGAATGACCTTAGAGTCAATTCCTCTTGAAATGAGATCTGCGGGATTATCTCGCGATAGAACATGTTTCCAATCGCTCACATGTGTTAGTTCTTGAATCTGTGATACACGGTTTGCTACAAACGGTTTCCAACGATGGGCTGGCGATGCTAACCAAGCTAAAACTATTTGAGAATCTGTCCACAGATGAATGCTAGATACTGTTAGTCTCAATGTTGCTAAAGTTTTGTTTATAAGTTTCGCAAGAAGAACTGCAGCACATAGCTCTAATCTTGGCAAAGTAGTCCTTTTAATAGGTGCAACCTTTGACTTTGAACATAACAAATGACTGACAGTGGATCCGTTGGTATTAGTAGATCTAACATACACACAACAACCATAAGCCTTTTCTGAGGAATCTGCAAAACCATGTATTTGAATTTCTTTAACGTTTCCTGGCACTAATACAAATCTTGGAATTTGCACATCACTGAGCAATGGCAGTTGCAAATAAAGTTTGTTCCACTGATAAGTTAATTCCATGGGAAGAAGATCGTCCCATGCTATGTTTACTAACCATAATTGCTGAAGAAATAATTTATACTTAATCACTACTGGAGACAACCATCCAGCAGGGTCAAATATTTTTGCAATGATACTGGCAACACTGCGTTTCGTAGTTTGTTGAGATGAAGGATTCTCACTCGTATTAACTAAGCTAACATTAATGAAAAATGTGTCAAAGGTGGGATTCCATGAAATTCCTAACGTCTTGATACCTTCCGTGTGAAAGTAAATAAGTCTCTGAGTTTCTTTTAACGTTTCAGGAATGGAGTTTAACACTGTGATGTCATTGGAGCACCATTTCCTCAAAACGAATCCTCCCTTTTGTAGTAACCTTGTCAAGTCACTGTACATCTGAAGTGCACCTTGAACACTATCAGATCCCCCTACATAATCGTCAATGTAGAAATCACGTTCTAGTGCTTCACAAGCACTGGAAAAGTTAACTGCTTCATCTTGTGCTAACTGCCGCAAGCACCTTGTAGCAAGAAACGAACTTGAAGATAACCCATACGTTACTGTATCAAGACTGTAAACGAATATGGGATCATGATTAGATTTCCTCCATAAAATGGATTGAAGAGGTTGATTATTTGGATGCATAGCTACTGCCCGATACATTTTAGCAATATCAGCAACAAGAGCCACTTGAGGAGTACGAAATCGAAGTACAATTGAAACCAAATCTTCTTGTACTGTAGGACCTACCATTTGTATGCTATTCAGTGATTCTCCACTTGTAGAGGGGCAAGATCCATCAAATACAACACGTAATTTAGTTGTGCTTGAATCCTTAAATACACAATGATGAGGTATGAAGTATCTAACTACACTGTCCTTAGCCACTTCACTTAACGTACCAATAGGATGCATATGGCCTAATTGTTCATACTCATCCATAAAGGCTATGTAGTCTTGTTTCAGTTGAGGTTCACGATTCAATTTCCGTTCAAGTTGACGAAATCGTGTGAGAGCTATCTGTAATGAATCACCAAGCGTGGCCTTGTCTTTCTTTAACGGGAGACGAACCACATAACGTCCGCCTGAGTCACGAGTAGTGTTATTCTTAAAATGCTGTTCACAAGCTACTTCTTCAGGGGACAATAACTTCGCATGGAATTCCTCCAATTCCCAAAAACGCTGAAGTTGTTGGCTGAGATTGTCTTCGGATCTGATGAAGAACGTTAACGCTGAGTTACTGGCTTGTGTACTGGGAATTTTCCCTGCTATCACCCATCCTAGTTCAGTGTTTTAAAGTACTGGATAAGAGCCAGGTCTAGTCCTTCTTTCTGGTTTTAGAATGTTAAAAAATACATCACACCCTAACAAAATATCTATTTTTGAAGGTGTATTAAAACTTGGGTCTGCTAGATTGATGTCTGTAGGAATGCCCCATGTCTTGCAATCAATCTTCTCCGTTGGCATCAAATTAGTTATGTTTGGAAGAACCGAACACGTAACTTGAGTGCTGAAGTCATTTATTGTTGACTTCATTTGAATGTTAACACAAAAGTTTGCTGCTGATGTTGAGTTATTTACTCCTTGAATTGGCACGTGATGTTTGATTTTCTTCAAACGATGACGCTGAACAAAATCTTCAGTAATAAAACTCGTTTGGGAAGCTGCATCTAAAAGTGCCCGACAGTGGACCCAATTTCCCGCACTGTCCTTGACCTTCACAATTGCCGTAGCAAGTAAAGTCTGTGACGAACTCTGTTGCTTGACCGAACAATACGATGCTTGAGGTGTACCGTTACTGTTGTTAGGGGATGAAATTCCGGTATCTGGAGACACCATACCACTGCTGGTACTATTTGAATGCTGAGTATGTACTGACGCTTCGTCACCCTTCGATACAGTTCTGTCTGTATGAAGCAAAGTATTATGTTTAGCATTGCAATGTCTACATGTTCCAGACTTGCACTGAGATGAATTATGATCTTCACTACGCAAACAGTTAAAGCAAATGTTTTCTTTACGCAAGTATTTATACTTCTGATTGATTGGAGCACCTTTGAATGACCCACAAGTAAACAGAGGATGTTTTCCAGCTTTACAAAATTTACAATCAGTCTTAACGGTGGCTAAATAAGATTTGAACACAGGTGAATGCTTGTCACTATGTTTTTTAACACTAACATATAATTTGGTCTGTTTATTACTTTCACTTGGTAACGGTTTAGCTTTCTCGAGCGCTTGAAGCCTATGTTCTAGAAAATTAAATAACTCACTAACAGTACTAAAATCTGAACCCTTGCACTGTAACTCAAATGCTCTCCTAGTTTCCTGATCAAGATTACCTAAGAAATGTTGTACTAATATTACGTCACTCAGATTAACATTTTCAACAAGTGCATTAAGCGCTGACACTGACGTCATAGCTGTATTCAAGAAATTACGCAACTCGTGAGCATTTTCTTTCGTTACTGAACGAATGTGAAGAATTTCATTAACATGAGATGCAGCTAATAACCTTTTATTATCATACCTTTCATTTAATTGTTCCCAAGCTATAGGGTAATTAGCTTCAGTAATTGGTAAGCTTTGGATAAGGTTTAATGCTTCATTACGAAGTGAAGCACGTAAATATTGATATTTTTGAATAGCTGATATATCAGAATTGTTGTGAATCAATGAAAGAAAGGTGTCCCTAAATGATATCCACTTTGTATAATCACCGTGAAATACTGGTAAATCAATAGTCGGTAACTTTACACTGGATGTGATACGTGAATTACATTTCGGATCTTTAGGTTTGGCTGTATTATGAGCATTAATGATAGCTTGCATGCGAGATTTTACATCGAAATAAGTTTCTTCAATAGCTGCACGCGCATCTTCCTGTTCACTATCACCTGATAGTAACTCAATGTCATTTAAAATAATTTCTAATTTAGACCACACAGTTTGCAGCTGTTCTAGGCGAGTGTTAATTGTTTCAATACTATGTTTCTGACTGTCAAATTGATTGACAAACGAGCATATTCGTGTTAATTGACCTTTGTAAACTGCTCTTTGTTTTACAAGCTGAAATAATTCAGCCATGATGCCAACTACTTACAATTAAAATAAACAAAATAATAGAAGCAAATGAAACAAAATAAAGTTACACACACAGTAAATTTTAACTTGGAGCTGGCAACCCTGTTACTTTGCGATGTTGAATGCAAGCATGACATTCATGCATTGATATCAAAGTATAAATTTTGAGCTTCTTGCTAGGCCCAAATGCATTAACTTCAACACGTCGTCCAGATGGACTTGAAACGAATAAACATTGCACATTGCACCCAAAACACTTTAAAAAGAAGAAAACAAATACGTATAAATCAAATCAGCTGATGCACGTACTGCTGAGTGGCACGATTGTTGAAATGTAGAGCAGGAGGGTGAACAATAGCTGCTTTCTCACTCACACAACACAACTGCTGCACAGGTCGAATGAAGAGGGAGGGGGAAGTGTTCCTCGTTCCCTTGCTTGCTTCACTCACACAATAGGAATGTTTGTAGCTACTGCCTATTGCTACGTAAATGTAGTAAGAATAACCATATTTCTTTCTTTTTAGAATGCTGTGCAAGAAAATAACAATCTAACGAGTATTTTACTTTGAAACCTTGATCGGGTCACAATACACTTCCACTACTAAATTGCACTATGGGTAAGAGCTGACACCAACATGTCTGACTTGAGACTTAAATTGAGCATAACACAGTTTTTCTTTCACTAAATTATCCCGGCCTGGTGGACCAATATGTTGGAGGACCATCTGCTGCTTGTACAGAAAATATTGTTTTATTTACCATAGACGCTGATTGATAATAAGTGAATCGAGCTGTGTTGAAATTTGTATTTAAACTGCACTAAATTACAAGTATCTTCACTACTTCTACAAATACACATAAGACACTTCTGCCTTTGAAAGAGTCACACAATAGATATACCACAACACTGGCGTATTAGCATGAATATTATAGTTTGATGTATCTTGAAATGTATATTAAACACTACTGTTTAATGAGTAAAAAAAGCACACGGAAGGAACTACATCAGGTAGTTCATGTTCGACATGGCCAACAACACTGCCATCTATCTGACAAACATAAATTCTGCTATGACGTAAGCAAAAACAAAAGAAGATAATAATGCAATAAAAATGAAATATACAAACATTAAATAATTATCAAACATAGGCTATGAACTGAAGCTGAGATATTGAATGATGGAAGCTTCCCATAGCATTTCAAACTGTTTTGGTGACTTAGGATGAGAATTCGTATATTCAAGCTCCCAGTGGCCTTGTGTTCCACATGAAAATTGTTAATGGAAGAACTACGTCATCGAAACTATAATATATGGTGATGATGCCTGTATTGAAACCGTGATATTTTTTCGAAACACGTCCACATAGAAAACGTTAATGTTGCTATGAGTAATATTTAAAGTTACTTTTGCAAGTAGCTCAAGTATCAAATTATGTTAACGAATAGTTTGAGTACGTAATTGGAAGTTAGTATTGTCTTGAGGTCATACGAGAAATTGGTTGTGGTTAATGTGGACATGAATATTTGAAGACGTGTTTGAAAATTGAAGGATGCTTTGACTATTGTTTCATAGCCACCTCTTTTTAGTCTGAATGACATGGGAACATTACTCTGTGTATATATTCCATACAAAAAGCCCTTCTTGTTATGACATGTTTTTGTCGAAGGTATTCATGTGTGTGTGTTTGTGTGTGTGTCTGTGTGTGTATGATGAAATGAAACGAAATCTTTTAAGTTTTACGTCCCACGGTTATGCCGGTTAGGCTAAAGGAGACAGTGATGATGAGAGATGAGTGAAAATGGTGGAATGAAGAAAGTCTGATGAAACGGGAGAACCCCGAGAAAACCCACGAGCAGGGTATTTGTCCACCACAAAATCCACACGGCGCGAGTTGGGATCGAACCAGGGACCCCAAGCACCGGAGGTGAACGCTCTAGCACTGAGCCACCGCGCTCTACCACTATTAAAAATATTAGAGAATGGAGGTAATAGAATGATAACACAAAAACAAGAAAGGAAAGCATTCGCTTGTATTGAAAAAATTTAAAAATGGTTACAACAAGAAGAAGAAGAAGACGTCAAAGAAAGGGAAAATGATGTTGTAGTGTGTCGGAGTGGCCACAATATTTGCAGGTGAGGGTTGTGGCACGTCCAATGCGCATAAATCTTTCTTGTGTGGCAGGCAGTTGATGAACTATGGTCGTCCATACAGCTTTTGTGTGCAAAGGGAGGACATTGGTTCATAGATTTTGCCAGATTTGGCGCCATTGTTTATTGGGGAACATATCCTGTACCCGGACTCTCATATCTACAAGTGACGCTCTCCACAATTGCCGGTATAAGGTTTGGGAAGTATATGTAGTAGGGGTAGCAAGCTCATCAGAATATGTCCATGCTTGAACAAGATTGGTGACATATGTAGAACATAAGTTGCCAAATCTGCAGAAAGGCGGATTCCTTGGTTGAGAGTATTCGGGCCAGAAACATTCGATCCATACCCGTGTATATTCCATGTGGGGCTCAACGTCTTGATACGCATCTAGCATGTATAATACTTGACTTTTAAGACGAATGTTTACGAGTCCAAGGCCCCCTTCGCTGCGAGGAAGATAAATAGTGTTGTGGCGGAGGCGGAAGAAGTAGCCCCGCCAAAGAAACCACATAAATACAGATTCAATTTGGCGAGCGTAAACAGAAGGAAGGGGAAAAGTGCGCGCGTAGTACCAAAGTTTAACAGCAACATACTGGTTGAGATATTGAATCTTATGTATTATATGCAGACCGCGGAACCGTTGTAAGTATAGCATCTGCTTAATCTGATTAAGGATAGGACGCCAGACAGCATCCATTTGTTTGCGTGCATCTCTTATCCACTCAGCCACGAAGAACTCTACGTAGCCTGTCTAATACTTTTCCTTTACCTTCTAGAATGGGATATTCCAAACGTTGACTCGGTGGATGCGCCGTTCAGATGGGACTCAGACCTCTTGTAGCTTAGTTATAGGGTGTATAATGAACTTCCCTTTGTTCAGGAACACTTTTTAAGTCAGTAAAATTTATTCTTATTGTGTTTATTAAGTTACATTTGATAGAACAATATGATAAAATAGTGCCAAATACTTTGAGTCGTTGTCTGCAGTGTTGGGAAGTAACGTAACGCAAGTAACGCCTTACTTGTAACCCGTTACTTTTAAGTAACGTTTCCTAGTAACGCGTTACATTTTCTCCAAAGTAACTGTAACGGTAACGCGTTACAAATTTTTAAGTAACGTACCTAGTTTGCGTTACTTTTTTCGCGTTACATTTCGGATAAGTAACTACAATATATGTATATTAATTTTTCGGAAACAAATGTTTCTTTCCTGTAAGTGAATTTCTTAGAATGAAACAATCGAGTATGAACTACGTATGTTAGTGACCGACAGTCACAGACACAGAAACAGATAAGTTCGTAGTGCCACTTGCTGTTTTTTGAAGATGAGAACAGCCTTAGGGAAATCACGTGTACTGATTGCAAGCACCTGGAAGATTTTGTCGTAGATTTTGACAGCTCCAAATCAATACATTCAGTGAGTGGACTAGGAGTGCAATGATACCGGTGTTTGTTTTACTTTGATTGGTGTTGTTTTCATAAAGATGAAGAACGAAAATATTTTACCGTTCGAACATTTGAAAGAATACTTTATTTCTTAAGAGCTGAGGATGATGGTGGACAGAATTTAAAAGTAAAGTGTCTGAAGTACCCCGCCGGAAAATATTTATCAACAATTAGGGTGCCATTATTAACGATTTACAGTAAGGGGTTAATATGAATAAACTGTGTTTTGATGAGCAGACCTACTTTATTACTAGAAAATAGTTTGCTGATGGTACGTAATATTGGAGTTCTTTCAGACCAGTTTGCTTACCCTAGAGTCCCGTTGATTATAGAGTAGTGTAATCTTTCTCTATATTCCTTATTTTTAATTTTACATAACAACATTGTTATTATTATATAATTAGTTTAACAGAATAATAATAAGCAACCATTTTTTCTAACGCATAGGGATGAGCACGAGTCAAGCTAAAACTCGACTCGACTCGAATTCAAGTCGAGTTTCGAATCAAGTCAAGGGTAATATCCTCGAGTCGAGTTCCGAGCCGATTCAGTTTTTCGCGTCGAGTTTGATAAATGGCTCGTTCGTTTTAAGTCGTCTTGAAATCATGGCCTGATTACACTGGAAAACGAAAGCCATGAGAAATGTAAGCTAAACAGTAATATGGAATACTTTTAATGTTGCTCAAGAGAGGGGACACTGCTTGCATCTCGTCTCGTCTCGATAGCGAAACCACAAGAGACTTTTATAACAAGCTCAGCTCGGCTCGGCTCAACTGAGAAGATGGCTCAAGCCGGCTTACTTTGGGTGAACCATCGGCTCGAGCTGGCTTGGTAGGGATGAGCCATTTGCTCGGTTCGGCTCAACTGAGTCGAGGGCTCTAGCCGAGTCGGTTGGGTGAGCTGTTGGCTCGGCTCACTTCTCGGTTCGGGTCGATAGTGAATGAGCTGTGAGCCGAGCTGCTCGAGTCATTGACAATTCTAAACCCGCGCCGAGCAGTTTTGAAGATATTTTGCCTGTCCCCTATAACTTTTAACAGTGTTTGACTCGAGCCCGAACACTCAACCTAGACCCTCAACCCAAATTCAGAAGCTCGTGAACAATTTCCTTGACTCCTAGACTTCACGACTATCGAGGTTGGCAATCAACTAGTTTTTTTAGTATTCAAATCCAAACCGCCTATCTTTCTTTTTATATATAATGTTGTTATAAGTAATAATAATAATAATAATAATAATAATAATAATAATAATAATAATAATAATAATAATAATAATAATAATAAAAGTTGTAGTAGTAGTAGTGTCATTGATAATAATTATACTGTTTATGTAATATACTTGAATAATGTACTCGAAACTACACACCGGATTTGGCTCGAGTCGACTTGAAACTCGACCCCAATTTGAGTCGAGTTCTCGGGTCGAGCTCAAAGATGTCTGTTTCTAGTCGAATCGAGTGTCAAAGAAAACTCGCTCGAACTCGCTCGTGTCTGTCCCTACGAGTAACGCAGTATGGCATTTTATCAATGTTACATTATATGAAAATGTAAAGTAAAAATTTCTCCTTGCATTTACATAAAGCGATTCAGAACGTGCAATAATAATAATAATAATAATAATAATAATAATAATAATAATAATAATAATAATAATAATAATAATAATACTCTTTATTTTAGTGCCGCGAACAGCTTTTGGCAAAAATACAGCACTTGGTATCAGAGTATGCAATGGAATGATGATACTACTAAAAATAAATAATAAGAAATAAAACAATAAAAAGAAGGGTACTAATATAAAACACAATGTAGATAAAAGTCAGTTAAGCAGAAATAATTCCTTGTCAACGCAGTAAAAGTTATCAAGTTTTCCATCCATCTAAAACAACAAGAAGCTAAGAACAGCAGTCATAAAATTACATTTCGCTTAATGTTTCTAAACGTCATTGATTAAAAACTATCAGTCAGATCACATAAAACTTTCACATTGCTTAATACAATAAGTCTAAAATGAGCTTAAAGAATGTGTCAATCTTTTTAAAATTTCACATTTCCAATTCAGAGGAACTAAAATCATGGTATTTCTTATGCTATGATTTGGCACCTTAAAACCTATGTTTTGTAAACAATATTCACTGATATAAATGTTATCTAGTATTTTTTGCATGCATACTCTGTCGAAATTTTTTCGTCTATTCATAAGGCTTTCTAAACCCCAATAATCAATCCAATATTCATAACTATGTGAGTAATAGCTCATTTTCATTTTAAAACATAGTAGTCGAATAAAACATTTTTGCACAGATTCAATCTTGTTTGTCAAAGTTTTAGAAATGCTGTTCCAAATTACCGAACCAAATTCTAATTTTGGTCTTACAAGTAATTTATATAGAAATACATACGTTTTATCTCTTTCAAATACAGGCCACTGTTTAAAAATAAAACCTATTATCCTTCTGGCACCTTGTACAATACAATTTATATGATTAGAAAACTTTAACTGACTGTCAAATGTAATACCTAGGTCTTTAATAATGCTTACTTTCTCAATTTGTACACCGTTGACCTCATATTTACTGACATAATATTGAGTTTTATTGGTGTATGTCATAATTTTTTTCTTATCATTAATTTTTAGAAAATTATGTCTACACCACGTGTTTACTGCATTTAAGTCTTGTTGCAGTAAATAATTATCGAACTCATTGTTGACTAGTCTGAACAACTTCATATCGTCAGCATATAGGAGAATTTTAGAGTTTTTTTATTTTTTCTGTCAGGTCATTTAAAAATAAAGAAAATAAGAGAGGGCCCAAGGGCGACCCTTGTGGTATTCCGTTTTTTTACATAGCCTACACTAGAATGTACAGGTCCGATTTTAACTTCGTAAATTCTGTTTGACAGATAGCTTTCAAACCAACGAGTGTACAAAGGTGACAAACCAATATTTGATAACTTGCTAATGAGATACTTATGACTGACAGAGTCAAAAGCTTTTGATATATCTATGTATATTACATCGACTTGCAATTTATTTTTCAGTGCGTTATAGGTAAAGTCTGTAAAATAAATTAGATTCGTTACAATTGACTTGCCCTTATAAAAACCATGTTGAGACTCATTTAAGATATTTCTTACATTAAAATATATGTGTTTATGGACAATTAGTTCAAATATCCTCGAGAATGCATTGACAAGAGTTATTGGCCTGTAGTTACTTGGAATCTGTCTATCACCTGATTTATATACCGGAACAACATATACTTGCTTCCACATTGAAGGATACACACCTGTACGTAATGAAACGTTAAATATTTTTGCTAAATTAGTTGAAAGTGCAGTTGCACAAGCTTTTATTACATAATAAGGAATATTATCTGGACCTGGAGTAGTGTTCGGTTTAATTAGTTTAATTGCTTCCATTACATCTAAATCAGTAACGGTAGGAATTCCGATTAGAGCACCATTACTAACGATATTCTCAGGCAATACCTCTTGACCTACTTCTAAGTTAAAAAGCTTCATAAAATACACTCTTAAATACTTCAGCAATTTTGATAGTGTCTTGAATTAGCATACCATTACAATTTATTTGCTTTGGTACTTGTTTACAGTCAGACCTTTTAAAAACGTTCCAAAAATATGAGCTGTTCTTAAAAATACTATTTTCTAAATCTGAATAATAAGATTTTCTTGCTTCAATGTATTTCTTTTTTACTAGTTTCCTTAGGTCTGAATATCTCTGATACCATACGTCATCATTTGTTCTTTTGGCTTTAACAAAATATTTAGTTTTTTTGTTTATTAGTGCTTTAAATTCTCGCGTCATCCATGGATCCTTATATAATGCCCTTGTAAATACCTAGGAAATTTGCTTGTTTGAAATTATATGTATCGTACTGAGGAACGGGACAATATTTGCCACTATCTATAATTTTCCACTCAAACATGAATGGGGAATGGAAGCGATCGACTTTAGTCAGTGCTGGGATGTCAAAATGCATAGAACTGTTATCCAAATTTGTCAGCAACAAATCTAATACTATTCCCGGATTACTATGGTCATATGACTTGTTTTTCTGGTTTAAATTTAAAATATTGCTTAATTCAAATATTTTTTCTGCTTTTTTCTTCGAATAATAATTATCAGTTGTGATGTTACCTGAAATCCAATCTATGCCTCCTGCGTTAAAATCTCCTAATACAATTATATTAAAATCTGTCGTCAATACAAAAGAACATAGCCAATCACAATAGTTACTAAAATCTTGAAGTAACATGTGAGGAGGGAAATAAACTAAACATAAAATCAATGGGGTACTGTCAGGAATTAAAATTTTTGCTATAATAATGACTAATGATTCGTCAGGGGGATTAAGGATTTCATAAGAATATTCATTTTTTATTAAGAGTAAACACCCTCCACCTTTAGACTTATTTGTGAGGGTTAGATTTCTATCTTTTCGTATCACACTGTAGTTTCTAGAGATTTGAGAAAGATAACAGTTTTCCTTTTTTATTATTTTCCAGTTATAATAATAATAATAATAATAATAATAATAATAATAATAATAATAATAATAATACGGTAGTAATAGTAGTACGGAAAATTGGAAGTCATATCTTTTTTCACATTTTTACAGTTTCGGACCTAAAAGTAACGCGTTAGTAACGCGTTACTTTCGAAGTAAAGTAACAGTTACTTTTTGGGGACAAGTAACGCGTTACATTTTAAGAAAAAGTAAAGTAACTTGTAACGCGTTACATTTTTACAAGTAACTTACCCAACACTGGTTGTCTGTTACATGAATGTTTCATGTAAGGGATTCCTACTTGGATGGTCGTAGGTTCGAATCCTGACCATTTTTATTGACTTTTGCTTCTAGCCACGCTCATATTGTGCAATCGAGAAACTCAATTTTAAAGTAAATGTAGTCACAGCTAGTTTAAGACGAAATTATTTTCAAATTTGATATTTGTTTTACATGCTTTTCTTTAACTTGCGATGTTTCAGTGTTGATATTAAATCCTACTACCTTAAAGCAATTCATTTCCCTACGTCATATCATGCTGAATGTTTGCACAACGACGTCAGTCGGGCGGTAATAAAAAATCCATTGTTACTGTAATATATATATATATATATATATATATATATATATATATATATATATATATAGGAAGTTCGACTCAAAAGAAGTACAATAAACCGTACGATGCAACATGGTCTCCTGGAGGAAATTCAAACTAATTTAGTATATGTGAAAATTACTATCTGAGCAATGTATTGTGGGGTGTAAGACACTGAAACCATTGTACCACTGAAGAGATGAATAGTGGCACTTCAGATGAGCGCTCCTGACTTGTTTCTAACCCTGCGTAAGTGGAAAATGCCTTTATAAATATTTTTTTCCTTTCAAGTGGGATTATTTAAAAAAAAAAAAACTTGTCCTTCAACTTTAGTTTGTAATTATTTTCTACCTCTTAGTTATAATTACATACATTTTCTATTTATATTTTATTCTCTTCTACATTTCTTATATACATAGTATGTCTTATACGTTTGAAGAGAAGCTTATGAACACTCAGAGCAGGACGGACATACACATAATGAAGGACCTGGCTGTCCAGAACCCCTGTCCCCCATATCACTACTCAGTGGCGGCGATTGGACGTTAAAAGTGGGGGGGGGCAAGACATGATCTGAATATTTGTATATCAATGTTAATATACAAATTTCCCTGGTTGAAACTATATACATTAATAGGCCATTTCAGAAAAGTGGGGGGGGCAACTGCCCCCCTTTGCCCCCCCTAATCGCCGCCCATGTCACTACTTATCTGTAAATTTTACCTATTTTTAGAGATGATGTTAGACATTTTAGTACAGTATTGTCCTCATATTGAATTTAGACCCCAGAAAAAGCTTTCTATTCCTGAAATAAATTTCTGCCTATGCCCCTGCAAACCAGTGACGATTTTATCTAGTGATCAGCGGATAATGCAAAACAATTCCCCACAAATCATATCTCTGATTGGTCCGGATGTGGCATTAGTATCTGTGCATTACCATTTTTCACTCCCAGTGTATGGAAACTCATGCCAAAGGAACTGTTCGGAAATCTTCATTGGTTCTCCCCTCTGACTCTCATGCCAATGTGACCGACCTTGGATACATACTACATCTGGAATGGCAATATTTATGTCAGTGATACCGAAAACTATGTATTCGACACAAGTATAGAACGTTTTCGATTCTTTTTGCCTGTCACCCTCCCACTCTGACCTCCATGCCAACCAAGGGTTAACTCGTACTTAAGCATAATCAACAGTGTCACTATTCATCTTTGTGACCTCGCAAACTATGAATTCGACACTCATATCGTTTGTATTTGATTACTTTTACATGTTACCTTCCTCCCTTATTGAGGATGATTTCAGTGTCTAGCCCCTAACTATGCTCGAGTTTCAACCAACTTAAGTACACCTATCAGTGGAAAAGCGTTCATCTCTGGTGCATGGGGTACATTTCGGAATGCAGAAGCACACGGCGCAAGAATTAGTTCCTAAGTTGGAGTTAAACTTTTTGTAGCATTTTCTATGCTTCGAACTGTACCAGTAATCATTTTTTTTTAATTTAACATATCTATTTCCCTGAAACTATGTGTACAGTCTAATAATATGTATAGTTAGTATAAAATCAAATTTACCGTAATTCTAAGTAAATATTCAACATGTGAACATTTATAATTCTTTCTGTCTTCCAGTGATCAAGCTCAGGAGATGTCACAGAGCTTATCGTACATCGATGCTAACGACAGAGGTAAAACTCATTTAGAGCTGAAAGTTCCAAAGAATAGCTCGGTAAGGTAGTACTCTAATAATAGTAATAATAATAATAATAATAATAATAATAATAATAATAATAATAATAATAATAATAATAATAACACTAGTCAACAAATTTTAACTTTTCGACTGCAATATGGACGAAAGTAAATCGTCATAATAGTTAAATCGACGTCATTAACACGCGAATGGTAATAAAAAGTTCCCGAAACGTAAATTTTGTGTGTGACTAAATTGAGTTGGATTCTAGCAAAAATTTCAAATTACTTATTTTGTTGATACACAATTTTATTATTTTATACTAATTTTATTCCGGAATCTGATTAGAAATCGTATTCATCTTGTACGTAAAATAACACAGAATGTAATACAGTGATGCTACTTTCGACTTGAATATGACAATAAATGTTTCTATTTTTGATAATTACTTAAATTTACTTTAATATAGTAAGTAAAAGTTAAAATTTGTTTTAAATTACAATTTTGATCAATATGAAAATTTTTACTTACTGTTAGTACAAGTTATAACTTTTAAAGAATTCTGAGAAGTAATGCTTTTATAATGTTTGTTGTGCTACTAAACCAATATATGCAGTTAATAGAAAAGAACTATAAGAACGACAAAGGTTTTCAATCTTAAAACTAGCTGAACCTGCGCTATTTATACAGCGCACAGATCTAATATGAGCATGAATCTCCTTCCCACTTCTCACTATGTTTGTCCCTTTACGAACACAAGTAAAGAACAGGAAGATTCTCAAAGGGAGTGAATTGCTATAGACAAATATATAAATGTAATATTTTATTATATAGAACGTTGGTAGAGTTTGTGGCAAACTTGGATAAGTAATAGATGATACCAAGTGCAAATATTTTTTCCTATAATTCCATATCCGAGTATGCCTCATTGTGGGTCCACAAGCCTTCGAAATTGCAAGCTTTCAATAGGTTTTGTCATTCAGATTAAAGCAAAGTGCCTGAAATGTCCATCAACCCGCTATACGTAGCTCCTCTACTGGTTGTCTTTCACAAGGGATCAACCTAGTTGCAATATTAAATTAATAGGGCCGAAACGACGACTAAAATGTCGAATAGAAAAACAAAGACAAGTTTTCTTAAAAAATTGAATGAGAACTGACAAATCTATCTATCGATCAACGAAAAGGGCACGTTTCTAGCACCTGTGGTTTCGAAATCTTATTGTCGAAAGGATTGGACACAAACATATAAACTTTTTTACCATCTTAATATATAGTTAATTTGTTTTTCTTGTGACGTGTTTCACTTTACCTAACAAAAAAATTACCAGTAGTAACCCATCATGGAGAGACCCCATTTAACTTGATATCTTTACTTAAGTTTCTTAATATCATGATGAAATTTTTCTTTCGCTCGTTGCTGACAACTCCTAAGCTCTCTGGGACAAGTCTAGGTACGAATGTACACTGAACCACAAACGTTTCTACGGTGTAGGTGCTTTAATTCCATTACTTAGGGTCCACGTCATTTGCAGTTGTGTGAACGCTTAGATCAGTGTTGCCAACAAGTTGATACAAAAGGTCGCTAAATGGCAGGTGAAATTGAGGACTTTTCCAATTTTGGGTGAAAAGTCGCTATATATATATCTACAAGGGTGAATCAAAAAGTAAGGTGAATTGTTGATTTACAGAAAAGCGTACAGAGATACGTCGATGAAGCTTTACTATGTTTGAAGTATGGTATCACACTATTATTCGAAGAAGGAACCGTAGTTGTCTAAACATTTATTCCAACGTGACACCAAATCATCCATGCCCTGTTCAAAGAAATGTGGTTCCAGATTTCCTAACCAGGTACGTGTAGCCTGTTGTGCCTCTGTCAGTGTCTGGAAACGCTGCCCACGGAGATGTTGCTTCAGGGGGCCGAACAAATGGTAATCCGACGGGGCTAAATCAGGGCTATATGGAGGGTGATCGAGAATTTCCCACTTGAACCCGCGGAGGTGTGTACGGGTCCGTTCGGCTGTATATGAACGTGCGTTATCATGCAGTAACAACACGCCCTCTCGGAGTGCCCCCCGCCGTTTCTGCCGTATGGCTGCTTTCAGCCTATCCAGGGTTTGGCAGTAGGTGTCTGCATTCATGGTTGTACCCTTTTCCAGAAATTCAACATGAATAACACCGAGACGGTCCCAAAAGACAGTAGCCATTGTTTTCTGGGCAGATGCTATTGTCTTGCATTTCTTAGCCTGTGGTGACGATGGATGTTTCCATGTCATGCTCTGACGTTTGGATTCAGGTGTCCATATAGGTATCGGAGTTTCATCGCCCGTTATGATGTGATGAAGGAAGGAATTTCCTTCGTCGGCATAACGTGTGAGGTGGCTCAGGGAAATGCTCATTCGCTGGTTTTTGTGTTCGTTACTCAGAAGCTTGGTACCCAGCGCGCACACACTTTTCTGAAGCCCAGTTGGTCATGGACGATACCGCTTACGGAACCATAAGAGATATTCAATTCATTGGCAATGTGATGCAACCGCACTCTTCTGTCTTCACGAATCATGGCATCGACGACAGCCACATTCGTGTCGGTGATGGACGTTGATGGTCTGCCACTTCTGCCATCATCTGTGACAGTACTCCTACCACTTGCAAATGCGTTACACCACACGTACACTTGTTTCAGCGACATAACACTATCTCCGTAGACCTGCACCAATTCTCGATGAATATCACATGGTTTTGTTCCCTTGGCCCAGAAAAAACGAATGACACCGCGCACTTCCTCCTTGGTGTAATGTTCCAGTCGTTCCGCCATCTTTGAGTTGCTCTCAGCACCAGACGGGTGGACATAGAATGTTGTACAAGCCGTCGCACTTCTATTACCAGATTACCTGTAACATGGAAAAGAATTAATTAGCTACACACAATACTATGGGTTTGACAGGCAATTTCACCTTACTTTTTGATTCATGTTTGTATATATATATATATATATATATATATATATATATATATATATATATATATATACATATATATATATGTGTGTGTGTGTGTGTGTGTGTGTGAGTGAGTGTATGTACGTGTGATCAATTCAAGCAATAATATTATCTATCGTACAGAAACGTATAAGTGAAAACGTAAATGAAAGAATTGTAATGCAAATAATAATTTCACGTTTAATACAACATATATATATATATATATATATATATATATATATATATATATATATATATATATTGTTGATACATGTCATTGATATTATTCAGAAAGATATTATTTTTGGTAAAGGAAGTATATTTAATTAATCGAATGTTAAGAAACTCAATGTTATCATGTAACGTAAACACGTGTGTGTGTGTTTATGTGTTGACATCAATGTTTTGTGTATGTGATGTTTCGCTACGGCTAGACGCTTGGTCGTCAGTTCGTAAGCTATTGTAATTTGTATTTGTAATGTTTTTGAATTGTCATCAGATTGTAACATCGTAACATTGACACACTTTGACTGTGGTATAATCGTTGAGTTTGCAGAAATTTGTGAGTCTGAGAATTTGATCACGATGTAATTCGGGTGAAACCAACGTTTTACCAATAGCTGAGATATACAGAAAGTCAACGACAATGAATTCCAGGATGTCTGGAATCTTAGTATAAAACCTCATGGTTTTTAGAGATTGGGATCAGTCTTGGAGCAGTCTTAGAGATCAGTCTCCATGATCAGTCTACAGGATCAGAGGTGAACCATCATACATCGAGTATTCACATAGAGATCCACTGCGACTTATATCACAGTAGTTACTTTGCTGTGATTCTATTCTACGAGCATCGACATCAGTTCCAGACAACAGTTGTATAAAGGTACGTGTATCTCAGCTATGTTCGAGTTGTTCGTGGTTAACTTCTTAGCTGCTTAAAGATATGTGATCTTGCGTTTATACTCAGTCGACGATCAACAACAATAGTACACAAGCTTTTAATGAAAATACAAAGTTTAATTCAAAGTTAATTCAATGTGGTTTCTTTCCGTCATCCTGTACCTACTCATTCTAGATGGTGAGTAGCAGCGATCTTCGACCGTCATTTAACATTTCATCCCCAGGCTAAATAGGCACGACGGTGGAAGGTTGTTATGGTTTGAGATGCTGGTTTTAAGATCTTTGTAGATCTTAGTAAGATCTCAGTAGTGATATAAATGAGTATGGTCGAGATGCTGGTTTTGTAACGATCCTAGGGTAGTTTTTACCGTCTTATGGTAGAGATTTGCTGGTTTTTGTAGCTACCCTAGAGTAGTTTTATGGTGGAGATATTTTGGTTCGATCCCCGAACAGTGCTAACAGTAGCTCTCACCAGTGTTATGGTGAAAATAGCTATGATTCGAATCCCGAAACGAAATAATTTTAGTTTTAAGAATACATTTTAATAGGTTATGGTTAAGTCCGGTTTATATTTAAGTTATTTAGTATGTTAAGATTTTGTATTATGATCGTTCACCACTTGAATACGAGATTTGGTTCGGATCTCGAATGACAAAGGCAATTGACTCAAGTAGAAGAAGTAATACGTTAACCCTCACCACCCACCCTCACTTCGTAATTAAAAGTTGAATTAAGTATTTAGATAAATGAATGAAAATACTGTGTTAACTAGAGCACAGAAAGCGAGTAAGGGAATAAATATTGATGTCCATAATTTATTTGGTGTGAGGACACCGGAAAGACGAAATACTTCTTGTAGTCAGGACAAGGTCGCGAGTCCTAAAATTGTTTTGAGTAAGGAACCAGTTTTTAACTTCCCAAGTAGTCCGGTAACTAAATCCGTATCGGAAGACTTTCCTTCAATCATAAATTTAGATCCGAAATTAATAAATAGTGAAAATAAGAATTTTACGATGGCGTCTAACATTACGTTTTATGCAGATATTAACAAACTGCCTAAATTCGATCTCAAGAACGATAATGACATCGTGTCGTTTTTCGATGAATTCGACGATGCTTGTCAAATGGCAGGCATCGCCGAAAGCAAAAGAAAGGAATTACTGCCTAATATTTTCAAAGGAGTAGGGAGGCATTGGATTAAATTGTTCCTGAAACGGAAAAACACGGCAGAAATACAGTATAAAGAATTGCAATCAGAAATAGTAGAAGAGTTTACGAAATCTAATGTAACAATAGATATCGAAGATAAAATTAAGGAACGGTTACAGCATGAAGACGAGGCTGTCATCAATTATGTATATGACATGCTCGTTCTGTGTGAAAGACTGGATTCAAACATGACCGATATTAAGAAAATAGGTATTATAGTTGGAGGATTACATCCATACTATATGGAAAAAGTAGGAACGCGAGAATATTCTAGCCTAGACAAATTCGTTGAGGATTTGCAAAAGATAGAAAAGAATAAGTGTAAAATAGCAAAACGTGTGAAAAAAGAATCCGGTAAAGTTACAATTAAAGATCTTGTTAAGAAAATTAGGGAGCAAGTAGAGGATGACGAGAGTGGATCTGATTCAGATCACGTAGTTGTAAGAAAACATAAAGATGAGAGTAAGATCAAACAAGAGCCTCAGAGTATTACACAAATCGCGGAATTAGAAAAGAAGATAGACAAATTACAGCTTGCATTATCGGCAAAAACACAAGACGAAGAGAAACAAGAGAATAACGCTAGCAAACAAGGGAAAAATCAGTATTATAGAAATAATAGGCAGAATAGAGGTAGTAACCGAAATAATTACCGTGGAAATAAGAATAAGAATTGGTATAGTAATAGTAATCGTAGCCAAAACAACAATAGAGGTAATAATGGTTATTACAATAAGCGTGGTAATAGAGGTAATTATTGGAGAAATAATAGAGGACGTGGTCAACAAGGAAACTGGCGAGGAAATTGTCAGAATTCGTGTTGTCACCAATCTTATAATTTCGAAAATCCGAATCAGCAGAGATTTGTGCAAGTGGTACCAGCACAAGTAAATGGTACTACTTACTATCAAACACCAGGTCCGAGTAATTTAAACGGAACACATCTGTAAATGGGCGAGGCGCATTTACAGGCAATCGAAATGTACGAACAAGAGAGATAATTGCCTCAGTTAATTTAGATAATAATATGGTATATTTACCATTAGAAATCGATGATAGACAGATTAAAGCGTTACTCGATAGTGGGTCGCAAATTTCGATTATTAATGAGAAATTAGTGCCACCGAGTGCAAAAATAATCCCACGACAAACTAAGATCAAAGGCATCACGCAAAACACTCTTGTAATTAACAAATTAGCTATAATTAAGTTCAAAATTTCAAATCAAACTTTTCACCAAGAATTTCGGATAATAAAAGATTTCCCATATCAAATGTTGATTGGGAATGATTTTTTGCAAACGCAGAATTGTAGAATAGATTATGGTACTGGTAAAATTATAGTTCAAAGGTTCGGGAAACCGATCAAAATTTGTAGAAATGATCAAGAAACCAGAACAGTATCTGATAATATAGCAATTAGTATAAAAACAAGTTTAAAGCCTAAATGGGTTCTTGGACATAGAGTAAAGTTGTTACCAAGAACTAGGACAACTGTTGAAGTTAACCTAGTTAATTCTTGGGCAAACAACGAATTTTTGTTAGAGCCAGATAAATTGTTAGAGTCTCAATATAACATATTTGTACCTAGAGTGATATTGTCGAAAGAAAATAGGTGTTTAGAAGTAATCAATCCGTCAAATAAGACGATCATGTTGACGAGAAATTTAAAAATTGGAGATGCAGAAGCATGCATGAGTGAATCGGAATTGAGACAGGAAGGATTAACAGAGGAGGAAATTGAAGAGGTTTTAGATGCGAGAAAAAACTACGATAAATCACGTTTAAAATTTGGCGATAAGACTAAACCAGAAATTAAAAAGAAATTAGAGAAGTTATGTTACGATTACGCAGATGTTTTTGCGTGGCGAGAAAACGAATTAGGAAGAGTCAAGGGAGTAGAACATAAGATAGAGTTGGAAACGGAAGTTCCGTTTCGACGTCAACAGTATCCAATACCTATAGCTATGAAAGATAAAGTTAAAGAACAGATAAACATCTTACTCGAACAAAACATCATCGAGGAAAGTAATAGCTCGTATAACTCACCTATGCTATTTGTAAAGAAGCCAAATGGATCTATTAGAGCCTGTTTGGATTGTATATTGCTGAATCGGCACGTAAAGTTCCATTCCGTGGCGTTGCCGCCTATACATCAGATCTTAACATGTATGGGTGGTCACAAATTCTTTAGTGTGTTGGACATTAAGAGTGCTTATCATACGGTATCAATTTCTAAGGAATCTAGGGAGTATACAGCATTCAATATTCCTGGCGTAGGGGCGTATCAATACTCTAAACTCCCAATGGGTTACATTCAATCGCCCGCTATATATACGAAAATCATGGCAATGACATTAGCTAACGTTCATCCGGAGGCGGTGTCATATTACATGGATGACGTATTCCTATATGTAAACAATCAGGAGAAGATGGTATCTGTATTGCATTCAGTTTTTCAAAGACTAAGGAAATATGGCTTAAAGTTATCGGTGGAGAAATGTCATTTCATGGAAGAGAAAGTAATGGCATTAGGTCACATCGTGAGCGAAGCTGGTTACGAAATAAGTCCTAAAGTGATTCAGGCAATAAAAGCTTGTAAGCCACCCACAAGCGCGAAAGAGCTTAAGTCATTCCTTGGGTTGACTAATTATGTGCGGAAGTTTTGTAAAAACTACGCGGAAATGTCATCTAATTTCCAACAGTTATTAAGGAAAAACCATAAATTTGTGTGGACGGAAGAACACCAACTTAGTTTTGAGAAATTAAAGGAAGCGTTGATGAATGCACCTTTATTAGCGCCTTTCCGTGAAAATCTGGAAACTAGAGTGTATACGGATGCATCTACAAAATCAATAGGGGCTGTACTTATGCAAAAACAATTGAATGGAGAGTGGACACCTATAGCGTATTATAGCAGAGTGTTAAGACCAAACGAAACAAGAAGACATATAGTGGAGCTAGAAATTTTGGCCGTGGTGAGTGCCTTTAAAACATTCAACTACTATTTGTACAATAAAGAATTCGAGTTATACACTGATTGCAGATGTATAAAATACCTTCAAACAACGCCAAAATTATCACCGAAACTGTTAAGGTACAGTTTAGAGATGGCACAATATCAGTACACGCCAGTGCATTGTCCAGGAGAGAAAAATCCTAGCGATGTATTATCAAGAAACACGAACATCCAACCAACCGATGAAGACATCGATTTAGATGCGTTACCAGTAAAGACAGAAGACCTCGAAGTCAACATCACGTTCGACGAGGATGTGGACGTAGCGGAGTTGCAGAGGAAAGATTCTTTCTTCGGGTCAATAATGAAGGCAATAGAACATCCGGAAGAAGCAGATGAAAAAGCGGAAAAGCAGGCACGCTGGTATGAAATTAAGGACGGAAAACTTTTCAGAACTCAGAAGATGGCTAATGGAAAGAAATTTCTATTATGCATTCCTTTTTCTTTAAGGGAACAAGTTTTTAAGAACTTGCATTGTTCGATATACGGAGGAGGACATTATTCCTACACGAAGTGCTATAATCGAGCATTGAAATCCATCTATTTCCCAAATATGAAAAGATTTTTCCAAGAGAAGGTCAGCCAGTGCATCAGTTGCCAAATTCAGAAACGTAAAGCTGGTAGGACACCACTGCATCCTCAAACATACCCGAGTTATATGCCATTCCAGCATGTAACTATGGATGAGATTGGGCCGTTTAAAAGATCGAAAAATCACAGGAATAAATATGTTATTGTATTCGTTGACAGTGCTACTCGATACGTAATTGCAAGAGCAGTTCCTGCTATAACTTCAGAAATTATAGCAGAAGCAATTTTTGAAGAATTAATTACAAAACATGGGATTCCTGAAATTCTTGCGATGGACCGGCACAGTACACACCGAAGCCGAGTGATGGAAGAGATGGCTGAACGGTTTGGTATGAGGTTAAACTTTGCCAATACAGATGCCCACTACAACATCGGAACATCGGAAAGAGCTATAGGATCAATCCAACAGATTATGAAGCACTATATAGACCGTGAGTTTACAAACTGGGACGAGATCTTACCTTCAATAGTGTTTACCATGAATACACAGATTCATGACGGAACAAAACACTCGCCTTATTATTTGCTTACAGGGCGTGAACCCAGAACGTTCTTGGAACAGGATCTGGACATACCTTGTGAGTATGTAGAAAACGAAGAGCGAATAAGGAATGTAAAGGAAGCAAGGAAGGTTGCGTACCAGAATTTGCAGAAGCGGTTTAAATCCCAAAAGAAGCAGATTGAGAAGAAGTTCTCTCAACCGAACTTCGACGTAGAACAAAAAGTTTGGATTCGTGAAATGCCAAGAGCAGGCATTCCAGCTTGTTTTGGAAAGCGATATAACACTCGAGGAGTAATAGTGCAAAAGTTGAATAATAACTCATATAAGGTGAATTATGAGACTAAGAAAGGACAAGAGAAAACGGATTCCGTTGACATAAGACGTTTAAAGCCATTTGTAAGTGCAAATGAGGAAGATTCGGATAGACAAGAAGAAGAGTCGGATTTGGACAGTGATGTCTAAAAAGAAAAAAAACAACGCGTGGAAAACCAAGAGATTTTTAAACTCAAAGGACTACATCACGAGAAAAAAAAAGTTTTTGCAACTACAAAATATGAATAAGTTTTTAGTATACAAGTTATTTTTTTTGTTAGGTATCTGTATACAACAATATTTTTATCAGTGAAACAGCGAGGTGGACCGCTGTTTATCAACAAAAGTCCGTGTCCCGAAATCAAAGTAAATGTTGATTTCCATCTGAAAATCCCTTAACTGGTAAAAATATATTGTTTACAGAGCGTAAAGTGAATAGGAAATTAGAGAATTTTTTTTAAATTAGAGATATCTAGTAAATATATTTAAATTGTTAAATAATCCAAGGTACACATACAAAGTAAACTAAATAAATAAAACATAAGTATTAAATAAATAACATATATCGAAATAATTAAAATAACTAAGTTAAATTCAGAATAGTAATTCTAAGTTTTAATTGTTTACAGTTATCATCATGTTCAAGATTGTCGTTTGTCTAGTACTATTGATTAGTATTGGGGTAGCTGAAGAAGAACATCAACAAATAACATTATCAGATATTGGACTAGCATTGACACAGAATGCTTATGCTGTTCATGCTACGAACATGGTATTTACGACCGTCAAAATGCATTTGAATTTCCAAGAATCGGTGCCAGTACACGACAAATGTACTGATGCATACGAGATTCTTAATGACTATTCAGTAAAAGAGAAAGAGTTTAGACAGAACATAGTAAATTTATTACCCTGTCATTTTGTTTATGAAAATGGTAAAACTAGGTGTAATAATCACAGAAATAAAAGATTTATATTTTCATGGTTACTGGGATTGTCGTCAATTGGTTTATCGACGTATAATTTAATACATAATAAACAGTTGTCTCAGTCTATTGATAAGTTAAGTAAACATGAGAATGTATTAACTAATGAAATTAAAAATCTAAAAGAATCATTTAATAATGAAATTGCAGTAGTCCATGGAATTGTCGTAAAAGTGCAACATGTATTGCAAGACTTTAAAAATAAAATTCAGGAGCTATACTGTTATTTACATCAATCCCAACGCAAGATTATGGCAAACTTGTTTGCTCATCTTGTACAGGAGAGAGTGAATAAAATAGTAAATAGCATTTTAAATAATCAGTTAACATATCATATATTATCTAATGCTGATGTTAAAAGGTTAATTAGTCTTCATGACGTATTGAAAAATACTATTTATAGGTCAGACATTGGGATGTTTTACCAAATGTCTAGCATATATTTAGTAAAATACCATTACGAAGAAAATAATGTTGATCTAATAATAAAGACTCCGATAATATATGATACTAGTATCTCAATAATGTATGACGTAACATCAATGGGCTACTTAATAAATAATACAAGAATATTTTATGAATTACCGGAAGCAGTCTATTTGGCTGAAGGTAAATTTCACTCATTGGATAAAAGTAAATGCGAATTTAAAAGTTTTCTATATTTTTGTGAAAGCATAACTATGGATCGTGAATCGAAATGTTTGAATAATATCGTTTTAAATAATTCTCTAGAAGGATGCCAGCAGAATTCTGAGAAATTTTTGGGGAATGTGATATTCAGATATACACACGCTGGTGTGATGTATTCTTCTATTGAAGAAGCGTACATGACAAAAGTGGGTGTACATCAAGAAGTTACTTCAACAAAACTTGATCAAACTAGAGCTAAATCAAATTTCATAAACTATGATAAATTTGATAACATAATAATTGGAGAGCTGGTCATTCCATCCAAACGGATAATTCAGATTCAGAATAAAAATATTAAATTGATCGGTAATTGGACTGAGAGAGAAATAAATTTCACCTTGCATACGCAAGAGCTAAATAGTTTAACTGAAAAATTGTTAAAATTGAAAGTCGACACGTCGATCCCAGAACTACATCTAAAAACAGATTATATCATGTATGTAATTTTTGGAGTAATAATATCATTAATTTTGACAACAATATTGTTATTAGTACTGTATTGTAAGCTTTATAGAGCAATAGGGAAGTATAAAATTCAAAATCCAGAATCATAATAATAATAATAATAATAATAATAATAATAATAATAATAATCATAATAATAATAATCATCAAAAAGTAATAATAAAGTAAGCGTAGTATGTAAATCAATATCGTATGTGCCTTGGGTTATGAAAAAAAAGTTTTACATTTCTGGATATGAAGAAGAATGGAGTTTATTTGAAAAAAAATCTAAGTTGCAATTAAAATCTGAAAAGGAATATCGGATTAACATTTAAACAATTGGTAATATGTAGAGATACTTACCTAACAGCATGAAGTAGTTGTGAGTTGAAAAGCCTTTGGTTAAGTCATCCTAGATAAAACTAGGATTGGTCTATTTGAGTTGGTGAAACGATTAAATTGTTGAATAAAAATGGTTACGTAGTACTAATACGGCAAAACTCTTTGTTTTGGTAGAAAAAGAAGCAATAGAAAATAAGCATAGATAATAGATCATCATAGATAAGAATAGATACAAGCGTGTAAATAGATAATAGCTAAGTTAAATAACAACAGAATATTAGTGAAATCAGTAGCTTCAAGCTATAGAAAACAAAAACGAAAAGAAGAAAAATAGAAAATTGTCTATTAGTAAAGCTAGATAAATAGACAAATCATAGATAAAGTAGATGCTAGTGTTATAAACTAGTTCAAGTAAGCTTACAAATCTACAATAAGAAGTCGTTAAAAAGTACGAAAAAGTATGAAAAAGTCGTTAAAAGAAGTAAATAGTTTGAATAGAAAAGTAGAAAATCATAGATAATAGACGAGAAATAGTCGAAAATAGAATACAATCATAATGCATCATGTCTATAATCATTGTTAAGTTGTATGTAAACACATTATTTTTGTCAAAATTCACTTTCTAAATTCACGTTTTTTTAAAAATGAGAGAAGAAGTATTGATTTATTATTATTATCGAATGATCAATTGGCATATGGGTTATTTGGATAATAATAAGTTATTGTATTCAGTGCATGAATGTCTTCAGTATTCATGTAGATACAATACTCAGTTTGGTAGTTTTCTGTTTTCTAAAACATACTACTTGCGGAATACAGACGGGAGCCTGTTGCTCGCTGCTCGCGCTTGCGAGAGAGGATTCGTTGCTAAGGGGCGTGACTTCCGAGAAGATGGCCGCCGTCTAAGCAACAAGCCACTCCCACTGAGGACGAGTTTCTCTCATTTACAATGTTTTTGATGCTTTATGAATGATTTCTAAGTACAGAGAATGTTGGAATGTTAAAATAAGATGGATTGAGCATCAATAAAGGTAATTGTACCTACAAACAACGTTAAAACTAGCTGTAAAGTGTATTTAAGAACAGAAATATGCACGAAAATGTAGGATTTTACGACTTTGAAAAAAAATGACAATAACAGCGTCAAACGAGTGAAAATGTAACGAGGATAGCATTTTTGTATCCGAATAGGTTACATAACGATTAGAACACTAGTCATTATTTAGAATATGCATCGATTATGCATTTTATAGAGAATAATGAACGATTAATGAACATTAATACTAGGCCTATGCTGGAAGTATGAATATATTTTTCAGAAGAGAGTCATAGACCGCGATGTAGTTATATTAGTTTTTAAGAAAATAAAAACGCGATTTCACACTTAGATTATCTATATTTACAGGTATTATGGAAAAGAAGTTTACCATACTTGCTATTGCATTAACATCTTTAACAGTGTTAGTACTAGCGACGTCTATAATTATTATTTATTTAATTATTAAATTACGTAGATTTAGTAGAAAGAAAAAACAGGAAGGAAGTGTAGAGAAAAAGGTATATGACGATATTAGTAACATAGAAAACTGCGGATTATTTCCAATCTATGCAGAAGTAGATAAAAACCACACTAAAAAGCACACTATTTGCACAAAACAAAATGCAGATCACTATCTCAAGCAAAAAGAGGAACCACAAGGTAACTTGAACACTGTTGCTATGCACTGCACCAAAACCAAAGAGGGATGTATCACAAATCACGAATTTTTCGATTTTGAAGCGGAAAAAACGGATAAACATTTAGTCACAAACTTGAAACACGAAAAAGTGTACATGCGTCCATGCGACGTAATAATCCTGTGAACAATTTGCCGAAATTTTCACGAAAAGTGCGGAGCACGTATTCAAAGTTAACTTTTACCATCCAAGCAACGCGGCAAACAGGATGAGACGTGGAGATTTTGAAGATCAGTGTCAAAAACGTTGCTGACATAACATTTTTGCGGAAGGAAGTGCACCAGAGTTGCTAACTCTACAGATAGCAAACTTACCATAAGTGAAGTGAATAATATTTTCAAATTTTATTTTTGTGTTCTAAAATCTCGCAACGACAAGAGACGTTGTTTATTAGTGTATTAGTGGTTTATAACAGCATATATAGTGTATAATGAAGTGCATTATATTTATTGAAAGCATCAGTGATATGGACACTGATACTAGTGGAAAATGTGCGGAGACAATAAACACTGAGTTGGACTTTGCGACCGAATACAGTGGAAGTTTCCGAGAACGAGAGCGAGAAAATATATGTATGTGTGTTCAAGAGCACAGGATGTGCTAGACAATTACAAATAGTTATATAGATAACTCAACAGATGGCAGGAGCCCATACTTTTATGAGGACTCTTGACAAGTATTTTTTTAAAAAGAAAACAATGAATGTAAATAAATAATGTTTTTATGATTTCTTTTAAATGTGATAAATGAATATAAAGATATATACAGGGTGATGGATGAATATACTTAATTGTTGTTACGGTCAATTTCAGGGAAGAAATTGAGTCGAGAACGGAGTTCTCTCATTTTGAAGGTAGGGCATGTTGATACATGTCATTGATATTATTCAGAAAGATATTATTTTTGGTAAAGGAAGTATATTTAATTAATCAAATGTTAAGAAACTCAATGTTATCATGTAACGTAAACACGTGTGTGTGTGTTTATGTGTTGACATCAATGTTTTGTGTATGTGATGTTTCGCTACGGCTAGACGCTTGGTCGTCAGTTCGTAAGCTATTGTAATTTGTATTTGTAATGTTTTTGAATTGTCATCAGATTGTAACATCGTAACATTGACACACTTTGACTGTGGTATAATCGTTGAGTTTGCAGAAATTTGTGAGTCTGAGAATTTGATCACGATGTAATTCGGGTGAAACCAACGTTTTACCAATAGCTGAGATATACAGAAAGTCAACGACAATGAATTCCAGGATGTCTGGAATCTTAGTATAAAACCTCATGGTTTTTAGAGATTGGGATCAGTCTTGGAGCAGTCTTAGAGATCAGTCTCCATGATCAGTCTACAGGATCAGAGGTGAACCATCATACATCGAGTATTCACATAGAGATCCACTGCGACTTATATCACAGTAGTTACTTTGCTGTGATTCTATTCTACGAGCATCGACATCAGTTCCAGACAACAGTTGTATAAAGGTACGTGTATCTCAGCTATGTTCGAGTTGTTCGTGGTTAACTTCTTAGCTGCTTAAAGATATGTGATCTTGCGTTTATACTCAGTCGACGATCAACAACAATAGTACACAAGCTTTTAATGAAAATACAAAGTTTAATTCAAAGTTAATTCAATGTGGTTTCTTTCCGTCATCCTGTACCTACTCATTCTAGATGGTGAGTAGCAGCGATCTTCGACCGTCATTTAACATTTCATCCCCAGGCTAAATAGGCACGACGGTGGAAGGTTGTTAATATATATATATATTTACTTTATGCTCAATTCCACTTCAACGAAATCTAAAATGAGTTTAGGAAAACGAAGAAAAGTAAAAGTTTACAAAATAATCTTACATTCACTTCTCTTTTACTCATGCTTCTATAGATAATCAGCTTGTGTCGGTAATATATTATTTGTGCCTCTAAACGGAAGCTCCGCAAATTAAAGGGTATTAAAGGTTGGAATTGGTCACCATTAGAGGGCAACAGATAACTACAATCAAAGCGGGAATATTGAGATAAATGCTATGTCCTTTGCAAGTTCTTCAACACTTGCGTTGATTCAAATAAGCAAAAGGAAAACCATATATTTGAACTGATGCGAGCGAATAGTACTTGATTACAGAATAAGTTGTTCGGAGGACAAAAGTCGTTAGATTTATAAGAAAGTCGCCAAATTGTCATTCAAAAATCGCCAAGAAAAGTCGCTAATTGGAAAAATATTTTTTGTCGCTATCCTCGAAGTTGAATACCCTAGATTTAGCGACTTTTCTCCCAAATTGGCAACACTGGCCTGAATAAGTGCAACCCAACTTACACGTAACTTTTCTCGGTACTAACAGCAGTTGGTAGCACTGAGTCAGGTCTTTATGCAAGTAAAATTGTTAGTAGATGACGCACGAAACATTTCTCCACTTCGATTAATCTCTCTGGTTCAGTGCGTGTTGTACAATGAACATCATATGTTAATCTCAATATTGCGGTGTATTTAATGTATTATTTTATTATATACTGTGCATTCAAAGAAATAAAAACATTGATCACACATGAATCAGAAAATGCTTGAAAGTAGACGAAAATATCAAATCTACAACAACTGCAGGAAATAAGTTTGTAAATGACTGTCTCCATTGACAGACCTTCTCCAATTCTCCTTATTCCAACATCTTTTTCTGAAAGACCTTCCCCAATTCTCCTCACTCCAACATTTTTTTCTTTCTAGGGAAGAGAAGATCTTGCTTATCACACTCAGTATGCATTGAAATTGAAATTGAAACAAGTAAACTTGAAAAAGGTTCAGCCTCGCCGGATTCGAGCCCGGGTCTACCGAACAGAAGTTCAATGTAATTACCACTCACCTACCGTGCCACTTAACCTTCCACCATAACTAATAACTTGTTAATATCGTTTCATGGAAAAATATAAACAAAATACTCAAATATAACATAAACAAACAAATGTAAACAAAATATAAATAAAAATATAAATAAGAAAATATAAGCAACTTGTGTGAGTGTCTTAATGACTTACTCGAGATTTCCTTGTTTAACTTAAAAACAAGTTATATACACGTTGCTCAATGAAGAAAGTATCACGAAATGTTCTTCAATTTGAGCCTACGTCATCGGCAGAGCCGTAAATTGGGGGGGGGAACTGCCCCCCAGAGAAGCTCCCCGCCGTTTGAGAGGGCCAATTTGGAGAAAATTTTCTTACTCCATATACGATACGAACATGAAATTAGATATGAAGCATCAAATAGGGTCGCTACATTACATAAACGAAAAAGCGCACAAAAGGTAAATAGAACAAAAATGAGTCGTTGACCCATTTGAGTAATATTTATTCGTATGGCTTTGAGATTTATCAATATTGTCCCCTTAATAATTTTTCCATGTATGGAATGGGCCCAGGGAGTAACTAACGGAACCGCAGACCTTGCCGTACGGGAGGGTCCACAGGCTCCGGTAGGCCTATAAAGATTAGAAGAAAGTTGGAGAAAGGGAGCCCAATAATTAGAAATCAACTTTTTCTAGGTGCCCAAATAAGCTTATTAATGCTTGTCCCCCTCACCCAGAAAAGAGTTGAGTTGATTTTGAGTTTAACGTTCCGTTCAGCAGCGAGGCTATATGAGACGTGGACCTACTGATTAACCTGGAATCCTAAGCACATGAGCTCCCGCTGGGAATTGAACCCGGGTCTCCCACGCCAAAGGCCCCCCAGAAAGAATCTAAGTTACAGCGCTGGTCATCAGTTGCAGGGATGGTCCCGATTTACATTACATTTCGTCCTTAGGATAACTGCTAATTTCCAAAGAAGAAAAGACGACAGAAATTATTTTCACATTCTTTAAGTTATATTAACACGTGTAGAAATAGAGAGTTCTATGTTTATGTTTCATAACTACTAGTTTATTTTCTTATATTCATATGAGGAGTTTGTGGCAAATTGAGGCCATATGATCATGAGGCTGCTGA
Organism: Thermobia domestica; assembly: GCF_964235325.1. Taxonomy (NCBI): domain Eukaryota; kingdom Metazoa; phylum Arthropoda; class Insecta; order Zygentoma; family Lepismatidae; genus Thermobia; species Thermobia domestica. The sequence goes on along the minus strand of NC_137460.1, from coordinate 160,850,154 downwards.
TCATGAGCCGCAATCCACTAGAGGTTCGAATTCCTCTGAAGAGCAAGGTCGGAATTTTAATTGTCCTCAGTATTTCTGTGTTCGTGTTCCTGTAGTGTTTGGAATACGTCGAAAGCACATGAGGTGCTACTAGCGAACAATACTCCGGTTGGGGCGATTCCTTGAAAAAAAAATTGTGAAAGCAGGAAACTCTCATTGCAGCTACTTGGGTTCAAATCCCGTCGTTGTAATTAGTAATCTTTCTGAATGGGAAGATAATGTTTATGTAGTTGGTATTGTAATTATGTTATTCCTTTATTATTATTATTATTATTATTATTATTATTATTATTATTATTATTATTATTATTATTAATAATGTTATTATTATTAGCATTATTACCACAATGGAAAGAAAAAGTAACATAATCGAAGGTATTTATAGGAACAAAAAGATACAGAGTATATCACATATTTCTTAGGTTTGCACATGAACGCAATAATATTATCACGTCTACGGATTTATAGATAGAATTATCATTTTATGACAAGAAATGGAATATAAAGATTTGTTAGCTGATAACAGTAATGCATTTTGTTTCGCCCTTCTTCTAAGTAGAAAGATGAGGTGACATCTTAAATAGGATCATTCTCGTGACTAGCAATCCCTATTAGCAATTTGTGCACAGCTAGAACAATTCCTTGGAACTCATTTTTGGCCCATACTACAGCAGTAAGAACGTGTTTACCCCTTGTGTATTCATCAGTTCTTGTCCAGACACCTTACTTGCCAGACAGTTACGAAGGTTGATACAGAAGGCGTAATTTTGTGTTATTGACGTTTCAACTGTAATGGAAGTTGTCTCAACTCTTAGACCCAGAGAAATTGAATATTTTTTGTTAGTATACATCAGAAGTATCAGTTTTGTAGATTGTAAAAATTTACTGAATTGCCACACCCGGAGTCGAACTTGCGTCCCCAACATTACGAAACTAACGCTTAAGTCACTACTCTAAGACATCACTGTTCTGGTAGAAGGAAAAAATGGAGCTGTAGTGTATTCAGTAATTACACACTTTCACGATTCCAGTGTAATAATGCTGAAACTTTCTGATTTCAGTCATGATAAAATAGTAAAGTTTATGCAGAAAGAATAGTTCAGGGAAGTCAACTTTAATTGACAAATAATATGTACGGAGGCGCTGCTATATGCTCTCGTCTCGGGCCCTGATTTTTCACGGCACGGCATTGGACAGATACTTATATTGATTGAAATCTGGTGTTTCAGGGCACTGGATTATTTTTTTTAAGTTAATTAATTTAACGAACCTTCTTCAGTAACTTGTTTCCTATTTTTACGCGTTTTACTCACTTTTACAGTTTTTCCACTAAGCCTTTAAGAAGAGGGACAAAAACACAGAAACATGGAGGACAGTAAAAATCACAAACACTATTCGCGCGTTCTTCCCTTGCCTCAAGTAAAACAATAAAATATGGTGAACATGCAATTTTTGGTCTTCCATTTTGTATGTGGTGTCAAATCCAGAGTTGGAGTGGGTCAGTGGGTCGTGGGTGAACAGGATGTGACCCACTGCGACCCAATATTCACCGTGACCCACTGCGAGGCACCACCCACTGTGACCAACCACTCACTATGACGCACTCAGACCCACCGACCCTCTCTGCTCACTGCATTGTAGACAGCATCTTCTGACGTGACAAAACGCCAATGAACCACAAATTTACTCCCCCAAAATATGTTGAATCGCCTATATGTGTGTTTTATTACATTAAGGTGAATCTAAAAAATACTTTAAAAAAGTATCGGAAAAGCACCCCGCAAGAGGCTCAAACCACCAATCTTACAATTACTGGACGGGGTTCTTCCGACTCCGCCATGGAGGCGATGAAGGATACGTCGCTTATAAAGGGATAAATCGTTGAGATCGTTTTAATTTGGTCAATCAGAATGCTCTTTTAACTGTATATATGAAACGATAACTGTTTGGGATAAGATAAAATGCGTTCGCCATTTAATTTTTTAACAAAATGACGCATGTCTATTTACTTCACTTCATAGTTCTCCGATACTCACTTTCTAATGGTCGACGACCTTGCCATCTAAATTCATACAATTATCGCACTCAAGATTTTTCACTTCGTGATGGTGAGGCAGAGGTTATTCTTGACCCCCGGAGCCCACTTTAGGAACAATTTGTCAGCAAAAAATAATATATAATAATAACCGCATGCGCATGACTGGCAATAGTTCGTGTTGGTCCCTTCGCGATTCTCCGCAACGAATCGTAGGAGCGCGGACCAAAACGAAGTCCTCGCTGTGACAGGGTGGTAACTTCAACACACCGACGCGAGATATCTGCTTCGACTCGACGGAAGCCTACCGGCAGTAGGACACTAGCAGTAGGCAGTAAGACTCGTCTCTATATTGACAATGGACATTTACCCGCATGTGGGCCACTAGGTGTTGGCGACGTTTACGACATGGGGTAGGTCCATTTTCATATAGCCTCGCTGCTGAAAGGGACGTTAAACTCAAAATCAACTCAACTCAACTCAACAAAAAATACAGTGCTTCGCATCATATATCCATATATGCTTACCATACGCTTTATAATAATTGCTAAAAGCTTGTTTATTATATGGAGCGCTTAGGGCACAGGGCAATCAACCCATAAAATTGTGAGAAAAATAGACATAAACTTTGTAATGTACGCTTCTGTATGTTGGTCTACGTATCTTGATTTGGGAGTTGCAAAATTCATCCGTTTTTCCACTGAGAAGTATCGATAATTCAACAAGGAAATAATTAGACCATGATAATTTAATTGAAATTTATCGTAAGTTTGCTCATGACAAACACTTTACCATTTTATATCGTAAAGGTCAGATCCATCATTATTGTAACAGAGCGATGCTTGAGGGATTGACCGTAGAAATTCAAACTCCGATTAGTTAGAATTTGACAACCTGGTTTTGTTACAAGTATATACTCTTTATTCGGTAGAAAAGAGGACGTGGATCATGTTCCAGAGATTTGGTGGGTCAGTGGTTCATGGTGAGTGGTGGATCGGAGTGGGTCATGGTGGGTAGTGGATCAGAGTGGGCCAAGATGGGTAGTGGATCATGGATCAGAGTGGGTCGCGGTGGGTGGTGGGTCAAGTTTTCATTGACCCACGCCACCTCTGATCAAATGTGTAAAACCAAACCAAACAAAGAGCAATACTACTACACAAAACGCTCAACATCTTAGCTATTCATGCAACATAACTATTGCATGAATCGAGTAACTCTAGGATATCCAGAAATCATCATTTGTCATATTTTACCGAAATACAACATGACTTTTCCGACAACCTGATACTTTAAATGTTGTTAATACGGAAAGTTCATTGATCTAATCACTAATCACTTATTCTCTTATGATCATCAAAACCTAAAGTGTACTCCCCGTAGATATAAAAAGGTGAAATGTAGTATCCAGGCTTGGTGTAGCGTGCAAGTAAACCAATGAAAAGCAACAGGATAATATTTTACTCCTAAAAACCATGTAAACTGGAGTGTGTTGATTATTCAACAAAAGACTTGAAATCCAATAAGAAAATTCATAAAATATAAAATATGTAGCCAAGTCTCGATTTTGCAATAATAATAATAATAATAATAATAATAATAATAATAATAATAATAATAATAATAATAATAATAATAATAATAAAGAAATAACAGAATTACCAAATCAATTACGTAAACAATACCTTCCAATTAAGAAATAATGATTACCACCGCCTCATCCTCAGGGAAACTCCCCGCCGTTCAAGGGGGTTCCCATTTTAAGACAAAATTGTCTTACTCTATATACGATACGAAAATGAAATTATAAGTGAAGCATCTAACAGGTTCACTACAGTACATAAAGAGAACAGCACACTAAAGGTAAATAAAACAATAATGAGTCGTGGGCCCATTTCAGTAAAAAAAAAGTGCCCATTTCTAGTATTAGGGGCACTAGAAATAATATATATTCGTATATTATTGTCAGATTTGTCAATATGGTCCCCTTAATTAATTTGTCGTGTATAGAACGGGACCAGAGGCGTAATTAACGACCCCGCAGTCCTTGGTGTGCGGGAGATTCCAAGAATTTCAGATATCCTCTGATCTTATTGGCCGATACAAATGGGACATCAAGAGTCATTACCTACATATAGTTGAAATTAAGGCAAACTGCTGTCGGTCCTCGTGGCCGAGTGTTCTAGGACAACGTTCCAGTAATGAAAAACTGTTTGGCGTGAGTACAAATCTTGCCCAAGGATTTTTTAAATTTTCATAACACTTTTTTCATTAAAATAAGCTTGCAGTTTTACTATACGGATCCATAGTAAAAGTAATAATAATAATAATAATAATAATAATAATAATAATAATAATAATAATAATAATAATAATTAGAAATAGCAATGGTAGTAGTAGTAGCATTATTGATAATAATAATATTGTTTATGTAGGATACTTGAAGAAAGTACTTAAAACTACACACAGCGTTTGGCTCGATTTTCTTCGTTTTGACTCGACTCGAATCGAAACTCGAGTCAAATTTGAGTCAAGTTGGAGGAAATTTTTCGAGTTGAGTTCTCGAGTCGAGCTCAAAAATGTCTGTTTTGAATCGAGTCGAGTTTGAGTGAAAACTCGCTCGAACTCGCTCGTGCCCATCCCTACAATTCTTCTTTACCTTCTAGTTTCCAAAGAAGAAAAGACGATAGAATTTTCTTTTCACATTCTCTGAATTATGTCAACACATGTAGAAATAGTGTGTGCTATGATTATCTAACATAACTACTAGTTTATTTTCTTATCTTTGTCTGAGGAATTGATGGCAAAGTGTGAGAGCAGAGAACTGCCATTACAGTCACCCGGGTTATTTTTTCTAGACTGGAAGGTATTGTTTACGTAACTGATATTCTAATTCTGTTATTCCTTTATTATTATTATTATTATTATTATTATTATTATTATTATTATTATTATTATTATTATTATTATTATTATTATTATTATTGTTGTTATTATTGTTGTTGTTGTTGCAAAGTCGAGACGTGGCTACATATTTAATATTTCATGAATTTTTTGATTGGATTTCACGTCTTTTTGTTGAATAAACAACACACTCCATTGAAGGGGACTTGGCGGAGGAAAATATCATCCTGTTGCTTTTTATTTGTTTACTTGCACGCTACGCCAAGTCTGGATACTACATTTCTCCTTTCTATATCCACGGGAAGTACACTAAAGTTTGTGATGATCATAAGAGAGTGAGTGAATAAGTGCTGAGATCAAAGAACTTTGCGTATTAACTTTGCCTATTTAAAGTATCAGGTTGTCAGAAATGTCATGACGTATTTCGGTAAAATATGACAAATGATGATTTGTGGATATACTGGAGTTATTCGGATCATGCAATAGTTATGTCATGAATAGCTAACATGTTGAGCGTTGTGTGTAGTTGTATTGCTCTTCGTTTGGTTTGCGTTTACAGATTTGACAAGACATAGAAGATGGAAGACCAAAAATTGCATATTCCCCATATTTTATTGTTTTACTTCAGACAAGTGAAGAACGCGCGAATAGTGTTTGTGATTTTTACTGTCCTCCATGTTTCTGTGTTTTTGTCCCTCTTCTTAAAGAGTTAGTGGAAAGACTGTAAAAGTCAGTAAAATGCGTAAAAACAGGAAACAAGTTACTGAAGAAGGTTCGTTAAATTAATTAACTTAAAAAAATAATTCAGTGCCCTGAAACACCAGATTCCAATCAATATAAGTATCTGTCCAATGCCGTGCCGTGAAAAATCAGGGCCCGAGACGAGAGCATATAGCAGCGCCTCCGTACATATTTGTCAATTAAAGTTGACTTCCCTGAACTATTCTTTCTGCATAAACTTTACTATTTTATCATGACTGAAATCAGAAAGTTTCAGCATTATTACACTGGAATCGTGAAAGTGTATAATTATTGAATTCACTACAGCTCTATTTTTTCCTTCTCTCAGAACAGAGAAGTGGCTTACTCGTTAGTTTCGTAATGTTGGGGACGCAAGTTCGATTCCGGGTGTGGCAATTCAGTAAATATTTACAATCTACAAAACTGATGCTTCTGATGTATACTAACAAAAAATTATTCAATTTCTCTGGGTCTAAGAGTTGAGACGACCTCCTTCATAGGTGAAATGACAACACAAGATTGCATCATCCGTATCAACATAGTACGTAACCGTCTGGCAAGTAACGTGTTTTTACAAGAATTGATGAATATATAAGGGCTAAACACGTTCTTACTGCTGTAGTATGGGCCAAAAGTGAGTTCCAAGGAATTGTTCGTAGAGGTGCATTTCGCCAGCCCCCCCACCTTGGAGTTTCGAAACAAAACCTATGCCAATCGTTTGTGCTACGTTTGTGCCGGAATGTACCGCAAAAATGTTCGTTTGTACCACTTCCGGTACGAAGTTATAAGGGTTTTAAAGTGGGGGGCTGGGGAAACGGCAGCCCCCCCACCTTGGAATTTCGAAACGAAACCTATGGCAATCGTTTGTGCTACGTTTGTGCCGGAATGTACCGCAAAACTTTTCGTTTGTACCACTTCCGTTACGAAGTTATAAGGGTTTTAAAGTGGGGGGATGGGGAAACGGCAGCCCCCCCCACCTAGGAATTTCAAAACAAAACCTATGGCAATCGTTTGTGCTACGTTTGTGCCGGAATGTACCGCAAAAATTTTCGTTTGTACCACTTCCGGTACGAAGTTATAAGGGTTTTAAAGTGGGGGGGCTGGAGAAACGGCAGCCTCCAAACTTGGAATTTCGAAACAAAACCTATGGCAATCGTTTGTGCTACGTTTGTGCCGGAATGTACCGCAAAAATTTTCGTTTGTACCACTTCCGGTACGAAGTTATAAGGGTTTTAAAGTGGGGGGGCTGGAGAAACGGCAGCCTCCAAACTTGGAATTTCGAAACAAAACCTATGGCAATCGTTTGTGCCGGAATGTACCGCAAAAATTTTCGTTTGTACCACTTCCGGTACGAAGTTATAAGGGTTTTGAAGTGGGGGGGGGGGGCTGGAGAAACGGAAACTCCTACCTGGAATTTCAAAACAAAACCTATGCCAATCGTTTGTGCTACGTTTGTGCCGGAATGTACCGCAAAAATTTTCGGTTGTACCACTTCCGGTACGAAGTTATAAGGGTTTTGAAGTGGAGTGGCTGCAGAAACGGAAGCCTGCAACCTTGGAATTTCGAAACAAAAACTATGCTAATCGTTTGTGCTACGTTTGTGCCGGAATGTACCGCAAAAATTTTCGTTTGTACCACTTCCGGTACGAAGTTATAAGGGTTTTAAAGTGGGGGGGCTGGGGAAACGGCAGCCCCCCACCTAGGAATTTCAAAACAAAACCTATGGCAATCGTTTGTGCTACGTTTGTGCCGGAATGTACCGCAAAAATTTTCGTTTGTACCACTTCCGGTACGAAGTTATAAGGGTTTTAAAGTGGGGGGGCTGGAGAAACGGCAGCCTACAAACTTGGAATTTCGAAACAAAACCTATGGCAATCGTTTGTGCTACGTTTGTGCCGGAATGTACCGCAAAAATTTTTGTTTGTACCACTTCCGGTACGAAGTTATAAGGGTTTTAAAGTGGGGGGGCTGGAGAAACGGCAGCCTCCAAACTTGGAATTTCGAAACAAAACCTATGGCAATCGTTTGTGCTACGTTTGTGCCGGAATGTACCGCAAAAATTTTCGTTTGTACCACTTCCGGTACGAAGTTATAAGGGTTTTGAAGTGGGGGGCTAGGGAAACGGCATCCTCCAACCTAGGAATTTCAAAACAAAACCTATGCCAATCGTTTGTGCTACGTTTGTGCCGGAATGTACCGCAAAAATTTTCGTTTGTACCACTTCCGGTACGAAGTTATAAGGGTTTTGAAGTAGTGTTGTAAGTAGAAAAAAAACCGTTCGTATTTTTTCAGAAATGTACGTTTTTTTTAGAAAAAAAACATCGCCTCTCGTTTTTTTTCTAAATTTCGTTTTTTTTCAAATAGTCATTTGTAATGCATCTTACGTCTATTTAAGTATTAAATATTTGTATGTAGGTATAATCACCGTAAAATGCAACATAAATTAAATGCTAGATACTGATACGCTACAAATATTTTACAATTTACATGAATACCATATCTATTAACAATTCGGGTTTCAGCAGTTTTCATCAATATCAACTAAGAAATAAAAGTAGAAATGAAATTTTGTTTTTTCGTGAAAGCAGTCCTTTAATAAGTACGAAAATAATGTCACGAATAGCAGTGGTGCCCACCCCCCCTCAGGTCCATGACGTACCCCCCTGAATTGCCTATCCGTAGGTGTTCTTCCATGAAAAAAAAAATGATTAATTTTTACACCCCCTCAAACATATTTATATAGATTTAGCCCCCCCCAAATATTTCAATGACGCAGTTTGCGTCATAGTCCCCCCTTGTGGGCACCCCTGCGAACAGTATAAAATTCAAATAACTTGTCTAAAGATAAAAACTAATACAAGTACTAATTTGCCTCAACCATATATGCAACACGTGCATTTGCGTGGAGCGGCAAGTTTGGATGGTCCGGCAAAATCTGTTATAAGTATATTATTTAAATTAAATATTACTTGTTGGAAACAGACTTCATGATGATGGTAGTTACATTTACTAAACTGACCTGTTATTTGAATACTACATTCATAGATTATGTTTAGGTTGCATTAGTTTAAGGCTACATGGACAATGCTAAAGCAAATGGTCGAATAAATCCGAGCACAAATTGCTTGATTGCTGCCAAATGCAAGAATTCAATTCTCGAATAGTAGTGAATATCTGTTCCATTTAGTAAGTTATCACAGTTTTGATATGACAACTAGTCGTGTTTTTGTCAGAAACAAGTTCCTTATCATTGAAGATAGAAACAAGTTCTTTTAAAAATGTTAACAGATATAAAAGAGAAATCAAGAAATAAAGATAAAAGAGCTAGTTGCACTGGAATTGCAAACTGATACATTGAAATTGAAGCTCGATAGTAAATTCTATAAAAAGGATTACCATTTTTCTTCTGCAGGTGTGTTTGCTTTATCTTTCACTAACATAATAGATTAATATTTAAAGAAAAAAAAAACAGACACACGGGGATTGCATTTTTAGTAAGTATTTAAGCCTTTCTGAGTGCAACTGCACTTACCCTCCCCTTCTTGCTGGAGTAGCATAATTAAAATCATGACTTTTAAGATTTATTCTTTCTATAGAAGGGGGAGGCGGCAAATTATGCCATTGCACGGGGCGACAAATTGCCTAGGGCCAGCCCTGATGATATGTATATACAAGACATGAATATAGGATGACACAATTTGAAGTAATGCAGGGTGTTTCAAAATTAATATTAGGGTTTTGAAACTTTGTAGTATCTATTACAATTAACTTACAATTATAAATCTATATATATAAAAGAGAACGTACAAATCCTTTGTCCGCTCATCACGCTAATACGGCTGAACCAATTTCTTTTATTTTTGGGGGGTTATTAGGATTTGGACCCTAGATGGTTTTTATCATATCACTTTAATTTTCAATTACCAGTGTCTTGAGATAATTGACCATTCAGGTGTCCATTACGTACAAATCCTTTGTTAGTTCATCATAGGTATAAAAATAAACGTATTTATATGCAACCCGCATGACCGTGTCACTCGGCGGGTTAACATAAATGACAGGCGTTATAATGGTTTTTATCATATCACTTGAAAGCGAAAAAGTAAAAATTATCTAAGTAACAAAGTTTATTGCGTTCGGGGGTGACCGCAGCGAAGCGGGGCGGGTTAACATAAATGACAGGCGATATAATGTTAACATTTACTGCAATCTTCTATGGTTTTTATCATATCACTTGAAAGCGAAAAAGTAAAAATTATCTAAGTAACAAAGTTTATTGCGTTCCGGGGTGACCGCAGCGAAGCGGGGTGAACGCTGCTAGTATTATATCAAATGAAAGAGCAACTCAAACAGTTTTGTACTCACGCATGTACGTGCATTGTTTCTTCTGCCTGCCGTTAGAAAGAGCAAGCAGCAAAGATGTAGACTAGAGAGCAGAAAGTTTTTTTTTGTGCTTTAATAAAGACTGAATCTGTACAGTGCAACGGTCTGTGTGAAGAATATTAAGGAGACGCTTGCAACTACGTCCTTATCGTTTGCAATTGCTACAGATCTAAAGCCTACAGACTACGGTTTACGTGCCAATTTCGCAAGTGAAATATTGCTGCATAACAATGAAGATTTTCTGGATCGTGTCGTCTTCAGTGATAAATCGACATTTCACCTAAGAGCTAATGTGAACACTGATAATGTTTGTATCTGGCCGTCAGCAAATACTCAGGAGATGGTACACTTGAAACGAGACTCCCCTAAATTGAATGTGTTTTGTGCCATATGGCGGAAAGTTTATGGGCCTTTCTCGCCTATCGACTAGATGTGTGCCGTGTGACGAATGAATCTCACATTGAACAATTGTAGCAAAGACTGTTTGAGGTGCCCTTTTACTTGACGCATTGCTTATATTTGTACGTAAAATGTAATAAGTACTGTACTACGAAGACTTAAAACCCCAAAATTCATTTTGAAACATCCTGCATTTCTCACCAACAGTGTTGGAACTAAGATGTAAAAAGAAGAGAAAATTTTCCTTATAAAGTTATTGTTTACAACAACGATATTATTATTAGTCGAGACTATAACTACAACAAAAACACGAATTAGTAGTCAAAAAATGTAAGCAAATGTATACTCGGTGGCCCAGGTGGCCAAAGTGGCACACACGGGTGTGTCATTTGTTTAATCCACTCCTGTGTGGACACTAATAAAGATATCGGGATATTATTCTTTCAAAATATGGTTAAACTATAGTTTATCATATTAATTTTTTTCTTCTGGTGTCGAATTTCCTTCTCAAATTTCACCCCAGTCAAAAATTCGAGAATTTTCTGATTTCATATTTCCTTTACTTCTTTTTTCCTTGTAGCTTCCTTCGTAGTAGAAAGACCTCCTTAAGACTTGCTAGGTAGATACCTCGGATGGATACCTAACTGTTGACATCAATTAGACGGGCCTGCGCGCAGTGATGCTAATTAGGGAAATTAAATTTTCCTAAAATTTGGGCAAAAAATTAGAAATTTTTGTTTATAAATCCGTACCTATACGTCCGAGTGCAAGTCAACTTACGCGAATCGAACGTTTGTCCTTACGTAACAAACGCAAGTACAGATCGTTACAATGGGGTAATTAGGGAACGCACGAAAAATTCGTATTTAAGTTCTAACCCTTGATTTTCTAGTTTTTCCCTACTTTTCTGTTTACCGTAATATATTTTTGGTAATTAGAAGTTTTGTTCCTTAAATATCGTCATAATACTTGTAGGATATATTAGTGGTGTAGCAATGTTTAATTTAAGATAGTTTACGTCTGTCTGGTAGCAGTGTTACCAGCTACAGAAAATTTTAATTCCAGATTTTAGGAGCAAATTCTGGAAAAAATCCCTTTTTATTTCTATTATTTCCTTCTTGTTGGCTACATTCGAACAAATGTAACAATGTCTAACAGCCTCATCCTTACCCTACACAGCGTACCATAAAAAGTTTCACTAGAATAATTAGGGAAAGTACAGTTGAGGTTTATAATAAACCATGTTCTGTAAATGGTAAGAAAATGGTGAATTTCTGAAATAGAATGAGATTTTTTTTTAATTTCTTGCTTACTTTGTTATATATCGCCATGATACTTGTAGGATATATTCTTGGAGTACTAAGGTTTATTTTCAGATAGTTTTCGTCTGTCTGATGGCAGTATTTCCAGCCAAAACAATTAATTCCCGCTTTCATGTAAAAAATTCGGAAAATTTCCCTTTTCCCCTCTATTATTACCCTCTTACTGGCTACATTGAAACAAACGTACCACTACCTGAAAGCTTCCTTATTGCCCTACAGAACGCACCATAAAAAGTTTCAATAGGACAATTAGAGAAGCTGTAGCCCCGGCATATTTGATTTTTGCTTGTGAGGCGTAAAAAGTGTCAAAATTTCATGTGTATGACAGAATTTTTTCTTTCCCTGTTTGGATGGAAGCAAGCGACTTCAGGATTTCACTATACCTTGTCAATACACCAAAGATTCTTTAAGGTGATTTGAACCCATATAGCAGGAGTGGTACTAGATACAAAAAAAAAAAAAAATAAAATTCGGTTAGGGATATTTTTGTAAATTTTCACCCCTACATTTCCCTCAATAATTTCCCACCCATTGGCAACACTGTAATGCAACTTACACCAAAACATAGTCACATCCATTTTCTAAAAAACAAGTCCTTAACATACCAATCGAATGAATGGTTTTTGAGCAATAAGTCACTAACTGGAAATGTAGGAAAACGCCAAAAATGACCTCGGGCCGAAAGGAGTAATCACACAATTTTTGCTAGTATATAGGTACAAAGAAACAAAAGATTTGTAAGTTACGAGGGCTTCGACTCAAGTTCTGTTGATTATTTCAATAATCTGCAACGTAAATCAATAAATAATAGTTGCCAGAAAAAAAACAGACATTTGAAAAAAAACATGAAAAAGAACGATGTTTTTTATTGAAAAAAAACTTCACAGAAAAAAAACCGTTTTTTTACAACACTATTTTGAAGTGGAGGGGCTGCAGAAACGGAAGCCTGCAACCTTGGAATTTCGCAACAAAAACTATGCTAATCGTTTGTGCTACGTTTGTGCCGGAATGTACCGCAAAAATTTTCGGTTGTACCACTTCCGGTACGAAATTGTAAGGGTTTTGAAGTGGCGGGCTGGGGAAACGGCAGCCCCCCCACCTAGGAATTTCAAAGCAAAATTTATGTCAATCGTTTGTGCTAGGTTTGTGCCTGAATGTACCGCAAAAATTTTCGTTTGTACCACTTCCGGTATGAAGTTATAAGGTTTTAAAGTGGGGGGACTGGAGAAACGGCAGCCTCCAAACTTGGAATTTCGAAACAAAAACTATGCCAATCGTTTGTGCTACGTTTGTGCAGGACAAAAATTTTCGTTTGTACCATTTCCGGTACGAAGTTATAAGGGTTTCAAAGTGGGGGGGGCTGGAGAAACGGCAGCCTCCAACCTTGGAATTTCGAAACAAAACCTATGCCATTCGTGTATGCTAAGTTTGTGCCGGAATGTGCCGGAAAAATTTTCATTTGTACCACTTCCGGTACGAAGTTATAATAGTTTTAAAGTGGGGGCTGGGGAAACGGCACCCCCCCCACCTTGGAATTTCGAAACGAAACCTTTGCCAATCGTTTGTGCTACGTTTGTGCCGGAATGTACCGCAAAAATTTTCGTTTGTAGCACTTCCGGTACGAAGTTATAAGGGTGTTAAAGTGGGGGGCTAGGGAAACGGCAGCCCCCCACCTAGGAATTTCAAAACAAAATCTATGCCAATCGTTTGTGCTACGTTTGTGCCGGAATGTACAGCAAAAATTTTCGGTTGTACCACTTCCGGTACGAAGTTATAAGGGTTTCAAAGTGGGGGGGCTGGAGAAACGGCAGCCTCCAACCTTGGAATTTCGAAACAAAACCTATGCCAATCGTGTGTGCTACGTTTGTGCCGGAACGTACCGCAAAAATTTTCGTTTGTACCATTTCCGGTATGTAGTTATAAGGGTTTGAAAGTGGGGGGGGGGGCTGAAGAAACGGCAGCCTCCAACCTTGGAATTTCGAAACAAAACCTATGCCAATCGTGTGTGCTACGTTTGTGCCGGAATGTACCGCAAAAATTTTCGTTTGTTCCACTTCCGGTACGAAGTTATATGAGTTTTCAAGAGGGGCTGTGGTAACGGCAGCCCCGCACCCAGTAATTTCGAAATGAAACCTATGCCCACTCTTTGCACTACTTTTGAACAGGAACGTTTCGCTAAACTCTTTTCTGTACCACTTCCGGTTTAAAGATACGAGAGTTTCAAGCTACGGGGCTGCCGTTTTGATGCCCCCTCGGAATTTCGAAACGAGACCTATGCAAATCGTTTAACAACATTTGTGTCGGAATGTATCGCAAACATTTTTGTATGTATCACTTCTAGTACAAAAGTATGACAGTTTTAACTAGGGGGCTGCCGTTTCCAGAACCCCCCATCTTGGAATTTCGAGATAAGACTATGTCAATCGTTTGTGGTACGTTTTTACCGGAATGTACCGCAAAAAAAATTACGTGCCTGAAGTTGGCCCCCCACCTCTCCCAAATCACACCAAACGTTGCACATCGTTAATGCATCGTTAGTGCACGTTAGTGCATTTAGAACTAACGTTAGTGCTATCAGCGTTTACGAGATATTGAAGATTTTGGTTTGGGACCTATTTCATATGAAGTTAGCCCCCCACCCATCTTTATGCAGACTGATTTTCACTAAACTTAGCGCATCGTTAGTGCATCGTTAGTGCACTTAAACACACTGAGCACTACCGTAAGTGCTACCATATTTTGGGATTATTCAAGATTTTCGGTGGGGGGCCAACTTCAGAAATATCAAATTCTATACAAATAGAGGTAGAAACATGGGGTTGACGGTAATCGTTAGTGCATTGTTAGTGCACTTAAACGCAATAAGCACTAACATTAGTGCTACCATATTTTGGGATTTATTCAAGATCTTTGGTGGGGGGCCAACTTCAAAAATATCAAATTTTATACAAATAGATTTAGAAACATGGAGTTAACGGCAATCGTTAGAGCGTGATTAGTGCACATAAATGCACTAAGCACTAACGTTAGTGTTACCACATTTTGAAATTTATTCAAAATTTTTGGTGGGGGGCAACTTCAGAAATATCAAATTCCATACAAAGTGTCAGTATTTTCAGGAATCAGTAACGAATGCACTAATTACTTTGTTAGTGCTTGAAGAGGGCGCAAATTCACGCTGACCACCAAAGATATTTTACTTGTAGCACCTACACTAATTAAGCACTAACGTTAGGGGTTGGTGCACGAAGATGCACTAATGATGCACTAAGGATTGTACTGGAAATGATCATTAGTGCTTTTTAATTTAGCAGAAATTTGACACAGTGAAAAACTCCCCTTAAATTTCTTATGTGAGTTTCCTGAGATGTAACTGGCCATAACTACACTAATAGTGAAGCACTAACGAAAACAGCTCTAATTTTTTCGTTATTGGTTGAAGTGGGGCGCCAAGTTCATGAAAGCTTCCAAAGGTTTTTTTTACTTGTAGCGTAGGACCTACATTAATGAAGAACTAACGTTAGGTGTTAATGCACTAAGAAACACTAACGATTTCAGTAGAAGAGGTCATTAGTGCTTTTGATTTTGGCGGAAATTTGACGCAATGAAAAATTCCACATGAATCTCTTATGGGATTTTTGTGGCATATAATTGACCATATCTACATCAATAGTTAATCATTAACGGAACTATGAGTGTTTTGCAGAAGCGCTAACGATACATTAACGAATGGACTTATTTTTCGTTACTGCTTGAAGTGGGAACCAAGTTCACGCTGGCCCGCAAAAGTTTCTTACTTGTAGCACCTACACTAATGAAGCACGAAACTTAGGTGTTGGTGCACTAGGAAGCACTAATATTACAGGGAAAGAAAACTTTCGAATTTATCGTGAACTTAGCCCCCACTACAAGCACTAACGAAAAAATTAGTTTTATACGTTAGTGCATTGTTAGTACTTCTAGAAGATACAAGTAGTTTCGTTAGTGTTTCACCATTAGTGTAGAAATGGCCAATTATAAGTCTCAAAACTCCCATAAGAAACACATGGGGAATTATTCATTGTATCGAATTCCCATCTCATTCAAAAGCACTAATTACCTCTGTTAGTGCAATTGTTAGTGCATCGTAATTGCTTCTTAGAGGACAAACACTAATTCATTAGTGTAGGTGTTACAAGTAAAGAAACCTATGGAGAAGTCAGCGTGAATTTCGCACCGACACTTTAAGCACTAACGGAAAAAATAGTCCAATTCGTTAGTGCTTCACTATTAGTGTAGTTATGGCCAATTACATATCACGAGACTCACAAGATATTTAGGCAAATTTTTCATTGAATCAAATTTCCGCCAAATTCAAAATCACTAATGATCTCTTCTAGAGCGATCGTTAGTGCATTGTTAGTGCTTCTTAGCGCATCTACACCTAAGGTTAGTGCTTCATTAGTAAATGTGCTACAATTAAAATACCTTTTGAGGCCAGAGTGAACTTAGCGCCCCCACTTCAAGCACTAACTAAAACTTAGTGCCATTCGTTAGTGCATTGGTAGTGCTTCTGGAAAACACTAACAATTTAGTTAGAACTTCAATATTAGTTTACTTATGGCCAATTACATATAACGAAACACATAATAAATTTATGGGAAATTTTTCATTGCGTCAAATTTCCGTCAAATTCAAGAGTACTAATGATCTATTCTAGTGCAATCGTTAGTGCATCGTTAGTGCTTCTAGAAAACACTAACAGTTTCGTTTGTCCTTCTATATTAGTGTAGTTATGGACAATTACATGTCACTAAACTCCTATAAGACATTTATTGGGAATTTTTAATTGCATCAAATTTCCGCCATATTCAAAAGCACTAATGATATCCTCTAGTGCAATTGTTAGTGGTTCTTAGTGCACCAACCCCTAACGTTAGTACTTCATTAGTGTAGGTGCTACAGGTACAATATCTTTGGAGGGCACGGTGAACTTGCGTCAACTTCAAGCACTAACAAAAAATTAATGACATTCATTAGTGTATCGTTAGTGCTTCTAGAAAGCACTAAATGTTTGTATGAAATTTGATATTTCTTAAGTTGGTCCCACCAGAAATCTTGAATAAATCCCAAAATATGGTAATGCTAACCTTAATGCTTAGTGCATTTAAGTGCACTAACGATGCAATAACGATTGTCTTTAACTGCATGTTTCTACCTCTATTTGTATAGAATTTGATATTTCTGAAGTTGGCCCCCATCTAAAATCTTGAATAAATCCCAAAATATTGTAGCACTAACGTCAGTGTTTAGTATTTTAAGTGCACTAACGATGCACTAACGATTGCCGTTAACTCTATGTTCCTATCTCTATTTGTATAGAATTTGAAATTACTGAAGTTGCCCATCCCACCAAAAATCTTGAATGAATTCCAAAATATGGTAGCACCAACGATAGTGCTTAGTACGTTTAAGTGCACTAACGATGCACTAACGTTTGCCATTAACCCCATGTTTCTATCCCTATTTGTATAGAATTTGATATTTCTGAAGTTGACCACCCCACCAAATTTTTTGAATAAATCTCAAAATATAGTAGCGCTAACGTTAGTGCTTAGTGCGTTTAAGTGCACTAATGATACACTAATGATTGCTGTTAACACTATGTTTCTACCTTTATTTGTATACAATTTGATATTTCTGAAGTTGGCCCCCCCACCAAATATCTTGAATAAATCCCAAAAAATGATAGCACTAACGTTAGTGCTTAGTGCTTATAAGTGCACTAGCGATTCCCGTTAACTCAATGTTTCTATCTCTATTTGTATTGAATTTGATGTTTCTGAAGTTTGCCCCCCACTTTAAAACTATTATAACTTCGTACCGGAAGTGGTACAAACGAAAATTTTTGCGGTACATTCCGGCACAAACTTAGCACAAACGACTGCCATAGGTTTTGTTTCGAAATTCCAAGGTTGGAGGCTGTCGTCTCTCCAGCCCCCACCCCCACCCCCACTATAAATGACTTATAACTTCGTACCGGAAGTGGTAAAAACGAAAATGTTTACGGTACATGCCGGCACAAACGTAGCACAAACGATTGGCATAGGTTCTGTTTCGAAATTCCAAGGTAGGGGGTTGCCGTTTCTCCAGTCCCCCACTTTAAAACCCTTATAACTTCGTACCGGAAGTGGTACAAACGAAAATTTTTGCGGTACATACCGGCACAAACGTAGCACAAACAATTGGCATAGGTTTTGTTTCGAAATTTCAAGGTAGGAGTTTCCGTTTCTCCAGCGCCCCCACTTTAAAACCCTTATAACTTCGTACCGGAAGTGGTACAAACGAAAATTTTTGCGGTACATTCCGGCACAAACATAGCACAAACGATTGGCATAGGTTTTGTTTTGAAATTCCTAGGTGGGGGGCTGCCGTTTCCGGAGCCCCCACTTCAAAACCCTTATAACTGCGTACCGGAAGTGGTACAAACAAAAATTTTTGCGGTACATTCCGGCACAAACGTAGCACAAACGATTGCCATAGGTTTTGTTTCGAAATTCCAAGTTTGGAGGCTGCCGCTTCTCCAGCCCCCCCACTTTAAAACCCTTATAACTTCGTACCGGAAGTGGTACTAACGAAAATTTTTGCGGTACATTCCGGCACAAACGTAGCACAAACGATTGCCATAGTTTTTGTTTCGAAATTCCAAGTTTGGAGGCTGCCCTTTCTCCAGCCGCCCCCCCACTTTAAAACCCTTATAACTTTGTACCGGAACTGGTATTAACAAAAATGTTTACGGTACATTCCGGCACAAACGTAGCACAAACGATTAGCATAGTTTTTGTTTCGAAATTCCAAGTTTGGAGGCTGCCCTTTCTCCAGCCGCCCCCCCACTTTAAAACCCTTATAACTTTGTACCGGAAGTGGTACTAACGAAAATGTTTACGGTACATTCCGGCACAGACGTAGCACAAACGATTGAAATAGGTTTTGTTTCGAAATTCCAAGTTTGGAGGTTGCCGTTTCTCCAGCCCCCCCACTTGAAAACCCTTATAACTTCGTACCGGAAGTCGTAGAAACGAAAATTTTTGCGGTACATTCCGGCACAAACTTAGCACAAACAATTGGCTTAGGTTTTGTTTCGAAATTCCAGGTTGGAGGCTGCCGTTTCTCCAGCCCCCCCACTTTGAAACCCTTATAACTTCGTACCGAAAGTGGTACAAACGAAAAATTTTGCGGTACATTCCGGCACAAACGTAGCACAAACGATTGGCATAGGTTTTGTTTTGAAATTCCAGGTAGGAGTTTCCGTTTCTCCAGCCCCCCCCCCCACTTTGAAACCCTTATAACTTCGTACCGAAAGTGGTACAAACGAAAATTTTTGCGGTACATTCCGGCACAAACGTAGCACAAACGATTGGCATAGGTTTTGTTTTGAAATTTTTAGGTGAGGGGGCTGCCCTTTCCCCAGCCCCCCCACTTTAAAACCCTTATAACTTTGTACCGGAAGTGGTACAAACGAAACTTTTTGCGGTACATTCAGGCACAAACCTAGCACAAACGATTGACATAAATTTTGCTTTGAAATTTTTAGGTGGGTGGGCTGCCGTTTTCCCAGCCCGCCACTTCAAAACCCTTACAATTTCGTACCGGAAGTGGTACAACCGAAAACTTTTGCGGTACATTCCGGCACAAACGTAACACAAACGATTAGCATAGTTTTTGTTTCGAAATTCCAAGGTTGCAGGCTTCCGTTTCTGCAGCCCCTCCACTTCAAAACGATTATAACTTCGTACCGGAAGTGGTACAAACGAAAATTTTTGCGGTACATTTTGGCACAAACGTAGCACAAACGATTGGCATAGATTTTGTTTTGAAATTCCTAGGTTGGAGGCTGCCGTTTCCGCAGCCCCCCACTTTAAAACTATTATAACTTCGTACCGGAAGTGGTACAACCGAAACTTTTTGCGGTATATTCCGGCACGAACGTAGCACAAACGATTAGCATAGTTTTTGTTTCGAAATTCCAAGGTTGCAGGCTTCCGTTTCTGCAGCCCCTCCACTTCAAAACGATTACAACTTCGTACCGGAAGTGGTACAAACGAAAATTTTTGCGGTACATTCCGGCACAAACGTAGCACAAACGATTGCCATAGGTTTTGTTTCGAAATTCCAAGTTTGGAGGCTGCCGTTTCTCCAGCCCCCCCACTTTAAAACCCTTATAACTTCGTACCGGAAGTGGTACAAACGAAAATTTTTGCGGTACATTCCGGCACAAACGTAGCACAAACGATTGCCATAGGTTTTGTTTCGAATATCCAAGTTTGGAGGCTGCCGTTTCTCCAGCCCCCCACTTTAAAACCCTTATAACTTCGTACCGGAAGTGGTACAAACGAAAATTTTTGCGGTACATTCCGGCACAAACGTAGCACAAACGATTGGCATAGGTTTTGTTTTGAAATTCCTAGGTGGGGGGGCTGCCGTTTCCCCAGCCCCCCCACTTTAAAACCCTTATAACTTTGTACCGGAAGTGGTACAAACGAAAATTTTTGCGGTTCATTCCGGCACAAACGTAGCACAAACGATTGCCATAGGTTTCGTTTCGAAATTCCAAGGTGGGGGGGCTGCCGTTTCCCCAGCCCCCCCACTTTAAAACTATTATAACTTCGTACCGGAAGTGGTACAAACGAAAATTTTTGCGGTACATTCCGGCACAAACGTAGCACAAACGATTGACATAGGTTTTGTTTCGAAACTCCAAGGTGGGGGGGCTGGCGAAATGCACCTTGTTCGTAGCTGTGCACAAATTGCAAATTGTGATCGAACTTACAACGCTAGTCACGGGAATAATCCTAATTAAGATGTCACATCACCTTTCTACCTAGAAGAAGGGCGAAACAAAATGCATTACTGTTATCAGCAAACAAATCTTAATATTCCATTTCTTTTTGCCATAAAATGATAATTCTATCTGTAAATCTATAAACGTAATAATATTATTGAGTTCATGTGTAAACCTAAGAAACATCTGACATACTCTATATCTATTTTGTTCCTATGAATACCTTCGACTGTGTTACTTTTTCTTCCCTTCTGTGGTAATAATAATAATAATAATAATAATAATAATAATAATAATAATAATAATAATAATAATAATAATAATAATAATAATAATAATAAAGGAATGGCATAATTACAACACCAATTACATAAACATTATCTTCCGATTGAGAAAAAAATAATAATTGCTACGACGGGATTTGAACCCAGGTAGCTGCAATTGGAGTTTCCTGCTTTCACAATTTCTTTTAAACAAATCGCCCCAACCGGAGTATTGTTCACCGCTTGCACCTCATGTCCTTTCGACGTATTCCAAACATTACAGGATCACGAACATAGAAATACTGAGGACAGTTAAAATTCCGACCTTGCTCTTCAGAAGAATTTGAACCCCTAGTGGATTGCGCCTCATGATCAGCAGGCTCATGACCATGTGGCCTCAATTTATCACAAATTCCTCATATGAACATAAGAAAATAGTTCATAACTAGTAGTTATGGAATATAAACATAGAACTGTCTATTTCTACACGTGTTGATGCTATTTAAAGAATGTCAAAATAATTTCTGTCGTCTATTCTTCTTTGGTAATTAGAAATTATGTAAAAGATGAAATGTAATGTAAATCGGGACAATCTTGTAACCGATGACCAGCGCCGTAACTTAGATTTTTTCTGAGGGCGGCAAGCATTAATAAGCTTATTTGGGCCCCCTAGAGAAAGTTGTTCTGATTCTTGTGGATCCCCTCTTTCCAACTTTCTCTTAATATTTATGGACCTCCCGGAGCCTGTGGGCCCTCCCGCACGGCAATGTCTTCTGTTCCGTTAGTTACTCCCTGGGCCCATTCCATACATGGGAAAATTATTAAGGGGACAATATTGATAAATCTCAAAGCCATACGAATAAATATTTTCTAGAGCCCCTAATAGTAGACATTTTTTTTTTTACTGAAATGGGTCCAAGAATCATTTTTGTTGTTTTTATTTTTTGTGTGCTGTTTTGTTTATGTAATGTATCGATACTATTTGATGTTTCATTTCTAATTTCATGTTCCTATCGTATATGGAGTAAGAAAATTTTGTCTCAAAATGGACCCCTTCGAACGGCGGTTAGCTTCTCTGGGGGGCATACTGAGTGTGATAAGCAAGATCTTCTCTCCTTCCGAAAGAAGATGTTGGAATGAAGAGAATTGGAGAAGGTCTCTCAATGGAGGCAATCATTTACAAAGTTATTTCCAGCAGTTTTTCTAGATTTGGTATTTTCAGCTACTTTCAAGCATTTTCTGATTCATATGTAATCAGTGTTTTTATTTCTTTGATTATACAGTATATAATGAAAAAATACATTACATACACAGCAATAGTGAGATTAACATATGATGTTCATTGGACAACACGCTCTGAACCAGAGAGCGAAGAAATGTTTAGTGCGTCATCTACTCACAATTTTACTTCCATACAGACTTGATTCAGTGCTACCAACTGCTGTTAGTAACGAGAAAACTTACGTGTAAGTTGGGTTGCATCTGTCTAGGCGTTCTTACAACCGCAAATGGCCTGGACCCCAAGTAATGGAATTACAGCGCTTAGGGGGGGAACTACTTTTATGGCTGGCTGTACCACTCCTATTGTCTACTACAACCACACCAAGCATAGAGACTATCATTTATGTGCACAAATACCAGATGTAAACAATCCTTTGTGTTTTCACAACGTGCAAAGGGTGTCTGTTTACGTGTAAGGTATCTCGGTAGCTAATTCACATAAAGCTTCATGTACGCAGTAGTAGATATCCCCCTTTTCATAAGCGTGGGAAAATTTTGGCCGTGGGAACGTTCCCACGGGGCTTAAACCGGTGTAAACCAGTATGTTGCTATGCTAGAATAAGGAAGTATACTCTTGGACGCCTACCAGATGTAAAAAAACAAGATAAAACATGCCTTTTTCGTGTTCTTGTCGTGTATTGGCTAATAATTTGAATCCCCAAACCCCCCACCCCTCCTGCGAAGAGCGTAAGCGGAACGTATGTGCTTGTGTAGATCATTCTGTTAGCAGCTGTTGCAAAGGAAGAAACGTTAAAAAATTTAAAGATGTCATCGTCAATGAGTTTATTAGATAAGCTTAATAAGCCATCAATGGTACCCTTTACAAAAATGCGAGATTTGGAGATTGGAGTACCATTTCGTATTGTAAACTGTGAGATAATTACAACGGTATATGGTAGGAAGGCATGTGTGACATTTGAAGGAGGCGAAAATGTGATTTTACCTGGCCGATGTACTGAAAAATTGGAAGCAGATAATGGTGCATTATTAACGTATTTACAAAGTGGAAATGTCTGTTTAATATATAAAGGAATGAAGATTAATGTATCTGGACGTAACATGCACGATCTTGAATTTACTGAACTGGTTTACTCGTCGTAAGTGTATGGTAGCATGTACAAACAAGATGAAACATGAATTTTCCTCTTCGCCCCTCCTCTTCATGCATACACATTCATCTGTATGCATAGTGTCGTTATTCTGTGCTGACCAGCGACTGGAGTAACATGTCTTTGAGTGCTTGTGCGTCAACTATGGATACCAAGAAAGAGTTCTTGTTAAATGTTGAATATGGACTTAATTCAATGAAAACCAAATTAATTTGTATTGGACTGGATAGTGATACATTTGAACCAGTGATTCGTGTTGGCAAAGGACTTGTGTTTGGAGTGGAGTTAAATTTGGCAGAGTGGGAGAAACTTGTACATTTAACCCCATTTGTTACGGACTATTTAAATTCTCAAGTGGAAATTACATTTATAAAATCTCTTGGTCGAAAAAACGAACTGGTGGTGCGAAAACTAATGGGTGAAAAATTAGTGATCTTAGAGAAGAAAGGAACACTTCATGCTCCTCGAAACACTGTGTACTTAACTTCAAGTGATTGGCTTTATTTCTTGTAAATATTACCGTGTATTGAACATGCTGTGAAAAACAGTAAAGTTTGTAGTGTTGTGCTACGTGAATATTTTGACTTGTGTACAGATACTATTCGTAATCATGTACAATCGCTGTGTCTTACATGCAGAGGACTTGCTGGAATCCATACCTGTGTAGATGAACAGAGTATTATTAATGGTATGAACATCAGTTTTCCAAGTGTCTCTCTTGATAAGAACAGTGATGTGAACATTGATGGTGAACGATTAAAATTGGAAATGAAAGTATTTTGCAAACAAAAACTCATAGATTCAATTATGGCTGATTTATTTGATAGTGTATCGACACAGCCATGGTGGGGGGAAACCGAAACTCAACCTTCGGAGGGAATCAATGAAATGAACGACTCTTCATAAAGAAGAAGAAAATTGATTTGTTTTTTTCATGTATACTAAACAACGTAATATCAAATGTAATAAAAATATATATATAGTGGAAAGTGAAATGTTTTATTTGTGTGTGTGTTTTGTGTTCGTTTCATACACCTCAATATGATAGGATTTTTAAGTTTTTTTATAAGAAAAAAATCCTAACATATTTTTCCTCGTATATTATAAGTGATACGTATAATAATAATAATAATAATAATAATAATAATAATAATAATAATAATAATAATAATAATGAATTCAAATTCTTGAAATGAATGTTAAAATAAAAATTAGTATTTGAAATTATTATTATTATTATTATTATTATTATTATTATACAACTTTGTCTTAAGTATGATAGGACTTTTTTTAATTTTTTTAAAAAAAGGAACTAAAATAATTAATATTAAAATTTTAAAACAAAAGTCCTATCATAATAATAATAATATTGAATTCACATACTTGATTTAATTTACGAAAGAATAACTGATTAAGTATTTGAATTCATTATTATTATTATGTAGTTATGTGATCACATCATTGAATTAAAAATCAGTTTTAGAATCTTTTTTTTTAATTCAATGACTTAAAAATATGTTTTATGATATGTGTATTTAATTACATAACTGATCATAAAACATATTTATTTATTAGGAAACGGAGAAAATAAGAAATAAAACATTTGTTTTCAAAGAGAAAAAATAATACAAAGTGTTTATTGCTGATGAAACTATTTACACAATTAAAACGACGGTAAGTATAGTACATTTTAAAAGAACGTTAGATTTTGTTTTCATTGTTCATGTGATGATAACTTCACAACTGCCATATACTGTTCACTGATGATGACTATACACAGTTCAATTAATGATACTACTGCTGTTGATGATGGTGATGAAACGTAGATAGAAGTCAATCTGTACAATGAAGATGATGTCCATACACACGATGACGATCTTTTACTCTCTGAAATGAAAAAAACTGAAAAACAAACTTAAAATTTATTTTATCTATAATCATGAACAAATAAAACAACAAATGATAATATATACAAACACATTATAATAAAGAAGAAGAAGAAGAAATGACTACCTGCAATAATATGAAAAGAAAGTAATCAAAACAAACGAAGAAGAAGAATGAAGACATGATTACCTGTAAAAGTAAATACAACAAGCGACGATCATTTTTTCTGGAGTTGATGAGAAAGTGTAATGAAATTCATTTAAGGACTTTCCTTTAGCTTTGAAGCATAGGAAAAGATATGAATAATGTCCACATAGGGACGATTTCACACTTTGAATTTGTTTATTATTAAATGTATAAGAAGTGGAATTTCTACGTAGAAATTGAATATGTTGCATTACATATGGAGGAAATCCAAATGTATCGAAGTAGTGGGCACGTCTGTCAGTATGAATATATACGGAAATCCAGTGTGTGCCAAGTTTGTTCGAGGGGTCTGTATTTATGATGATAGCTGCAGGTAGTGGAACATGTGCTGGTAATTCATTGGCTGCATATACGCCAACGAAATGATTGTGAAATAAAGAATTTGTTTGCAAAGCATTCAATAAATCTAGTGTAGAGGACAACATGTATAAAAATGCAGACATGTACATATATGATATGATATTTAAATAACGTACCTTTAAAAATCCATGATGATGTTCCTCTGATGATCCACTTCTAAGAAAGATTGGAATTCTCCATACACAATGCAGGAGATAGGTGCTGGTAGAGGCTTCGTAAAATGAACTTCCAGACGAACACAGCCGTGACGTATAAGGTTCCAATGCTGCACAGCGCTGGCTTCTCCATCTTGAGTAATGTCGAAAACAAAGATAGTGTATCCTTGAGGAAAGTCAAGGCGAGGAATATTGTTGCCATGATTGGAAAAGTGAATGCCTGATCCACAGAATAAGGTATGATATGAGGAAACATAGAGGTTGTTTTCGAAATTTGGTTGTAATGGTTTTGAAGGTACAGGTTTTCCATCAATGTATAGAGAGAAAAAATTGATGTCAAAATGTTTGAAATGAAATGGATTTGAAGTTATTGTTCCTGTATAGGCATAATTTTGTGTAAACGCCACAATCACTCGAGTTGGTAATACTCCCATAAATAAATTATCAATTGTTTTTGATTGAAGATCCTTTGGAATGACGAATGACTTCATTTGCACTCTTGTGAGAGGATATTTGGCTGTTGTTGATTGTAGAAGCTTGTTATGTGCTAGTTTTATTGTAGGACTAACATTAATCTTTTTAATATGTAAAGCAGCGTCTAAAATATTCACTTTAGCCTCAACAGACGCATCACTAGCGATGAGACAAAAGTTTGGCTTTGCAGGAATTAACTTGAGACGTAATTCTACTCCTTGGATTAAAAATTTATCTTGATTAAAAATATCACAATGTAGATGTCCAAGCATGTCGAATTTTGCACTTTTTTGTTAATTCATAACGTTGTTGAAATCCTCTATTACCACTAGATGTTGCATCCATATGTCCAGCAGTATCTTGAAACCAGAATGCACATTGAAGATGAGTATTTTTAGCAGAATCATCATAATTTAACAGTTTTTCAATGTATGATCGATATGGATGATTATGAGATGGAAACGAAATCAGTTTGTTATTTAAATACACTTTCACTTCACTGAACATAGAATTTAAAAAGTCATTAATAGGAGCCACAGCTTTATCACTTTCACCAAATGCTGATCCAGCAGGCTTAACGATTTGAGCTTCGATGTAAAGAAGAGTATGTGGTAGATCTATGTATTCATCATTTGTTCCTGGAATGACAAACTCTATAGGAGCATTATCAGCTAGTAAACTGATTGGTTTGTATGTAACAACATGATTATCCAATATACTGGTTTGCGTTGATTTTGTAGAAAAAATATCTAGTTCACTTTTTACACACTCGCAGGATTGATGATGTAAGAAAGCCAGGATGGTGATAATTTAATCAAAGATATCGTGTGATAACTTCCTCTTCTTATAAGACTGATTTTTCTTTGTTTTCTGTGTACGTTTCCTCTTGCCCTTCTTCTTCTTGCGCTTGATGATGTGTAATGATGAAAGGTTAAAGATGGAATGATGTGTAATTCTTCTTTTCCTTCGTTGATATCCAGATCCTAGCATAGATTTCAGTTTATTTTTTGCTTTATCTTGCAAGACGGATCTCGCTTCAACCATTCGTTGATGAAAGGATTCGTTAATAGGTTGATTATCGATGATGACATTAGTAATATCGTTTGCTCCAGATTTTAATAATTCCTTTCCTACTGTTTTAGCTCCTTGTTTTACTAGTGGCATGACAGAACGAAATAATCCTCCAAGGAAACTTCCAATACCATGTCCAACTTGATAAGGGGAACCAACATAAACGTTTCCAGTTCCAGAAAGAACTTGTTTTTGATAATATTGTAAATATGGATTATTCATATTTGTCGATGTTGACGCACTGGTCGAAAATGTAGTTTAATGCATACAGTTCCGAAAGCGAATGCCAGTGGAGAGCCTGTGCTATCTCTTATATCTATTTTGACGTGTTCAAAATGCATCTTCTCTATAGGCACATAATGTGGCGGATTAAAAATTTCTATAACACTACTTCCAAATGTATGATTCACAGGATTCATATTTATGATACGTAATAATGGTGCTACTGTATCTCCAACAAATACAGATTGAATTATATCACAATACACATACATTGTAGATGGAAGTCCTAAACGTAAATTTGGAATGCTTTGGCCTTGTTGCATATCCTTTAAATCAACGCTTGGATCAAACCCCAACATCGCACTAACACTTGGTGATAATGCAACGTCTACATCTATGTCTTTATGAAGACGTCGTATAAAACAGGTATTACTCTCACGAGTATAAGAAATATGTAAATTTGTGAATCTGTTGTATGTGTTTATTACCTTTATCAATTCTGATATGTCAGTGTAATAACGTACAGGAATAGTTATAAATTTCCATTCATCACTTTTTGCAGGTTTGTAAAAAAATTTATTATTTTCGTCATTAATATTTAATATTGAATGAGGATAATGAATTTCAACAATAGCCACTTCCCACTTTTCATGGAATTCCATTCTTTGACGAAGTTTCGTAGTGTATGATGTTAAGGTGTTGTCAGGAAAATATTCCATAGAACTATTACTGGGAAGCGTAACGTAAAAATCTCCATCAGGTTCCATTGTACTTCTCGATCTTCTTTACGGATGATGCAGGTATCCAGGAATCGAAAGAAGAAGGATATCCTTTCCAATGAACAAGATATTCTTTTCTGCTGCCTTTTCTTCTTGTACGTATGATTTTATCTATGTAAAATGTCTTTGATAACGTCACAGGTTGTAACTCCTCTCTGTAAAATAATCCATCCAGTGGTTCCTTGTTTAAATCTTCAATTTCATAAACAGGTGGATCTCTTCGTATTATCTTCTTCACTTTAAATATTTCCCAAGTCCAATTTTGCATATATCCTTTATCAAATGTACGTTTAGTTTTACTAATTCGTACTGTATCACCAATCTTAAGATGATTTGAGAAATTTGGATTCTTCTTCTTCTTTATTTTATTATGATATTGATTATGCCATACTTGTAATAGGTTATTTTGAGAAACATTTGCAGGTGACATCTTTATGCTTGAATGATAACCTTCATTGTATGATTTCACAAGAAGAGTTAATACATTTAAATAATTATACGTTTGATATTTTGTAAAATACTTCCACATTTTTCTTTTAGAGTTCTGTTAAAACGTTTTCTGTCTTTGAACACAATTTGCAATGCTTTTAAGACATCATTTGTACTTTTAGATTTTAATGGCACAGCCCATGCATATCGACTGAACACATCTATCACTGTAAGAATATAACGATATCCATCATTAAATTTATGAAGAGATTGAAGATCATTAATATCACTTTCACACTCATCGTCAATGTTATTCACTACATAGAAATCTCTTTTAAAACGACGACGTACAGGTTTGTGTAACGTATATGTTGTTTGTTGCAGTAACCATCTTCTTATACAATGTATAAGAATTTTCTTCTTTGTAGCTACCCACAATGTTTAACAGTTGAAAACGAGGCAGGATGTGAAGGGTTGTAGTAAATCTTGCTTAACTGTTTGTTTACGGTTTCCACCTTGACCATACTGGACGTTTACAAGCACGTTTCCTTTTCCTTATAGGAGATATTTCTTTTTCCCTTTCTTCTTCTTCTTCTTCTTCTGCTTCTTCGTCGTCTTCTGGAAACGATTTCAGAGGTATTTTTTCCCTTGACGATGATGCTGTTCGTGATGCTTTAGTTCGTCGTAAAATATATGACAAACGTTTTGGATTTCTAATAAGTTCTTGAGGTGTGTTATTAGAAGATAAATAATTACAAAATTTCTCCCATCCCGGTGGATTTGTGTGTTTCCGGTGTCGCGACACATCAGAAATTAAATCTACAATGTGAGATCCTTCTAGTTTATCACCTCTGATGTAAACAGTTCCTTTATTATCCCACGTGATATTATCATCATGTTTCATTCTATGTAGTAGTAATTCAGCTCTTTTACGAAACATTTTGGGTATAGATAATAATATTTCTTCTTCTACTTCAGGCTTCTCTGATTTAGTTGACGTAATTGAAAGTGTCACAGGTTCTTCTTGTTTTCGTATTAAATGTAAATATTTCTGAAGAATATTATTATACTGATTCCACTTTTCTTCATCACTGAGCGATGATAACTGTAAAATATCTTGCATTTCTTGATCCAAATTAGATTCACGTTTCTCCAGGGCTGATGATGATGATGATGATGGTGTTTGTATACGATTCAGAACTTCAGGTGGAACTAAAATCATCTTCTTTGCGTGTTCCATTGTACTAACGGAATAGTAAACTTGATAATGCACCAGTTAAAATAGGAGCTAATAATGCCGGTAGGAATCCACCCTGTTGCTGCACTAATAAATGCTTCTTCTTCTTTTGGATGGAATTTCCTTTATTCACAAGATATCGAAGCGTCCTCTTGTATCGCTTTAATCTTGCTTTCTGTGTCTTTGTAAGAGGTACATTCCCTTTTAATACATTATAACAACATTCGCAAATACTTCGAATCACTGAAGAGTCTGCATTGGCCAGTATAGCTTTACGTAATTTAGGATTTGCTTTGCTCAGCGTACGAAGAAGATCTCCGTGTTTTACTCTTGGAGACATATTGTCAGAATGAAGAAACACAGTTTAAAACAAACATTATAAACACATCTTCTTCTTCTATTTCGATGGAACATAAACGTAATGATAAATATCATCAGGAAAGATATTTGTTTGAAAACGAAGTTCATCTGGCGTATTCTGTTTTAAATCAATAAAGAAATATCCATATGGTAACTTTGTTGCGTCGTTGAAACTTTCTTGAAGAAATTTTGGATTCTCAGGAGTAAGTTGATAACTCAAATGTTTAATTTGTGATTTATCTCTTGGATTTTTAAATAATACGAGATAAGAACAATTCAAGCTCATATCTCTGCTTCCTTTTCCCTGATGAAATATGTTTTGTGTAATAAATAGTACACTAAGATTTCTATGATGAGAACCCTTTGTAAAGAAATCAACTATATTACGGTTCACTTCACACATTTGATCATCAGTAATAATAAGATGTGGTCCAGTTTCAGGTAAAAAGTCTTTTGTTCGAGGTAGTCCTTCAATAAATTGTACTTTTGTGGAAATTTCTCTGTATGCATTTCGCCATTCTGCATAGTACCAATAAATATGACGAAACGATGTATTAACATACGTGATAAATTGGACAGGAATCGTATTACAAAGGAAGTTTTTCCACATCCACTTGGTCCGGCAACAATACATGAAAAGGGATGTTTCCACGTCGTGTCCATGTTAAAGAGTATGATCATTCTTTCTTCATACGTATATTTATAAAGGGCCTTATTACATTTCTCTTCTTCTTTTGTTGGAAGTAGTGTAGCCATATGGAAGAGTATCATATGAATTTGGTATTCTACGTCGTTTAATATAATTTATCTTATAAATTTTTGTTTCGGGCATGCTGACGATAGTATGGTCTTTCCTGCGGCAATTTTTTTTCATTGGTAATTTTGACTTCCCTGGCACGAGATTCTTCTTCTTCTTCTTCCGCATCCTCTTCACTATCTACTATCATTTTCTTCATTACATCAAAATTTAGGTGTTTTGAAGATTCATAGTTTAATGAAAAGCCCCGTATCTTGCATACTTGAAACTCCTTCTTCGTGCTGGGATCAAAAATACGTAATCCATAGTTCTTGGGTCCAGCCGAGACGTATTCTGAAATATAGGCCTCTTTACCATACTCGAGTACTTCATTTGTTAAATCGCCTAAAAGTCACCAGTTGGAATTGTAGTTTCACCAGGTTTTTGCGTATAAATGACTGAATCTGCAGTTTCTTTCTTGCAGTTGATCTAAATACTTGTACAATTCTAATCTTGCTTGTGCTGTTGTATATGCGGCTATGACGACGTTTACTGTTGGTAGTGAAACAGGAACTTCATCTGTGTATTGCCAATATACATATATCATCATTTACTGGAAATATTTGATTAACGTCTATATCATGAGATGTTAATTTCTCATATAATTCCTTTGGATCGTTAATAATGCTTACATGACCCATGTTTTCACGTTGTCCAAATTTTCCCCAAAATGAATTTAACATTAATTTAGCTAAACTTCTAAGTGCTGGATTATGTTGAATTTTATTTTCATCGAGACGTATTCCTTCCTTTTCATAATATTGCTGAATGTACTTCTGCTTTAGCTCATCTGTTTCACACCATGCTGGCCATCCACTAGCTTCCGTTTTTGCTTTCAGGAAGGTGTTTATGTACTCTGCAAATAAGCCGCCACTTTTTGTTTCTTCATCATATTGAACAACATCATATGCCCAAATTTCATGAATATTTATTATTTTGTATCCTTTTTCTAATGCTTTTCTTACTTCATCTGCTACCCATGTACCATGTAGAACTCGGTCTTCATCGTTGTGATTACAAGATGACTGGTTTAATTCATCACAACATGTACGACAAAGTGGAAACATCAATCTATCATTTGACTTGTAAGGAAGAACTGGGTGTACGGGATTTTTTGGAGGTAGAATACTTAGTTTAACTAATCCTTCAACTTCTTCAATAGTGGGAATATTTGAATCTCCAGAGAGATAGGTAGTAGGATGACGAATTGGAAACTTCTTAGTCTTACAAATATGTGGGTACAAGGAAATAACATCTTTGTATTGTATGGTTTCTCCTTCAGATTCTTGTGCTTTATGATACAAACGTATGGCATTCACACGTCCTCCTTAAAAAGCGTCACGAGGATTTAATGGTGATTTCTTTGTATACGGATGATTACTAACATACTTCTTCATCTCTTCATTTCCTGCCAATTGTTTTTTAAATTCACAGCCCCATATTTCATGCACTTCACAGCCAAAATCTTTTAATTTTTGGATTTTCTTCTTTGTTGCTTCATATCGGAATTCCATGGTATCTGTAGCATTGTTATAGATGGGTTTATCTCTGTCGTTAGGGTAGCAGTAGATACAGCCCTGTGTAAAATCGCCTTCATACTCCCACACGTGTATTCTTCCTTGTTGGGATCTGTCCATACACCATCTACTTTCATTGATGCAATTCGTTTTTCCTTACTACGTGCAGCATTGGTAATTTGTATGTTTCTTGTTTTTTCTTCCCAAGCTATCCATTGTACTCCTTCAACTGATTGGACATCTCTATATCGATACCCGTTCTTTGGTATGATGCCAATCGTATTTTTTTAAAGAAATTTCTACGATACACCAAATTACATGCACTGGCGATTGTAATGCATTCAAGTAAGGGATTTACATTTGTTTCAGATTCAAATGTATTCATAAAGGAAATACATGCTTGACGTAATACTTCAACATCCTGTACACAATATTTGATGAGTTCTTCTTTCATTTTAAAGGTGTCGTTTTGATGTTCAGTATACCATTGGAGAAACTTACGTCTTTCGTCTACTTTCATGCTATCTGCTCCATAATATCTAATGTCAGGAAGTGTACCTTCATATGTTTGGTTCTCACGTCGATTGAAAAAGAGTGGGAAATATCCTTTGCACGATTGAAGACCAAATACACCAGTTAATTTACTTAAGGGCATAGGAAGAAAGCTTAGTGAATCAATGAATGTTACGTTCCCTATTTTAAGAGATAGAATTTTCGCTCTATTCATGATTACTTCTGGAGTCCAATTCATCTTCTCACCCATGGTCTTAATGATGAAATGTGCATCATAGCCCTTAGAATTATGGGCTACACATGTTATTGATTTAATGTTTGGACGTCGCTGTTGAAGATGTTTTAGAAAGTCTTCTATTACATTTTCTCCGTCAAATATATTTTCTCGTTTTCCACAAACGATACAATTATTTTTGATGTCATTGTCTTCATAACATCTGTAACATGTATGCTGACTAACCAAGACATTAGGTATATGCTCATATAGGTTTACGTTCTCCTCTTCTATTTTCGTATCTTGTGTGCATTCAATATCATAAAACACAATCATAGCTTTCTTCTCCATGATAATTTTTTCATTGACTTTTTTGATTTTCTTCTTTCATTCACTTTCATGTAACATTCATGATTGGGTGGTACTATATCATAGCAAATGTTGCAATAAGTTTCTCCACATACGTGAGAACGTTTTTCTTTCACTACATAAATTTTCAAACACTGGTCACAACATTTCACAATGGAACATAAAGGCTTTCCATTTTGATACGGCGCTGACTTGTGATAGTCATAGCATGACTGGCCATAAAATTCTCGATTACAATCATTGCAAGTAATATGGGTTTCTTTAAAGTCACATGGTGGCTTCTGATGACAACGAAAACATACAGCTGTACAATGTTTCAAATGTTCATGCTTTTTTCATATTTCTTATGAGAACTTTCGCCATAAAACTTACAGCTAAAACATGCTGCTAAGCTTTCAATGACGTTGTAGTGGTTATCTACGAAGAGTAAGTTTAAAGCAGTTCTCTCGTTATCACTTGGTGGTTCTTCAAACATAACATCACTTCCTGAAAAGCCCCTATACACGGTGATTTTGTAATCCTTTAAATATTCCTGAAATTTACGAATTTCAGGAATTCCACCACCATGACTAAGATCTACATCAGCAGATTCACACAGTTCTTCTGCTTCTTTTTCAATTATATATTTATATTGATTTACATATCTTCTGTATTCAGTTTGATTTCTTCCCTTGTATTTTTTCAGTCCTATGGCAACTACGATTGCATGTGCTAAACACCTTGTACCTTTATTCTTAATTGTAACAATACCACGTTTTGCCTTTACATATTCTTCAGTATTCATAATATGTTGTTTCAATCCACCTTGCCCTCTCGGCATGCGTACATGATGAAAATTCACGATGCAATCTTCATTTATAAGAAAAGCCGCATTACTTTGCAGTACTTTCTCATAACTTGTCCATAGAACTTCTGCTGAGAGATTTCTTTCTTCTCTGAACGATAACCAAAAAGGGCGATGTCCTTCTCTCTCATTTGTGATTGTTATTCCTACGTAATCATGCTGGTCCACATTACGTAGCAAATAATCTATTAAAGCACGTAGACTTGTTTCAATTGCAGTAAAAGGATTTTCACCTGCACGCACGGGGGCTAGGCGGAATCTTAACATTGTACCCTCCATATTGTATCTTCTGTATTGTCTTCTACGTTCTTCTATTATATGAAATCTATTGTTTTCATCATTACGGCTGTTATTTCCAAATCCTACTTGCACATCTGAGTTTCGTTCTGCTGCAAATACGGATAGCAACTCGTTCATTCTTTTTTCTATTTCGTCTAATTCAATTTCTATTTCTTTATGTTCTGTATTAGCCTCAGCTAATATTTCCATAATTGATGGATATATTACTTCTTGCTGATCATCCTCTTCTTTTTCAATATTGGGAAATAAATTGGTAATCCATTTTTCTAGCTCAGTTTCGTAGAACTCATCTTCTGTCTTCTTCTCTTCCTCATTGTAAGTCTCTCCTATTATTTGGGAGAACGTTAAATTTAGCAATTCTTCTTCTTCTTCTTCTTTTGTTCTTTCTTCGACGTCGTCTTCTTCTTTTGTTCCTTCTTCTAACCATTTTTTAATTTGGGCAATACGGACGGATGCTTCCTCTTCTTCTTCTTCTGTTATCATTCTATTACCGGCACTTTCCAATATTTCTAATAGTTGTTCTTCTTTTTCTTCTGCCATTTGAATTTCAATAGCTGCATCTCTTTCATCTTCTTTTTCTTCGGTATTGATGTTCATCTCTTCTTCTTTTTATTCTTCTTCTTCTTCTTCTATGAGTTCTTCCTCCTTTTGTGTACCTTTCTTCATTTCATCATCTTCTTCCTTCCTCCCCTGATGATCTTCTTCTTCTATTCCGATTACGGCATCTATTTCTTTTAGAAGAACTTGCGTCTCTTTATTTATTGCGATTTCCTCTTCTTCTTCTTCTTCTTCTATGTCATTAATAAATGCAGTAATCTCTTTTAATAACTCTTGAGTACACTTGTTTTCCATTTTACCCCCAGATGTATATACGTAATGCAAAAAAAATTCCAATATGTATATATA
This sequence comes from Thermobia domestica, assembly GCF_964235325.1. NCBI lineage: Eukaryota > Metazoa > Arthropoda > Insecta > Zygentoma > Lepismatidae > Thermobia > Thermobia domestica. Next base: position 160,814,220 of record NC_137460.1, on the reverse strand, counting down.
TAAATAGTGAATAGAGAATATAAGTATTATTTAAAATGGAATATAAATAAAAGTGTTTAAGAGAATATGCGAATAAATAAATAAAAAGGGTTATATATAAGTATTTAACGAAGGAATAATAATAATATCGGTAAGGATAAGGAAAGTCTGATACACTAATCTTTATTTATATTCAACCTAAAATAAAAAAAAGAAATGAACTGGTTACTTATAACCATATTCCAGATAAATATAAACAGTATATAGACAAATAAATTTCAATTCGTTATACGGAAAAAGCAGAAGTTTCAAGGGAAAAATAGCATACCTTTTAAGTAGTTAAAATGAATTGTAGCTTTTTTTCGTATTCTCTAGGAGTGAAACAAATGTATGTTCACAGTTTGCTTCAAGTGTATTATCTAATGTATAAACGATCTGTAATTGAATTTTATACTTATCTCCCTGGAGACCCCCCCAACTTTAACCCCTTAGATGATGTGTTATTGAGTTCAAAGTATCATCATTGAACACAGCGACCCCGAAAACTATGTATTTGACACTAGTATCGTTCATTTTAAATTATTTTTACGTGTCTCGATATCAACCCTGAAGACCCCCAAACATCAATCCCCTTAGATGTTGTGTTATTGAGTTCAGAGTATCATCATTGAACACAGCGACCCCGAAAACTATGCATTTGACACTAGTATCGTTCATTTTACATTATTTTTACGTGTCTCGATATCAACCCTGAAGACCCCAAACATCAACCCCCTTAGATGTTGTGTTATTGAGTTCAAAGTATCATCATTGAACACAGCGACCCCGAAAACTATGTATTTGACACTAGTATCGTTCATTTTAAATTATTTTTACGTGTCTCGATATCAACCCTGAAGACCCCCAAACATCAATCCCCTTAGATGTTGTGTTATTGAGTTCAGAGTATCATCATTGAACACAGCGACCCCGAAAACTATGTATTTGACACTAGTATCGTTCATTTTACATTATTTTTACGTGTCTCGATATCAACCCTGAAGACCCCCAAACATCAACCCCCTTAGATGTTGTGTTATTGAGTGCAAAGTATCATCATTGAACACAGCGACCCCGAAAACTATGTATTTGACACTAGTATCGTTCATTTTACATTATTTTTACGTGTCTCGATATCAACCCTGAAGACCCCCAAACATCAACCCCTTAGATGATGTGTTATTGAGTTCAGAGTATCATCATTGAACACAGTGACCCCGAAAACTATGCATTTGACACTAGTATCGTTCATTTTACATTATTTTTACGTGTCTCGATATCAACCCTGAAGACCCCAAACATCAACCCCCTTAGATGTTGTGCTATTGAGTTCAGAGTATCATCATTGAACTTAGCGACCCCGAAAACTATGCATTTGACACTAGTATCGTTCATTTTACATTATTTTTACGTGTCTCGATATCAACCCTGAAGACTCCCCAAACATCAACCCCCCTTAGATGTTGTGTTATTAAGTTCAGAGTATCATCATTGAACACAGCGACCCCGAAAACTATGTATTTGACACTAGTATCGTTCATTTTACATTATTTTTACGTGTCTCGATATCAACCCTGAAGACCCCCAAACATCAACCCCTTAGATGATGTGTTATTGAGTTCAGAGTATCATCATTGAACACAGTGACCCCGAAAACTATGTATTTGACACTAGTATCGTTCATTTTACATTATTTTACGTGTCTCGATATCAACCCTGAAGACCCCCCAAACATCAACCCCATTAGATGTTGTGCTATTGAGTTCAGAGTATCATCATTGAACACAGTGACCCCGAAAACTATGTATTTGACACTAGTATCGTTCATTTTACATTATTTTACGTGTCTCGATATCAACCCTGAAGACCCCCCAAACATCAACCCCCCTTAGATGATGTGTTATTGAGTTCAGAGTATTATTATTATTCCTAATCGTCATAAGAGTGGGACGTAAAATTCAGATTTCATTTCATTGTTAGATCTTAGCTCGGGGGGATTTGGGGGTGACGGTGGTTCACTGGTAGAGCGTTCACCTCTGGTGTATGGGGTCACAGGTTCAATATCCTGTTCCCATCAAGTGAACTTTGTGGTGGACAAACACCGTATACATGAAAGGTTGTAGGTTCAAAATCCTGTTCCAATCAGAATGAACTTGTGGTGGACAAACACCGTGTACGTGAATTTAACCCAACTCTTTCCTTTCCAACATTTCATTCATTTCTCATCACCACCGTCCCGGCGGGAGCTCATGTGATTCGGATTCCACGTTAATCAGTAGGTACACGTCTCATATAGCCTCGCTGCTGAAAGGGACGCTAAACTAAAATCAACTTAACTCAACAACTCATCATCACCGTCTGCATTAGCATAGCCGACATAACTGTAAGACGTAAAACTTAAAGATTTCCCATTCGCCTATTCATCATAAGAGTGGGACGTAAAACTCAGATTTCATTTCATTGTTTCTCTCGTTAGATCTTAGCTTGGGGGGTTTGGGGGTGACGGTGATTCGCTGGTAGAGCGTTCACCTCTGGTGTATGGGGTCCCAGGTTCAATATCCTGTCCCCATCAAGTGAACTTTGTGGTGCACAAACACCGTATACATGAAAGGTCGTAGGTTCAAAATCCTATTCCAATCAGAATGAACTTTGTGGTGGACAAACACCGTGTACGTGAATTTAACCCAACTATCTCCTTTCCAACATTTCATTCATTTTTCATCACCATCGTCCCGGCGGGGAGCTCATGTGGTTCGGATTCCACGTTAATCAGTAGGTCCACGTCTCATATAGCCTCGCTGCTGAAAGGGACGCTAAACTAAAATCAACTCAACTCAACACCACCGTCTTCATTAGCATAGCCGACATGGGACGTAAAACTTAAAGATTTCCCATTAGCCTAATCGTCATAAGAGTAGGACGTAAAACTCAGATTTCATTTCTTTGTTTCTCTCATTAAATCTTAGCTCGGGGGATTTGGGGGTGACGGTGGTTCACTGGTAAAGCGTTCACCTCTGGTGTATGGGGGCACAGGTTCAATATCCTGTTCCCATCAAGTGAACTTTGTGGTGGACAAACACCGTATACATGAAAGATCGTAGGTTCAAAATCCTGTTCCAATCAGAATGAACTTTGTGGTGGACAAACACCGTGTACGTGAATTTAATCCATCATTTCATTCATTTCTCATCACCACCGTCCCGGCAGGGAGCTTATGTGGTTCGGATTCCACGTTAATCAGTAGGTCCACGTCTCATATAGCCTCGCTGCTGAAAGGGAAGCTAAACTAAAATCAACTCAACTCATCACCACCGTTTCCATTAGCATAGCCGACATAGAAAGACAGACAGACCTTTTTGGCTTTATTGTTGGACGTAAAACTCTTCATTGTTCAAAAGATTTCATTTACAGACAGAAAGACAGACAGGTATACATCATATTATCAAAATTAAAACACCAACTCTACAGACACTTCTTGCGTCAATTGCAATGCGAGCCAGAAAACATTCAAGAATTCCATCTTATCATTTTCTTAGAAATCAACGTACAGCGAACAGAAGCATCATACAAGCTCACTTATAGGTATGTGTTTTTAACTAGGTCACTCTGTTATCTCGTTGCAATACGAATCATCAAAACATTTGACAATGGCATCTTATCTGTTGCTCTTGAAACTAAACCATTTTAAGATGGAGTTCAATGTGCTAACAAACAGAGAAAGAAAGAGACTAGCAAAACAGACATTCACATATGTGTCTGTGTTTGTTTTTTAATGTTAGAACATGAACGGAACTATGAATAAATACACTTGTTCTTTCAATTGCTTTTATAACTAAATGAACAAAGAACATATATATATTTTACTTACCTATTTTAATAAGAACGACCGCTTTCACAAAACACATACCACAGTTTTTAGGTTGTAAACACAATCAATTGGTAGACTTTAATCGTAATAACTGAAAGCACAAAACACACACTACATACAGTTTAAGCTGAAAACACACACAATCAATTGGCAGGCTTCAATTGTGATAACTGAAAGGACTCTGATGAAGATTCGGTAGCCGTTCAAGAGTCTTTGCGGGAGGAGGGCGGGGCTTGGGAATTCAAATTAGCTAACCAATACAAGACGACTAGAAAAGGCATGTTTTTTTATGAACCTATAGCTGATGGTAACCCTAAAAGGCATGTTTTATCTTGTTTCTAGCAATAGGATGTTCTCACAAATCATCATTTTGGTATAGCCGTAAAAGGCTATGAACATATCAACTAAACAGGAAGTGATATAGATTTACTTGTCATAGCAGACATCATCATGTGAATATTCATATAACACATTTCACATCCTACGTTTTAAACAATATGATATGCTATGAGAAATTTCCGTTATTAGAATATGCTCAATCATTGGAATCCAATCGCAGGAGGTCTGGGGGAGGAGTGTATAGGTATGTGTTTCGTTATGGGACTCATATATGGTTTCTTGTCTCACGTCTTTAAAAAAAAATGTGAAATACAATATTTACCTTAGCAACTAAGTCAATTTCGTGAGAAGCTTTGATCATTTGAATATCACGTCTTCTACAGACACTTTGTGGGAATAGGGCCAAGGGGCTAAGCAACACGATTTTGCATGGGTATGTGTTTCGTTCTGAGACTCATATACTGTGTCTAATCCCAAGCTTTAAAAAAAATCATGACATATAATATTTACCTTAGCAACTAAGACCAATTTCATACAATCTGCTGAGACGCTTCGATCATTTGAATATCATGCTTTCAGTTCATAATCTACAGTCATGTCGTGGGAATAGGACCAATGGGTTAAATCGCTTATGCTCTTTGGCTTTCCAGGAGGAGTAGGGGGTGACGGGGGTTCAAATAAACCAACATTTTCCCACGGGCTTCTGTGGTAGCCGTAAAAGGCTATGAACATAGCAACTAAAGGCTTGTCGAAACTTGACTTCGACATATTCGGCTTTCCAGGAGGAGCAGGGGATGGCGGGGGTTCAAATAACTAAACAATATAAGATGAGGAGACGAAAAAAGGCATGTTTTATCTTGTTTTTTACATCTGGTAGGCGTCCAAGAGTATACTTCCTTATTCTAGCATAGCAACACACTGGTTTAGGCCAGTTTAGGGCCAAAATTAGGCCAAAATTTTCCCACGCTTATGAGCAGGGGGATATCTACTGCAGTATTGCCAACATAAGAGCAACACATCTTCTAAGTAGAAAATAAGGTTCGATCATTACTTAGAGGAGATGTTTGAGTATGTTGTGTTATCATTTTACAGCTCTTGAATGGGGAAATCTTTCAACAAGATAGTGAGTGAATATGTATAGCACGCAATTTCTAAAAACGAAATCCTGGATGAATACCATGTTGTGCTGCTTAGTCCTGGTGTTCATATGGACTCCTGTCTAATTGAACGGGTTTGGTTCATATTCACACGCACCAGCGGTTATATACAGATTAGTTTTAGCAGTTTCACAAAATTCCGGAGTTTCCAATATTATCCAGAGGAACATCCATGAGTTCTTCTTCTCTAAGTCTCGCTGTGTTATAAAATTATTGGTGTCCATATTGGCTTCAACGATACTGACATCTAAAGTACAAATTAAGACCTTAGATAATATTTGTGTTAAAGAAAAGTGGAGTTATTTGTTCTATAACAATCAATATACTCGGGAGATAGAATTGGGAATTCTATTACTTTCTCTATTGTAAACGTAATTTCAACGAAGAAGGGAGGAATAGACATACGTTTCTGTTTAGGTATAATATGATGAATTAGGTGAACATTAGGACTAAGAAGGCATTTGAAGCCTTATCATCAAGCGCCTTTACATCGCCATGACTGGTATGTGTCCGCGAAGTTCCAAGAAAGGGAAGGTTGCGTAAGAATCTGTGATTAATTTTGAAGACTTTTTATTTTGACTAGGGAATTAACATAGGAATAGGTAGTAAAGAGACAGATTTGAAGCATCAGTGCACTGTCTTCTCTGAAAAGATTCGTATTTTCAGTTTTTCGATTTATTGTCTTATATGCTAAGTTAAACACCACAACATGTATCTGGTGACCGGAGATATTTTTAAGTGTATGGAACCTTTAATGTGTAGAAAGGTTGCAGTCTGTATGATATGAGCTGAAGTATTAAAACATATAAGGGTGTACGTCTTGCAGCTAGTATCTATATAAAGAACGGAGGGAAAATGGAATTCCTTCTTACAGATCTGCGGGAATTGTGATGGATCTAGGCTCACTTTATTGGGCTTAGTCTTGAAAGGGTTTCTAGCTTTTTCTCAACAGAATTGTAAGTGGGAGATTCATCTTAAATTCAAGACGACAGTGCATATACGGATCTTAAAACAAGCTATAGGTCTATGTCTCATACGGCCTTGGTACTGGAAATAAATTTTGTGGAATAAGTAAATAAATAAATAAATAAACGTTATTTATCGGAATGTGATATTTTGAAAGATTTCAACTTTAACATTTTAATTAAAAATATTAACAAGATAGTTAGTTTGTGATAGCAATACAAGAACAAGAAAGATTAAACAGATATGCAGAATTTCATCAACGTAAATGACAGTGGTCTGTTTAATTATTATTATTATTATTATTATTATTATTATTATTATTATTATTATTATTATTATTATTATTATTATTATTATTATTAAGTGTAACCTTATGTTTAGGTTACAACATCCCGGCCGCGATTGACGGGGACCAATAGAATTTTCGGTGATGATTCAGCATTGAGAGGCAATTGTAAAGCTACTTCAGTAAAGAGCTAAGCACTTAGTTTAGAAATATAGCTACAATTGCGTTGGGGTTCGATGTTTGACTACAAATCACTCAATTAAAAGCGGTCTAGTAGGCCTAGAAAACTAGTAAGAACAGCGTTGGAGTTCGATGTCCTGATCAAATCTCCCTCTAGTAAAGCGTGTAGTATTCCTAATAATCCACTACTGATAACCTAGGAGTCGATAAGCTGACCACACGACACTCAACAACCGTGTGGTATAGGCCATAGTTCTAGGCTGTAGCGCTCCCCAATGATGATTATATTATTATTGTTAATTTGCAGGCGTTGCTAGTCATTATGTTGTTAATACAGTAATTACTGTGTTATATTGTGTTTTACATGGAATAAATACTTACGTATTTTATATAATAATTAGAACCTTATTTACATTTATTACAACCTTTGCTTTACGACAGCAAATCATATTTATGTTCAACATAACCAGTTCCCCTTCTCAAATGAATATAGTTGGAAAATGTAATAATTCACGCGCATATTTAAGATTTGGAGGAGTGTCCAGTGAACAGGTAATGGTAAATTCCTGAACTGTAGTAGTCACCATTATATTCTATTCTTTCAAAGTACTTTTTAACTCATTCGGTAGACCTATGACTTGTAAAGTCAAACATTCGAGTCTAGGTCAGGTAGAGAGGATTTTTTTTCTTATTTAATTCTTGAAATGGAAATGTTTCTCTTTTTACTTTATCTTGTAATTCTGGATAGAGGTGTTTGGATGCTGAAATAAGTATATTACGTTGTAAAATAAAAAAAAAAAGATAAATTGGATGATTCCTTTTGCAATTTTTAACTATATTTTCACATTTCTAGGACGATTCTAAAAGTTAAGATTTTTAGATTTCCCTTTCGCTCTATTACGTGTGTTTTAACTCGGGTTTTCTAATTCCTATAGTTCCTTAGTGAATCATATAGATATTACAGATGTCGTATCTCTTTCTTTCTCTTCTCTCGACATCATGTCTGGAGATGAATGTTCTGACAAATAGGGTACAACGGCGATTTTGAAAGTAACATGATCTACGCTATCAATGATATATGTAGTGGTGTTTAACTTAACATATAAAACAATAAATCGAAAAACTGAGAATACGAATCTTTTCAGAGAAAACAGTGCACTGATGCTTCAAATCTGTGTCTTTACTACGTGTACGTTAATTCCCTTGTCAAAATAAAAACTCTTCAAAATTAATCACAGATTCTTACGCAATCTTCCCTTTCTTAGGTACTTCACAATCACATACCAGTCACAGCGATGTAAAGGCACTTTTGGTAATGAGAATCCAATGGTCTGGCGTTATATATAGATGATAATATAAGTCTTACGTAAAGTACATTGAGATTATCTTCTTGTTCATGCAGAACCTACGTCTTTAGTCACTCTCCTTTCAATATATATATATATATATATATATATATATATATATATATATATATATATATATATATTGTTCTCTGAAGCTCTTGTTTTTATTCTTTTACTTTCAGTAATCTTGAATTTGTAGCTCTATAATTTTAATGAGTGTAATGGTCTCTCATTGTAGGTTTTTTTGCATTCTTCGTTTAGCTTACCATCGAACAAAGACATCTTTAACCAATCTTCTACCATTAAGTTTCGAGTTAATTTCTTCGGGATGTCAACACCTGCTGTAACGAAAATAGCTCGTTGGAAGAGGAGGTGTTCAGTGGAAATTAGGCCATGTTTGTTGGAGTGTAAAGCTTTGTATATGATACAAGCATGTGGCTGCGTACCTCATACCTATCCACGAATGGGTGAGCCCTCTGAAAGTGTATTTAATAATTTTATCTAACTATTAAATTGATATTAGACATTTGAACTTTATTTAAATTTTAAGACATTAAAATACGATGGTCTAGTTTCTCGTTCGGTCTGTAACTATAACACTTAAGAAATAATAATGGACAGAAGGTGTGATGGCTTAATTGCAGAAAGCCAACTTCTGATGGAATGCCATGAGTTTTATCCTACTGTAAGTTGTGTCAGGTAAGGAAATATGAGAGGATTTTTATATCAAAATTCCCAAATAGAAGAATCATTTCGTGTTCTATCAATTGTTAGGGCAACATCTGGTATTCATTTACCTACTGTTCACACAGCGATCACTCAAAACAACAAAATAAAAATAAACAAAACTAATACCCTCTATTGAATTAAGGGACAAATTGAGTGACCTGTCAAAAAAGTAAAGAATATAGAAAATGTAAAGAGTGCATAGGTTGAGAAGGACGAAAAGGATGATGAAAGAGAGGAAGATTCTTCTAAATATACATATACAATTAACATTACTATGGCTTTTTGTTATTATTGATATTAAAAAACAGTATTATTATTGTTAGTATTAGTTGTAGCCAAATCTCATTCGTTTAATTTCGATCAGATACACGAAATTTATCATGTGATTGTTTTTAATCCGGATGTGAGTTTTCCACATACAGTTTGGAAAATGGGCAATATTTTAATCCCTGACTTTTTGAAAACTAGACTCGTGTTACATGTAGAGTTACCACCCATCTCGACTTTTTCGAAGCAGTCCCGATTTCGGAGAATCTATCTTGCTTCATGACGTGACTTTGTCAGAGCTTTAAAATGTTCCGATTTTCATGTTTATTGAAGAGGTTTGTGCTCATTATTATCTTCATTGGAATTTAGTTTCCTCATTATTATAGGGAGTCTTGAAAATAAAAGGAAACCTCATAACTGCGGCAGTTTGGTAGATAAGTATAGTCTTGTTCAAAAAAGCTGCCCCCTTTTTATTTCAGAAGCCCTGTACTTTTACTGACAATTCCAGATCAATAAAACAAATATGTATTTTCTTTGACCAATTGAGATCTTTATCTAGAGTCAAAGTATTTAAATTTATTATGTACAATTGCCATAATGTGGCCTTCTAAACCAGAGTAAGTAATCAAAATTTGTTTGAATAAGACTTGCGTAACATATAAATCTATACATAGGCTACATACTATTTAAATTAGCCATATCTTCATGATAATTTATACTAACTGAAACACACGTTCTTCGTACAAGGAGGATAAAGTTTATGCAAAATACATTTGAAGGTAAAATCATCAATGAACTATATAAATAACGAACAGGAACGCCGTCGGCGTTGCCCCTTTCAATACCAATGAAATAAATTAATAATGCAATGCCTTTTTCATTATTCCTGTGAATGTGGAAAAAATAAATAAATAAATACCGAAAGCAGCGCCTTTGACGTTGCGCCCTATCAGTACCCAAATCGGCTATCATGCTCCTTCTTGTCTAAACGTGGGTTCGAATGTCATCAATATTGTCACCAATCAGCTTAGCTATTTCGAAAATTATGCATTCGACACAAATATCGGTCACTTTGAACATGTAAGTTTTGACTCTCCTCTCAACTCTTATGACGATGGGGGAAAGTTGGAATTTAACGACGTAGAGAGTGTTACTATTTATCTCAGTGACCAGAAAACTCTGAATCTGACACTAATATCTGCATCCCGGGTATTTATCGTCTCCCATTATGCATACATTTGACTCCATTTTTCCCTACCGAAATTCGAAAGAAAAAGAGACTTCGTTGGCGATTAGATCTGGTGAAGATTTATGCGTGTGCAAAATTTGTTGGGTCTAGGTCACTCTTTTCTATGCGAAAAGCTTATGGTAGACAGACGCGTACACTATTTTATTAGTAGTAAGAATTATACAGGGCCCACTTATATATATATATTATATGATTTGTCCCACTTTCCTTTCATCATTTAGATAAATATGATTCACTCTTCACTATACAAAGACTTACATCCTGTAAGTTAGCTTACTACGGAAAAAGGGGCGCTGGTACATTTCTTCCTCTATTACCTCCATTTAAGTGTCCCTACATTTTGCTTCGGAAAGGTTGCAACCTTGGTTTCATGAGCAGACACAGGTATTTAAAAAAAAAAAAAAGTTAAATTAACAAATTACCCAGCATTTATTTGCTCCGAAAACTTTTATTTAATGTTACTAGCTTTAGGGCAAGAAAAGGAATGATGATGTGGTAAAATGAATCCAAAATATCACACGGTGCAAAATAAAGTGACCATATTTTCGTGAAGATAGCCAACAATATGTTTTATTGAAGGATTGCATAACTAATGGCTCGTGTACAGCAATAGGTTGATACAGGATTTCGAGTATATACACTTTAAATGGCATAAAACATGCTGACTGTTTGTCTTGTTATGTATCGTTTGAAAGCTAATATCTGCACTTTCTGACTATATACGGCATATGTCTGTCCGAGAGATTGCAGGGGAATTCAACGTCCCTGATCATTTGGTTGTAGCAGCCGTTTGGAGATAATAGCAAGCGTGAGAAAGATGAACAAATATATGCTACTCAATTTAAATGAAAAAGAAATCGGGTTTTGGAATTCTGCTCTACGCTTCCCTTGAGCTTCAAAAACAATTAATTTCGAGACCATATTGAGACGTGCAATGAAAAATGTTTTTGGTACACGTTCTACCTTCTACCGAGGATTACGAGTTGATTGTACTTTCAAAACCAACATTTCATTTAAAGAAATTTGTGGTAGCTGTGCGGTAGACGTCGCTTTAGTAATCCACTATAGCTAACTGAATCCAGGCGAATTCATCACGGTTTAGAAATATCAAGAAGTTGACAGAATGCCTGCAAAGTCTGTCCAGCAGTGGTCAGCAGTAAAGATCCAATCATATGTTGCTACATCAATATGGATAAATGACGCTGTAGAAGCTACACGCATTGCGATACGAATGTTATTCTATCAACCACATCGCCAGATACTGCCCACTGACTTATACTTGTTGTAGTACTTGGATATGTACTCGTAGGAGCATGTCGTCAACTACATAGAAAATGCGCCCCAGAAGACTACATCTGCACCAGAGGTGTAGATTTTTATTTAATTGAAATAGAAAAATAGACAGAACTGTGCTGATGATGGTGGTTTGTATTTAGATTAATTCCGCCACACTTCAAGAAAGCTATGGGAGCTTGAACTTTTGGTTCAAAATCATATATTAATTTCGCAACAGTCAATATATTGTAATTAATTTGCCGTTTAAATACATGTATTACAAGCAGACTATAGAAAGCACAAATTTAAGTAATATATGTCTGTCAGGGAACTAAATTAAATTAAAAATTACATACTCTCACCTTCCACTCATATAAGTGTATTTCACCACTACTGACACATATGGAGCCATTTACGCCAGTTTTTGAGAGTTTTGAACGACAGGTTGTGTGCAGAAGATAAAATTTAACATGATCTATTTGATTAGCAAAATACGTTTGCAACTATGTAATCGATTAAAAATTGTTAGAAACGAAAGAACGGATCTTATTGGTTCCTAGATATGACCTCCTCTCATTTTCTGAGATATATAAGCAGTAGTCTTAGAAATTATATTTTATAATAAGCCTGATGAAGGCAAAAACACTTCGCCGAAAGTGTAACGCTGTTATTTATTAGATAATATACGCTCTGGTCAGAATTTGTCTTTTATACTAGAAGTTCCAAAGCTAGAATGAGTGAGATTCAGATAGAAGTACTTCCAAATCTGAATAAGTTTAGCTGAGAGTTATATTGGTATGGTTGCCATGGCTAGCCCGTTCTTACTTCCAAAATTCATGCAATGTCTATGGCAATGGTTGGCTAATCCCTGTCTTACGCTACGAGGAAATCGAGTAAGCTAAGAAGTAAACAATGGAGTAGTATCATTGATGTCAGTGCTTATGATTTTAACACGGAAGTGACTCATTTTTGTGATAAGTACATGATGACAGAAATGGCTCAAAATTAACAAAAAATAATATTTTTAAAATTCATAAGACTCGTATTTTAAAAACTATATTTAGAATAACCTCATTCTTTACAAAAATTTTGGTGACTCGGCGAGTTAATCGTGGCATAGTAAGACACTACTGAAGTTATGTATGTTAATATCTGAACCAATCTATATTTCAGAACTAATAAGAAAAGATAACAAGGAAATTTATTTAAAAAGTTATTTTCATGTATTAAGATACCACAATTTCATCATAATCATTATAGGTATTCTGAAATTATTGGTAGGTCAACTGTTGCAAGTGAGAAGCTTTCATATTCAAGATCTTCAGCTAATCTCTTAACCTTCATGTACGATCTTCCTGTTTTGACACCGTCCCTCAATTGTAGCCTCCACCATCCTCTCCTTCAATTTCCTGTCGTTAAGAACTTTCCTCAAAATACAGTTCCTTCTCAGCCAATGTGCTTCTTTTCCTTTCCTCAACTACATGTAAAATTGTTCTTTTCTCCTTCAGTAATTCTAACATCCTCTTATTCGCTATCCGCTCTACTCAGCTAATTATTTCCATTCTTTTCCACACTCACGTTTTGAAAGCTTCCTCTGTTTTCTGGCTTTTGCGTAATGTCCATTTTTCTTCCCGATACATTACAATACTCAACATGAAACATTTTATGAGACTTTTGCTCAACTCTTTATTCAAGGTTCTACAAAACAAACTTTTCTTCATCCTAAAGGCTTCTTTCGCCATTCTTACCCTTGCTTTTATTTCACGTTCGCACTTCACCTCGTAAGAATACTACCTAGGTATCGAAAGCTATTTACCTGTTCTATTTTCTCCCCTCTTTCTTCATTATTTTACACTGACTGCTTCGCTGCAATCATCATGGCTTTTGTCTTTTTAACATTTATTTTCTTTCTATATTCTTCACATTTCTTCCTAGTTTTCTAACATCTTATTGATTTCTTTAGATTCCGGAATAAGCATAATACCATCTGCAAACCGTATACACTTAATCATTTTAACTCCTAACGAAATATCGTCTTCATTATGTAAGCTCTTTTTCACTATCTCTTTTAGATAGATGTTAAATCATGTTGGCGAGAGATAACATGCCTGTCGAACTCCCCTTCCAATTACACTCTCCTCTGTCATTTCTTGCCCTATTCTAACACTCACTTGTTGGTTCACATATAAGTTTCTTGTGAGTCTTTGATCTTTCCATTCCAACTCAACCTTTCTTTTACAATTCTCAAGAATAATTCCCAGTTCACACGATTAAAAAGCCTTTTCTATATCAATAAAGAACATACAGCTCTTTCCCTTTTTCTATGTATATACCTTTCACCATTTACCCTTAATAAACTAATTGCAATTCTTATGCCTTTACCTCCCCCAAACCCGAACTGTTCCTTCTTAACTTCACTTGCTTTTCCATGCAGTATCTGGAGCATAATATTTGCTGCATGCGATATGAGACTAATAGTTCTATAGTCTTCACATCTCTCTAGGTTCGATTTTGTCGCCATTGGTATCATGACTGTCTTCAGGAAGTCATTTGGCCATTCTCTGTTTCATATATTATATTGAAGAGTCGGATCAATGCTTTCTTCCTCTTGTCTCCCATATTCCTAATAAATTCGATTCGTATATTACCTATCTCATCTACCTTTCCATCCCTAATAGTTTTTTAAAACTTATTCTGAAGAATATTGATCCCTCTATTATCCTCGCGCACTTCATTTTCTATTTCAACATCTAGACCACGCGGTCTCTCCCCCTACTCTCATACAACTTCTCAACATTTTATTCCATTTTCCAATAGCTTCACAACTTTCCATTTTTATCTTCTACTGCCATCGTAATACCCCCTCGTTTCCTCCGGAGTTTCATAGTTTTTCTAGCTTTCATTATATTTCCCAACTCTTCCTAATTCTTCTACGTTCTCACATTTTCTTTTATAAAACTCTTGGCTTCCTCTGTCTGTTTCCCTTCGTAACTTGTTGCTTAAGTTTTTGTACATCTTCCTTCTCTCTCCTATATCAACCTGTTCACACGTCCGCCTTTCCCTTCTTTTGCCGAACATCTGCTCTATAACCAATATGTTTTTATAACCTTTTTGTGTTCTAGAGAACCTGCTACTTCTTCCGCAGCCTGATATATGCATGTTTCATATGTTCCCGTCGTATTTTATTACTTGCACCTGTCCTTTCCTCATTTGTGTACTTTTCTTCAAAGATTTCTATGAAAATATTTCATATTTCCTCGTTTTTCAACTTTCCAGTACGCCTATTCAATTTCTTCTGGCTACATTTTTCAGTTCAATATCCAGTTTGGCCAGCACAAGCTGACGATTAGAGAAAATGTCGGCTCCGGGAAGAATCTTTCCTTTCTTCAAGACATTTCGAGACCTATCCTGAAACATAACGAAGCCTATTTGATATCTTCGACCATCTATTGAGGATTTCCGTGTATATATAATCTCTTGTGCTGTTTGAAGCAAGTGTTACCAATTACTAGTGAATTCTGTCTACACAAATTGACCGATCCCTCTCTCTTCTCATTTCTTTCACCTACACCATGTTTGTCTACGTCACTATCTTCCTGTCTTTATTAAAATCTCCCATTACACAACTGCATTAAAATCTCCCATTACAATTTCGTATGCACCCCTGTGCATAATTTCTATTATTTCTCTCATAATTTTCCTCTGCTTCTTCAGTCATGTGTAATGGTCGGTACATATGTGTAAGCCTTTATTACTATTAGTTGCTTCTTTTTTTCTTTGGATTCTATACCCTTGCTTCTCATTTCCCCATTACCTTCTGATCTAACTTAATAAACTCCTACCAAGTCTTGGTTATTTGATCTCGTTTCTTTAAGATTTTCTAATTTTCCTTCCTGTAACATTGTACATACGACCTATTTCCCATCCTAAACATTTTTCTCTTGCTTGCCTTCCTTTCTCTATCAATATTCCCCATACTGGTACTCTCTCATCCATTAGTCCTTCACAAGATATTTTCCCCTGGAGATCCGAAATGAGGGATATTTTACCTCCGAATCTATGTTTTGATCTGAGAAAGATCATTGTACATATGTTCGTTTTCTGCTGTTAGCAAACTAGAGACAAATATAAGGGTGTTTTTCCGTTGACTTCCACTCCACCAGTGTTCAAGTTGTTAAAATCACTTTCACCGCGCCTAGGACTAATGTTCAATTTGTCGTATCAATCACTCTGACTTTTGCCAACTTGATACTGGAGAACTGCTGCCTTCTGCGAAGACATTTTTTGTCTGGCTATTCCATTTAGGCCAATTCGCTAGCAGTGACCCTTCTGGAATGACCTACCACTGACATAGCTAAATTTCACTGTAGCACGGAATTTTCCCCATCTGATACATAAGTATTTTCGTAAAGTTGTTGCTTATCGGGGAGAACAGTAAACGTAAAGCAAAAATTAAGTTCGAATTATATTATGGTTAATCCGAAGCTGTCGATAAGAAAACAAACACATTTTAATCAATAATTTTGAATGTACAGAGTGATCACAAACTCCCGTTACTCACTATTCGTGTCCACGTATTCATAGATGGTCGCATTGTATTAATGTGGGACCATGGCAGAGGACAACTTTGAGGTAGTGTGACTATTCTTTACTATTTATTCCAGAGTTTCTCTGTGTACACCATCGTTTTCATATCTAGGATCAATATTAACAGACGAAAACCATATTCAGGAATAAATTAAATGCCGACTAAAAGCTGGGAATTCGTGTTATTATTCAGTGCAAAATCTCTTGTCGTTGCGAATTTTGTCGAGGAATTTGAAGCTTAAAATATATAAAACGACAATCATGTCTGTTATTCTGTATGGTTGCGAAACATGGTCGCTTACTCTGAGGGAACAGACTGAAAGTATTTGAGAACAAGCTCCTGAGACGAATATTCGGATCCAAGAGAAACGGAAATTGGGAATGGCGAAAACTTCATAACGAGGAACTACATAATTTATACGGATTACCAAACATTGTTAGGGTCATCAAGTCAATGAGGCTCCGGTGGGCAAGTCATGTAGGCAGGATGGAAGAAAGTAGGAACGCTTTCAAAGTCTTAACTGGAAGACCAACCGGAAAACGACCATTAGGAAGACCTAGGCGAAGATGGGAGAAGAATATTAAGATGGATCTGGCAGAAATAGGAGTACAAAGTAGAAACTGAATCCAGTTGGCTAAAAGGAGAGATTTTTGTGAATGCGGTATTGAACCTCCGGGTTCCATAGACCATAGAGTTAGTTAGTTTTCTTCTATGGAAATTAATTATGAAACCAGACGTACTATGATACTTCATTCATACTACTTTTGGTTTGAGTAGAGGGTTAATGGGGAAGATGGTGCCTAGGGGCGCTGAACCGATTTTAGAGAAATGCTCAATATACCTAGGTATCTAACCGTTTTTGTAATTATACCTGTCGACAGACAGATAGACAGGACTGAGATATCCATTTTATGAAGTACCATTTTCAAAAAAGCAATACATTCTATCTTACACTGAATAATACTTACTTTGCAACGTAATTTTGACCCAATTCTTATATTTGCTCTTTTCTTTCAGATTTCATATACCAAGAGTGTGAGCTTCAAGGCTTAATATGCATTGCTAATCTAGGTTAGTTCCAATTTCTGATGTTAACGTTTCATAGCATCATTGTTTACTTAGCAATATTCAGTTTCTTTTAATTTTAGTTGTCTCAAATTGCATATAAAAAGTTAATAAAATTAAATATTTAGTCTTTCATTATGCCTTTAGAACAGAAAGAAATAATAAACGCAAGGATTATTATAAAACTTCGTGAAACACAGACAGACTCAGGAAATGAGGTGAAAAATTATTAGTACGAAACCATGGATGTAGGGTATTTGAAAATTACTCCAGTAATCTAAAGTTGCTAAGGAATGCTAACTCTTAATTATTTTTTTGTTTCCTAAAGAACTTTTTTTTTTATGTGAAGAGACATGTTTTTGAGCATCAAAGCACTAGAAAAATTGGTAAAAGAAACGTTGGAACTAAGGTATATTACACTCAAGAAAGATAGCAATATATATAATAAAACAGGAAGAAACAAGTTACAATTCCTAATACAAATAGAAGAAGATATGAAACATCGGTGCAACTTGTACGTGCAATGATAACGGCTATTCTCGTTGATAGGCCGAAGTTTAAGGTGTGACAACAACAAATTCGTTTTTTCGTCTTGAATATATTGTGCATTACAAAGGTCTTAACTAGAGATGCAAAAAGCCGGCTTTTTTCAATCGATGGTTTTTTGCACATAAAAAGCCGGCTTTTTTGGAAAAAAAAAACGAGAATTTTGGAAATTTTGGCTTTTTTTCATTTTCATGATTTTTCTGTTTAAATAGCTTTCGTATAGTATACTCTAAAGTTAAATAAGATTCCATGACCTAAATGCCATATTTCGCTCTGGAATTCACCATCATGATGGATGGAGCACATTGTTTATGAATTAAACATAAAGTACGTAGTATTTGAGGGCAATTTTAGAAGCTATTTAACTGTATTTTAACTTCTGAATTATCGACATTTTTCTTCTCTAGATCATTTCTTTTTAGTCATCCGTGTTTCACTTCTTAGAGTTTAGGGGCCTTATGCAGAGTCGTTTTGAAGCACGATTAGTGACATACTAAAGAGTTCGACTAACATAAGTCTCCTGCAGTAGTCAGTGTTTTAGTATGATGCTAATCATACGTCGAAACGACTCTGCATAAGGCGGTAGTACTCTAGCTTCTAGCACACAATTAAACTTATGTTTTTCAATATATTCATCAGAGTGTACGTTTTTCAATATATCTGTCAGAGCGTACTTCCACATTTCCGTTACTGTAGCTGTGCAATGATTTAACAATAATCTTCCGGACACAACCTTGAATACCATTTGATAGAAATAATCAATATGGGATTTAGAAAAATATTTGGGAGGGGGTTTTCTGAATAATGGTTGGTTTTTCTAAAAATTCCTAACTTTTATTAAAGAGGAGCTTAAGTTTATGAGTACAAGCATAACAAATATTTCATTTCGTTTGAATATTCAGCTATAATCTCCCAGATACAACATTGAAGACCATTTTATACTGATAATCAGTGGCGGATTTAGAAAAGTATTTTGGGAGGTACTTTTCTTATTAATGCTTTTTTTAAAAAAAAATCCTATTTTTTTATTTGAGGACAGCTTGAAGTTTATGAGTAAAGGTAAAATTAATATTTAGTTTGTTTTAGAAATTCCGTAATTTCGGAGCAGAGGCTTCAATCCGAAAGACATCCCCACACTAACCCTCTTCGCAAATCCATCACTGCTGGTAATTAGAAACAAAGATTTAAAAATGATTAGAAAGGAAGTCGGCCAGGACTCACAGTACACGCACTATCTCTACATTCACAGATGGTAAGAAAAACTTTTGTCAAAATGGTCGAATGCGGGGTTGAATCCCGAACTTCACGATAGAAGCGCGAAAGCTAACCACTCACTCATGTTTGTTGTGCAGTTGTGCTTAACTCTCTCTTTCCCTATGGCCACAAAAGCTCTCCATTGACTTCTGTCCTTATCCAATTCAATCCAGTTTCTACTCTGTATTCCTATTTCTGCTAGATCAATCTTAATATTGTCCTCCCATCTCGGCCTAGGTTTTTCAAATGGACGTTTCCCGATTGGATTTCCAGTTAAAACTTTGAAAGGTCCTACTTTCTTCCATTGTGGCTACATGACCCGCCCACCTGAGCCTCCTAAACTTGATGACTCTAACGATGTTTGGTAAACCGTATAAATTATGTATTTCCTCCTTATGAAGTTTTCGCTATTCCTGATTTCCGTTCCTCTTGGGTCCAAATATTCGTCTCAGAATTTTATTCTCAAATAATTTCAGTCTGCGTTCTTCCCTCAGCGTAAGCGACCATGTTTCACAACCATAAAGCATAACAGGCATGATTGTCATTTATATATTTTAAGCTTTAAATTCCTTGACGGAATTCGCGACGACAAAATATTTTGAACTGAATAATAACAAGAATTTCCTGATTTCAGTCGACATTTAATTTCTTTGTGGGTATGATTTTGGTCTGGTGATACTGATCCAAGATATTTGAAAGTATCCACTTTGTCGAAAGTATTAATTGATATTTTAACGCATTCATGATTTGCCGTATTACGATCCTTGTGAACTTCCTTGTATTTAGATTTCACTGCATTTACTCATGTCCCTGCAAGCGTTTAATAAGATCTCTGCATTTCTTTCGATTGTTCTTCTATCAGATTTACATCATCAGCATACACCATAACCTGGTGAATACCATTCAACTCTAGGCCCTGGTTCCTATCTGATTTTTCTTATAGCGTACTCCGGAACAAATCTGAATAATAACTGCGATAACGCATATCCTTGTTTCAGGCCAATCTCGGAAGCTTGCATTTTTCTACTCGGACTTTACTCTGGGATTCATTTAAACACTTAATAAATCTAGCTTTTTCGGTATTCCAAATTCTGTAAGAATGTTGTACAATGTTTCCCTCCTAACCGAGTTGTAAGCCTTTCTAAAATCAATAAACAGTTGATGTACTGGGTAATATATTCCCATTTCTTTTCGAGAATTTGTCCAATGGTAAATATCTGGTCGATTTCGACTAAATCCACACTGATAATTTCCAATAATTTCATCTGCGTATGGGGTCAATCATTAATAGAATGTTAAGAGAAATGCCTCGATAATTGTTACAATCAATTTTGTCATCTTTCTTGTGAATTGGAACAGTGATTGTTTCTTTCACTCTTTTTAAATGTATTCCATATTTTTTCTTTTTTGTAAAAAAAAAATCTCAACGATATGTCGAATTTTCTTGTTAAAAATTCAGAAACCTTCAGAACTGGATAAACCGTGATGGTGGTTATATATTCTACAGCCTAGGAAACCATACGCTCATATGAACCGTCTATTACGTATATCATCCATAAACAGAAAATTCGATACTTTCCCGATTCTGAACTAGCTTAAGGAACAGTCACTGCCTTACAGAATTTGGAGCTTTACCGATTTCGCAGACCCGAAGCACCTAATAGGTGGTAACAGATTATTACGGATGTAATCAATCAGTGAAAAATTTGTTCGAAATATTCATTCAATGTACATGAAAGTTAAAACTTAACTGAAAAATTTCAAGAATGTACAGAACCACCCGAAACGAAGATCTTGATATGCAGATTTCTCTCATGTTTTTCTTTATTTTGCTTCAAAAAGAGGGTGCGTGATATTTTGAAGTAAAAATACTAGCTACATACAATTTTGCTAGTTATTTGTGTATATTTTTTTAAAGTATTTATTGTATATATGAGGTTACAATATTATTACATGGGGTCTATTGGTTAATCCTTTGGAATTCATAATGTAAATATGTTAAGAATTTTAAAAAATCTTTTTGAAATTTATGGTTTATTTTCGGGGTTTCATATTATTATCTGCATCAACCACTAATTAAATGAGTTTTTTGTTGTAGAGAAGCGAAATAAAGTCTGCTCTATCAGTTTAAAGCAAAATTTTCAAAAAAGCCCAAAATTTCCCAAGCAAAAAAGCGAAGCAGAAAAAAACCGAGTATTTTTCCAAAAAAGCCGGTTTTTTTCGAGCCCTTGCATCTCTAGTTTTAACTATCTAAGGTCACAAGGAATAGACATGAACGTGTCACACGGACGTCCGAATCCAACTTGGCCCATTTGATAAACATAACAAAGATTTGTTCATGCACAGAAAGTTAGGTGCCATGGACAACTTAGTAAGGCCCTGGGGCCAATTAACCCTGTTAGTATAAAGAAAATCGTAGACTTGCAGTGAAATAGCTATTGCATCAACACTGCCCATTGAAAAGTCATAGTTTATAGTTCATTCTCTTCAGCATGAAACTAGCTTTCCAGATGTGCTATGTATTGGGACCTATAACGAACTTTAACATGGAAAATTGGGAGAATGTCGGAAAAATTACCTTCAAAAGTCTCTCCCTTCAAATTTGGCTACCTCTGGAGTCTATAACCAGTGAAAAAAAATACTCCCATCTTCTTGATACTTACATTATTGTTAACCATAACGAAAAGAGTAAGGAAAACATGTTTCCCCCATCTAATATTTAGAAATATCCATAAATACTAACAAATATATATATAGACATTTGTAATCTTGAACTTTCTTTGTATCTCCTATTTATTATTAATAATAATGTATTGTCTATAAGTCAGAATTATTTAAAAGATTACCATCTCCTCAAGCTGAAGTTGTGAGCATAACAGAGCATGTCTTTCCGAGTTACCTAACAAAAATTGTAAGGGAAATTTCTAGTACGTACAACTGCAACTTCATCACACCAACGACTTATCCAATATCAATGTGGCCTGCGGAGATTTAAACGAAGTCACTAACCTCCAAAATTACTTTCCAGCAGTCTTCTTCTTTTTCGGAACATAACTCCTGTATAACTCACGAATGTTCAGTTTGATTCTCATGCATAGAATACAAAGCAAAATACGCAGCTAACAAATATAGATAAATATTATCATATATACAAAACGCAGTTCTATCTACATCATCCAAAACCTTCCAAAAAGATGTCCGTCTTTGAGAGTGCAATGTAGGCTGTTTACATACAAGAAATACTAAAACCTCCTATTTCAATACGAGGATAAACAATTGTTCTCAATTGATTTTCAAGCACGACATCAAGAACATAGAAACATTATGTAAAATCCTCGTTTTCAAATCACATAATTAGTTGGTAAATCATGTTTATCCGCTAACTTCGATTCTACCGGCTTGAATGCTCCAAGCTTGAGAAATTCCTTCAAAAATTGGTCCAAATGTATTGTGAATCGCAGTGTCCAAAAGAAACTAATTCTTAGTTCGTCGGGTTCATCAAAGCGTTTGCCTTTATTTTAGCGATGTTCCCAAGATAAGCACATCTTCTCATTAATCTCTATTATTACCAAATTTCGCTATCAGATAAAGAAAATTTCTTCCTGTCTCTTCTCGTAATGGCAATTCATTCGCAATGACCACTTCCCGGATAGCAACAAAAGGAATTTCTTCAATTTTCACCCACTGTACTCCTGGGTTAAGAAGGATTTCAGAATGTATTATTACCTCTCCGTGAATTCCTTTATGCCTCATACTTCAGTGCAAATATTTGCTGAAATTTCGTCATCTAGTTGAATATCTTTATCTTCTTCTTTTCCTTTTTTCCATAGAATTTTTCAATGCACCGCAATAGACTCAATTTTGCATTGAAGAACATTTATGAAACACATCCTTACATCAATTAAAGCACATATTTCAATAAACAAAGAACTTGTAGAGTTTAAACTTTTGCCCAAGACTATTTCTCTGAAGACGCTTCTCACTATAACTTTTTTATAATGAAAAGAGCCATCGATGACGCCGTGATATCAAGTAACGATACAGTTACTAAGAAACGAGTCTTACGGTCTGCAACTACTATAGAATACTTATATTTCAAAATATTGCTGGCACTGAATATTCCACCAACATCGATACACTGTTCAAAATGGTTTCTTAAATTCGAAAAGAAATTCCTCGCATTTGAGAACATTCGTTTCTTACCTGTGCACCGAGTACTACATTCTTAAAAGTGAGATTTCGACTTTCTCAAACCATTTTGAGAAATAATGACTCAAATGCGAGGAATTATGTCTCATTTCTGGGGGTGCAAATGCTTTCTCAAATTTGAGAAAAATATATTTTTTCTTAAAATTGAGAAAGGAACATTTGAGGAAATGAGACACATAACCTCAATTTTGAGAAACACATTTCGCAAAAAAAAGAAAAAAAGAAAGAAAGAAAGAGTAATGTATTTCGAAAAGCGACAAACGGTGCACAGAAACAGGGTTCTCAAATACGAGAAGCACAAGGGGAAGGGCATAAACAAAATATAAACATGCAAAAAAAACTATTAGTACATATGGAATTTATGTTAAATTAATATCTACAGTTATATTGTTTAAACAACAATTTTAAGAATGATCCAAAAAATGGATCAAAAGATTGCGATCTTGGCCAATAATTAAATGTTGAGTCAGGAGCCACAAAATTTTTGAACGGCCTCTAAATCGAGTTTCCGTATATTTTACGGAATAAGCACATCATGCTGAGTTAAGTGGTAGTTTTGGTTTGGATACACTATATGCAGTTCTCCAAATATAAGACGTACAAGAAAATGTTGGTTGAATGAAATATATTGGATTTTTTGGACAAGGGGCCACAAAAATTTGAATGGCCCCTAAATCGAGATTTCGTATTTTTTTTTACGGAATAAGGACATTATACTGAGTGAAGTGGCAGCTTTGCTTTGGCTGCACTGTATGTAGTTCTCGAGATATAAGGCTTACAAAAAATATTTGATTGAATGAAATATATTGGATTTTTTTTGGATGAGGGACAACAAAAATATTGAATGGACCCTAAATCGAGTTTTCGTATTTTTTTACGGAATAATCACATCATACTGAGTTAAGTGGTAGTTTTGATTTGGTTACACTATATGTAGTCTCCAGATATAAAATTTCTGCCTGAAAAATATTGGATCTTTTGAGCCAATAAAATATAACACATTTAAACCTTTATTTCAACGCAAGAAAATTCCATGAAGTCTTGTATTTTAAGTATGTTACTTATTCCTACTGCATCAGACAGATGAACATTTTACTTTTTATCACTGTCAACTTTCTCAAGACTTTTCCCTTTTATCAACGTGGGTTTACTCAAAATTCTCCTGTTTCCTCCAACATTATACCAACTTCTTGATAATTCAGATTCAAGAATTATCCGTCTACTTAAGCCTAACGGCAACAATTTCAGCTGGAGTGTAACGTCCCATAATTATGCTACGAAGCTTAGGGAGACCTTATAAGATAGTGAGCGAAAATGGTGTAATGAAGAAAGTGAGAGAATCTCGAGAAGACACACGTACGGTGTTTACTCACACAGCTCACTTGGTGGAGCTGGAATCAAACAAGGGACCCCACACATCGGAAGTGAGTTCTACCACGGAGTCATCGCGGTCCAATATGCGCACTTGTCTGCCATAAACATGTTGTCTACATGAGAAAACACCGTGTGCGTGGGCTTTTCAAGGATTCCCCAATTTACTTCTACAAGGGACGTACGGAGGAATTTATTACGGAGTAGGGATGGCCAAAATTTTCCGGAATCCGGATTCCGGAAATTTTGTTTTCCGGAATCGGAAAATTTACTTTCCGGAATTCGGAAAAATTCCGGAATTCAGAAAAATTCCGGATTTCGGAAAAAATCCGGAATTCGGAAAAATTCCGGAATCCAGAAAAATTCCGGAATTCGGAAAAATTCCGGAATCCAGAAAAATTCCGGAATTCGGAAAATTCCGGAATTCAGAAAAAATCCGGAATTCGGAAAAATTCCGGATTTCGGAAAAATTCCGGAATTCAGAAAAAATCCGGAATTCGGAAAAATTCCGGATTTCGGAAAAATTCCGACATTCGGAAAAAATCCGGAATTTAGAAAAAAAATCGGAATTTTTCCGAAATCCGGAATTTTTCCGATTTTACTTTCCGGATTCCGGAAAGTAAAAATTCTGGAATTGGCCATCCCTAGCTAGTAGCTGTTAAAAGAGAAACACAATAATGAATATATATACTGTATTAGTTTCTTGTAGTTGGATATGTCTTTATCACTTACGTAGACAATTGCTACTGCAGTTATTTACTGTTTTATAAGGAAGGTCTTATTTTCACACACAAAAAAGTCGCCGGTATGTCTCAAACATTATCGCGTTCCCACCTGCAGCTGCTCCAAAGCACTGCAAACTACTTTTTAACCAGGCGAAAGGCAGTGGAGGAAAAGAAATCTCAACAAATATTCTAATAACATTCGCTTATTGTCAACATACCTACAGTGAGCGCAGAAAGTGTTCGTACACCGTGCATACTTTATATTGAAAACAGCTAGCATGAGAACGGGAGGTGGAAAATATATATATATCCATAATTAAGACTACACATTCATACATTTTATTTCTATATACAAGAGAAAGGCCAAACAAACACAATCACTGTTTTGTTCAGAAGAAAAGAGAGAATTCCTTTTTTGTAAACGCAAAATGTCACCGTACACTTATGCTTGAATTAGTGCTTATAAAGTATATTACGTTATTTGATATTTTGTGGGATTACCCTGTGCGTTAATGATTGTCCGTAGTCTTCGTGGCATTGATTTCACCTGTAGTAGTTCGTAGTTCTGTAGCTTCGGGACTGGTTATGTCCCATTCTTCTTGAATAGCTTTTCTTAGGCCTTCTTTAGTAGAGACAGGGCCGGCGCGAGAGAGGGTCGAGCCGTGCCACCGCCCAGAGCGGCAAGTCTAATGGGCGGCAAAAAGAAAAGAATACTATCAAAATATAATGCTTCGTAATAGGCTCACATGGAAAAATAAGATTGTGTTAACCTGAGAATGTAATTGAACTTACTTTACTCACATTCAAGAAAATACTCTCTCAGGAAATTCAGAGCATTCCTCCGCGTTTTCAATTATCAAACTACTAGCCACAGGTATCTCGTTCAATATTTCCCTTGCAGCAGTGTAGATAGGATTTTGAGCTAGAGTGCATAAGATTATCACGTTGTCTTTTTATATTTTTTTTCTATTCAATAATGTTCTAACGCTCCGCTCCAAGTATGCAAAAGGTACACTCCCACTTGAGACAGGCCGTTCTAGCCTGTAGCATCCAGGGGCGGATCCAGGACGGACTTCTGGGGGGGGCGGTGGGTTGTAATACTGCTACTTAGAGCTACTTTTAAGAGCGTCAAAAAATAAACTATATATTTTATTTATATATAAAATAAAAAAGTTTCCTCTTCTGGGGGGGCGATCGCCCGATCGCCCCCCTGGATCCGCCCCTGGTAGCATCTAGAGACATTTAGGTTCTAATAGCGAGTTTTTGACCAATTTACAAATTGTTCATTCCGAATATAGTAAATCGTACAGCGTATTATTTCTTGAGAAATGTCTCATTTTTTGTATATCTAAAAAAAGTTTGTGACTTTTTTTTCTGCGTCAGTTCAACGTTAGGCCATACTAAAGGAACATATTAGTAGTCTCACTTTAAAATCATAATCCACCACAAGGTGGGAGAGCCGAATTGATGCTCTGACTCAGTTATCAAATATAGGAAGTTTATGATGCCTTACTTCAAATAAGTAATGACAATAGAACCGATAGAATGGTCGTCCACGATGCTCTGTGTATAGCAAACCAGCTGAGTTACTTTTCTTTCCTTTACTCACTCGTTGTCTGATATGACTTTAAAGCATTGATTCTCATGTGTTGGATGCAGTAGGATTTCTTGAAAATATATCTGGGTACTTTGAGAGGAGCAGAAATTATGCAAAGTTTAAATCTTACTTAGTTGATACGATGGACTTGGCATCAGCATTAGATACGGGTGATCCACTGATACGTAATACAGTGCAAGCTCGAAGTCGAAAGAAGAGACAGTTTCAGTACGAGGCAGAGGATGAAGCTACTGAAAACATCCACAAACAAGATACAAGATCGATTTTTATTACAAAGTTCTAGAAGTGATTGTGTTAGCTTTTAAGAGAAAGATTTGAGCAACTTAAACATCACAGCGAGTATTTCAATTTTCTTTGCGATATAAGTAATCGTAAAGATATAGCCTACCACCTGAACTTTTTGTCTGAAAAGTGTACTAAACTTACCATCATTTTAACACGCGAAGAATTGAAAGATATTAACCCCAGTGATTTGAAAGACAAACTGAAAGTGTTATCCACTATAATTAAGCCTGTGAAAGTTCACAAAAAAAAAAAAAAAAAAAAAAAAAAAAAGGAACATGACTTTGCTCCCAATGTTAGTATTGCACGTAGAATTTTGTTAATCTTGCCTGTAACAGTGGCAAATGGAGAAAGAAGTTTTTGGAAACTTAAGTTTATTAGAAACTATCTACACTCTTCTATGTCTGAAACACGCTTGAGTGGTCTAGCGACGATATCAATAGAACACAAATTGGCTAAAACATTGGACTACGTGATGTGATAAAGGGATTTGCTCATATCAAAGCAAGAAAAGTTTCTTTCAATTAAGGTATGTTAAATTTATGTATGTCTATTGTGTTTTAGTACATTATAAGGCTTAAGCTAATCACTTACATTTACCATAATATCTGATTTACTGTATTATCTTCTTGCTCCATACTCTGTTGAAAACGCCTTTTGATATAAAATAAGCCTAAAAATTAAAATTCTTAGTCATGATTAAAGTATATTTTTAAAATTTTATTTTCTGTATGCGCTGCTCTATATTACAGATATACAGCGAAATCGAGCATACTGAATATTGTGTCAGTATAGAGTCGTTTAAATATTACGTAAACATTCCAGAAAGGTAGTTCTTTTTTTTTTTTTTTTTGTTTACTTTTCCATTTTATACATGTTTTTAAATGACACTTGAACGTTATCTGTCAAAATAAGGTTTGCGGATTAAAGGGGCGGCATGTGAAAGCACCGCCCAAGGCGGCAAAATTGCTAGCGCCGGCCCTGAGTAGAGAAGCTGTGCCTTCTGATTGTTGTCTCCAGAACAGACCATAGATGTTCTATGGGGTTCATATCTGGGGATTGGGGAGGTGTGCGAAGCTGTTTCAAGGTATTATAGAGTAGCCACAATCGAGTATTTTCCGCTGTATGTTTGGAGTCGTTGTCTTGCTGAACAATAAATTGTTTTCAAGAACCATCTTCTGCGCACTAGTATGGAGATTTTCCTTTAATATGTTAATATACACTTTGTGGATCATCACTCCATCGATAAGGTGGAGACGACCCACTCCTGAGGCACTCATACAACCCCAGACGAGCACGGACCCTCCTCCGTGTCTTACTTTAGGGACGAGATTTTTGAGGATTCATCTCTGTATTCACCTTGCGCCATACAATACGCCTCCCATTGGACTCGATAAAGTTAAATTTACTTTCGTCCGAAAATATGACCCTATTCCAGAAAGAAGCCTGATCCCTTATCTTTATACTCTTTTTCAAACTTTAGTCTCTTTATACGATTTGTCTTGTTCACCCAGAACATTTTCCTGGCTATCCGACCATGATACCTTGCAAATATTCCGCACTGTACTGGCTGATACTTTAACACCGCGTGTTTCCAGATCCGTTGCCAATTGCACAGCACTATTTTTTGGAACCTTTTTTCTTTCCCTAATAATGTAACGTTTATCTTGTTCACTCATTGGTCTTCCAGTTTTTTTTTTTTTTCGCACAGTGATAGAAACATTATACATCGCAATTATTGTTTGTACTGTTGAACGAGGCCTGTCTGCAAGGTTTGCTATCTTTCTCAAAGACTTACCCTTGTTATGCAATTTAATAATTACTTTTCTTGTCTCCTCATTTGTTTCTGTTCGGTTGCTTCCCACTTTGACAGCCCACCGTGCAGTTTTTTCACTTCTATTCACAACTAAACTCATTCTGTTACTCGTCATGCTATACAGAGGTGTATACTCAGGTGAATACTAGTGAACCCCAGTTGTGGTATCTTTGTTTCGTATTCGTACGTCAGGTGTACGATCACTTTTTGCGTCTACTCTATACACTTTCTACGGAATTTATTTACTTTCTGAACATTAAACTTGTCTTTGTGGTTCTTTATTGATATATTCATAAAGCTTAGTTTTCATTATTCATATTGTGTGTGTTATTACACTTCTTAAATTTTCTGTTTCTTTTTCGCAGGCATTCTCGTTTCAATAGCATAGGTGTGCGAACACTTTCTGCGCTCACTGTATGTACAGTAAATACAAATTTATAATTTTGACTTTACGAAGTGTACAATGTAATTGTTCAATAATTAACATAAGCAGGCATTCATTAATTTATATTAATATAATAATTAATAAAACTAATAAGCGGGTGATTGATGACTCAGTGCTAGAGTTTTCATCCATAGTATTCTAACCCAGGACATGTGGGTTTTCGATGGCTAATTTTCTGTTTGAAAATTTTCCCGGTGGAAGGCCTACCTTTCTTATATTTGTTCCATCATCACTCATTAACGAATTTAGTTTATCAAAACTCTATAGCCATATATTCATTCTGTCCGTCAGTGAAGCAAACAGTCTCAAGAACTATCTGATGGATTACCAATCAATTTTGGCCATGATGTACAGAGTCAATAGTTAAGAATCGAGTTCCCTGATAAATGTAATATCCAAACCGGAAGCGGTACAAATCAACCATTTCCGGTTTTAACGTTAATCATTATATAGTGAATATGGTAATAGATAGCGAGAAGCGGTTTCCAGTAATCGACATATATATAACATTCATGTAGATAGAATGTTACCCAATTTGTGCATCTGCTGAAAATAATGAGCTTAGGTATTTAGAGAGCATTTTCCGCTTTAGAAAATGTGTGCTTGGTAAAGAATGTAGACAATTAGCTGAGTCAGGCATGTAGCTAGAATATGGTAATAGGAAGGGGGGGGTCTGTCACGAAATACTGTGGTTATTTACCAGGGGCTCAATCATTCTAAACTATTTTATTGGCAGCATATATTGGTTCGTTTAGCCAAGATTTCTAATGGGGGAATGATATGAAATACTGTGGTTACACACCAGAGGCTCGATCAATCTAAATATTTCACTGACAACATACCCATATTGATTGGTTAGGACAATAAAATGAGGATATATTAGTAAGTATTTTAATAAGAAGCTATGAGGAAATCTCGAGTAAAAGAATATAAAAAAGTATTGAAAAAGATATAGTTTTCCGAGGTCATTCGAACGGTGTCGAGAATTTTGCGTCTGGGAAATTTGCGCCCTACCTCAAGAACAGGGAAAATTGCGCCTGCGATGTACCTCCACCGGGAAGTTGAGCCCTGCGAAATAAAAGAACCTATTGGAGCTTACGCATTTGCTCGGAGGGGCTGACATTACAGTATAAACAATCCTCCCCCCACAACCATGCCATTTGTGATTTATTTTCATTGTGGCTATATAAGGGGAGAATAAACTTCAATATAAGCCAAAAGAACACAACGGATCAACGCAATCACTGCTTCTTCCAGAGATGATTTTTGGGGAACACTGGCCTCCCCAGAGCTCTCAGAGTGCCCCCCTCGAAGGAGACCAAAATAATACGTCTATAATATAATAATAAATAGAATAGTACCAGCAGTGACCCCCCTCCGGAATACTAAGTGTGCCCCCCGGAAAATTGTTTTCTAAAAGAACGACTGAACACAATTGTGTGTTTGAATTCCAGCAAGTAAACACACTGTACATAGTTTTCTTGATAATATTACTGAACTGATTTTACATTCACTTTACATTTTCTTTTCTATATTTTGTGTCCTGAAAAGCCAAACAACTCGCAAGGATTGTGAACAGAGATATCTGGGTAGAGCCAAACAGCCTTTTGTAGATTAAATTATACTCTTTGATTATATTAATAATTATATATCAGTCATTTATACTTTTTTGTAAATTTTGTAGTATAATGAAAAATTGTATTTGTATGGATTGCTCTTTAGTGAACTAAAATTGTATTTTTTTTCATTTGTTCGGAATATTATAACGGATGGAGTAACTCACTGAGACGATGATAGGCAAGCCTAGTTCAAGTGTGAGGGGAAGTTACTTTACACAATACAAAAATAAGTTGAATTGTAGGGCGCTAACATCCCAGTGCAAATATATAGCCGGCGCATTTTCCCCTCTTTTTGGGGTAGGGCGCAAACATCCCAGTGCAAATATATTGCGAGCGCATTTTTTCCTATTTTTGTGGCAGGGCGCAAATTTCCTGGGCGCAAAATTCTCTCATTCAAGGAAAATATAATGTCCGTGAAGTTGACAAGCCACTTATGTCAGACTCCATTTCGACTTTAAACGTCGCTAGTGCTACGTTAGTGTTCGATAGTGACGCAAATCGTTTGTACTTCACAGATAACGTGTGCTTTTTAAATAATGGATATAGGTCTTCTAACTGCATGCCAACACGCCCACTTCTAAGAATCATCTCAAAAATGAGGTTAACCGTTAGAGCAAGTAAGTGCTCATTAGTGCCATTAACATTAATGCCTCCATCGTACGGCCCTTTGAGTAATGATAATAGCACGCTCTTTGCTAGTCTCAATGCGTCCCTATATTCTCGCGAACATTCTTACGTGCCCAAGTTAGTTACTTTTTTTTTTTGCAACTATTGTTTATCTGTTATTGTTTATTGCTAGTCTGCAGAGTGAGTAGTCCTTACATTAATATGCCATTGTCCTTGATAATCATTGCGTATTTACAAGCAGTTTGTTATTACTGTTAGAAGATATCAAAAAACAACAGATAAAATCTACTACTTAACGGTTCACATTTTTCTTTTACAGTACATAAACGATTAATAATAATAATAATAATAATAATAATAATAATAATAATAATAATAATAATAATAATAATAATAATAATAATAATAATAATAATAAGACTATTCCAGCATAAAAGTTATCAATTGCATCCCACTGGCAACAAGCGACGCATATTTTAATTTCACAAAAATTAGTTTCTCACGATTTTCTGGAAAACTACGTATGATAACATCTTCATTATGTCAAGTTGTTTTGGACTACTTTTGGACTACATCTCATTAACCATGGGAAGATTGAGTAGTGTATACTTTAGGATGTAAGTTTCAGCTTAACTTGCATCATACATTCTTAGGATTACAAAAAGGAAATTTGTTCGTTTGCGTTTGAACAAAATTCTTAGGATTACAAAAAGAAAAAATATTTTTTCCGAATTCCGGAATTTTTCCGAAATCCGGATTTTTTCCGAATTCCGGAATTTTTCCGAATTCCGGATTTTTTCTAAATTCCGGAATTTTTCTAAATTCCGGAATTTTTCTAAATTCCGGATTTTTTCCGAAATCCGGATTTTTTCCGAATTCCGGATTTTTTCCGAAATCCGGAATTTTTCTAAATTCCGGAATTTTTCCGAATTCCGGATTTTTTCTAAATTCCGAATTTTTTCCGAAATCCGGAATTTTTCCGAATTCCGGAATTTTTCCGAAATCCGGAATTTTTCTAAATTCCGGAATTTTTCCGAAATCCGGAATTTTTCCGAATTCCGGAATTTTCCAATTTTACTTTCCGGATTCCGGAAAGTAAAAATTCCGGAATTGGCCATCCCTATTACGGAGGGATCTAAGTTCAATACGAGAACAAATTGTATTAAAATTTGTAAAATTACCCCCAAAATTAGATAACATTTACATAAAAGTAGCGATTTCGGGGAAGGTCTGGAGATCCAAGACTCACCTCCTACCTTCCACCTTCTTCATTACGGCAGAGGCATGTGACAGTTTCTGCCTCTCATAAATATGCTGAAACTCCACTGCTAACGACACAGTTCAAATTGGAAACAAGGACACAAACCCCTATTCATGCAAAAACTGCCAATAAACGTACGTCCACATTTTCATTACACCATTATTATCAATCTCTATCACTGTGTCCTTTAGCCGTGAAGCACTATCTTGGGACGTTAATTTTTTTAAAAAATTAAATCTTTGAGTTTTACGTCCCCCACTTGTGTTGGGTAGGCTAAAGGAGACGATGATGATAAGAATGAAGAAAGTAGGAAGAAACAAGAGAACCCTGAGAAAACCCACGCACACTGTATTTATCCACCACTAAGTCCACTTACCGCGACTTGGATAGAACCAAGGGCCACATGCACCAGAGGTGAACGCTTTACCACTGAGCTACCGCAGCCCCTACGTTAAATTAAAAACAAATACGTACATTACTGTGCCACAAATAACCTGCAAACGTGTGTCATTAAAACGATTACTGGTGATAGAAAAAGGAGGCACCAATCTTTGCTAGGTGATCAGTACAAAATACCTCTGCATTACAATTCCATAATAAGAAATCACATTTTTAATGCTGTTTCTAACTACACAGGTGAGTTATGCGTTCTTTGTTTCCGTACATAAGCTATTTTGACCTTATAAGGAATGACAGGGGATGTAAAACATTGATATGCCTTCCCATTCTATTGTGATATAGAAAACGACGTGCCATACGGGGCTCTAACCCGCCTCCACTTGTTATTGCTGCACTCATTATTATGTGAATTAAATATTGGGCTTTGGTACATAAAGGAAATAACCTGGCAACTACAGCCTATATAACCTATATGAGGGGGTAAACGCTCTGCACCTTAAAGAATGTATTGCAGGATCTTTTAGTGTATGGTAGTATGTTTACAATTCACCGAATCTTACGTTCGAAAGCTGATATATAAGCTGTTCAAGGGCGCCCATCAGGGGGGCAAGGTGGGGCGCTTGCTCCTCCTAGAGGAAATCTACTTAGGAATATTGAAAACCCAATTGAATTTTTACATTAATTACAGCAAAATTTGAACCTATATTTGAAATGTCGCGTATACTTGCCCCCCCCCTCCCTTGGAAACCACAATATGGGCGCCCTTGAACCTGCTCCTCGCCGTTGTCACCTGATCCATGCTTCATTTCAGCCACATCACCGTACTGCGTACTCATATCCATTAGCACTCTGCTACAACTGAAATCCTTTATCTCTTTTCCTGTATAGTAATTAAGCCCTACAGCAATATTACACCCTAGTAAAACAGTACGTAATATTACTTCGGTAGGATTGTTACCGTTTTCCATTCTCATTTTTAAGAAATGAGAAAATCTCGTAAATGGGAATATGAAAATTTGCCTTGACCTCATAAATGACAACACGTTTGAAGATAATGAAAAATTTTTCCTCAAAGATGCGTAAAAATTGCTTATTTTATTTTGAACATGCATTTTTCTGATTTCTGAGCAAGGAATATTTTTTAAGGGTGTAGAGATCCTATAAAATGGATGAGAGATGTGAAAAGTTTTAGGAACATCGAACAGACTTACTTACTTATCATGCTTTCGAAGTCAGACAAGTTCTCTGCATTTTGATAATCATATTTAATCAAATTCTGGAAATATATAGATTTTCCATATCCATTTTTGTGGAAACAGATTTTACATATCATATTTATTGGGAAAACCACCATGTGATGGGTCCAAAAAGTATGAGTAGATTGAAAAACTTTATAATCCAAAGAGATAGGGACTGTAAATAACAACTTCATCCATTGTGAACCTTTCTATTTCTTTTACAAAATACATATGTAATTTGAAATACATCGTCTGATTTTGAATTTTCCTATTACTGCTTGCATTGCCCTTCAACTATAAAATAATCTATTTATAGAGTGGATCCTTTCATTGTTTTCAGATAGATACTTTTCCTCTTCTAACGACAACATACAGAGAGCTGCTACAACAGCAGTGACGCCCGGATCTTACTCATTCTCTTTCTTATTTTAGACATCTCTTAGTGCATTCATGAATCGTAAAATTGCATCTATCTCAGTTTCAAAGCACGAAAAATATGTGATACTGTATATATAAAATCCTATTCCGAGATAGTATTTCAACTGCTTCTTTATCTTCGGATGTTTAGAATTTCGAATGGAGTGAGTAATACATTTAGAATAGATAGGCCTCATTTACTCGTTTCATGGCTAAAGAATGAAGAATAGGCTATGTTTTATCTGGTAGGAGTCTCAGCCCAATATTCCTCGTCGTTGAAATAACTCAATTGAAAGGTTAACTACGTCCTGGAAACCGCCTGAGTGCCAGTAGAAGTCATCCAGATAGCTGAAGACTGTCAAGACTGGTTGAACATACGAGGGCCAGAAATACCTAAGCCATTGATGAGAATAGGATGCAGAGCGGAGTGGCGTTTTAAAGAAAACAAAACCCTAAACCTTCCTCTGAGTACGGTAAATACAAGTCTGTTCACTTCAAACAAAATGAAGTACCAGCCCAGACGAACCATAAAAATAAATATTTCCTTTATAAAAAGCTCAGAAAGAGGTACGGCACACAAATAGTACCAAAGTTGTGGTTCGACGTAAAAATTAATAAACTAAATCTAAGGGGAAAATTTCGAATGCGATAATAAAACAATTTTTAACGAATTTGATTAACTATGGGAGGACAAATGATTATTTGTTATATAGGTGATGCAAATTTAACTACGCTCTACGCCTTATCAGGCTACACGCACACCAAACTAGAAGAAAATGTTTATGTGACCTTGGTCCCTTCTCTCCTTCCTATTCATTTTCATATTAGTAAAATAGTATTCGACATTCACGCTAAAATAGACTCTCTCACTCCTATGAGATCGTATTATACCTTTTTAGACTTAATTCAAAAACTACATTTTACTGACACATTAATGTATTCTAAATTAATGTATTTACCCATATAACAGAGACTACAAAAAATAGAATAGATAACATCTACTATTCTGAACACTTGAAGCCGAATATTACCGAGATTCGCACATTTTCAAATTTGATCTACGATCATGAAGCTTTAGTAGGATTGCTTTGGTTTCCTTCTTCCAAATTTCTCACGTGGGGCGACCTTATTGGAAACTGAACACCAGATTACTCTCACAACATGTCATTCATGAGACCTTTCTTCACAAATGGGATCATTGGGTTCGGATGAGACGTTATTTCTCTACCATAGTACAAGGATAAGCCACTTGTATGGAACCTAAAATAAAGTTTCTCTTAATAGCAGTCCTATGTGACAGCATTCTGCAAGAATTTTTGTATAGAGCATTGATTAAGATGTGGTAGGCTCCTTCTTCCGCCACTAATTTGCAACGTCTTTCCAACTTAAATAGCACTAGAAGCGTCTCCAGTGTCCTCATATATTACAAGCTTATCTAGAAGACGATCCGTACAAGCTTATCTGCTTCTCATCAGAGATTATTTCGGTATATTAAATTGCCTGGCTTCTTCGTCAATATGCCTCTACATTTATTTCTACTCTTTGTCTTGTCAATGGTACACTGCTTCAAGAGGGTAGGCAAATCCAATTAATGTTTGTACAGATCTGCAAGCAATTTACTTAGTCCTACTAACAAGTTTTCACGCATCTAAATTCCCTCTTGATTTGTCTTCCACATACACTTATTCCTCACAATGCAGCCCAGTTAACCTACATATTACTACCGACGAGATTTATTACGTCTGTCAAAAGGATAAGAAAACCGGAACTTCGGCGTAGAAGGATTGAACTACGGGTTTTACCAGCACTATTGGGAGCAATTAGGCAATATCCTTATTTCCCTATTTAAAACATATATTAAATGGAGAACCTTTATCTTCAATGTAGCCATTGTCATATTAATTCACAAAACATTTCACTTCCAGCCAAATGTGTGCGATTTCCGGCATACCGGTATATCGCTTTTATCCGTCGATTCCAATTCGTTACTCAGTCTTGGTGAGACGTATAAAACTTATCCTGATGCGATACATTATTCCATACCAAGTGGCTATCATCCTACTTACTGCACGATCTTCTATACACTTTGCAATACTTACGATAGGGATTAGATTATTTTCAATTTCGCAACGTAAGAGCAGATGCCCTTACCGTAGATTTTCAAAAAGCTCACAATCTTACTTCAGTAAATCATGGCTATTTATTGCAGGTGTCAGATGCATGACATTTTCCTTCTTAATTTTGCAACTTAATACTCGTCTATCAGTCAGCTGCTTTCAAACCTGGGTTGGAAAAAATAGTGAAAAAAAAAGAACAAAACATGTGTTTAAGACATGAAAAGGGTGTTCAAAATGTTTTAAACATGTTTTAAAACACACACAAAAAAAACGTGTTTTAAACATTTTGAACAGTTTAAAACATGATTTTAAACATATTTCAAAATCGTGTAATAACGTATTGATTAAGACATTTTTGCTCTTATAACCGATCTTTTCATTTATTTTATTCTCGTTAAGACTACACTGTGTGATACAGACTATTTCAGTATAGATTAGTAATTCCCACCTTATTTCATATCACGACCCCCTTTTATTTCACCCTCTTACTAGTGACCCTCGCAAGTACTTTCTTGGTTGTAACAAGCTTTTTAAGTAGATTTTAAAATCTACCTACTATAGAGATTTCACACAATCTATCAATATACATGGCAAAATAAAAGTCCTCACCATCCTTGTGTATTGAGAACGGGTTTAGGGAGAATGATGAAACTTAGAAGTGGTCTGACACATCAGATGGTGCTACCAAGCATCATGACTGACATCTTTGATTGGTATTCGAAATTTCAAATGCATTTTTAAGGTTAGAATTTTACCAGAGAAATGGTTGTGCGGTTATTTTAACCCTAAAGCAAGTCATTTCGGAGTTATTGCTTCAGAAAGTTTTCTAGTTATGCCTTTAGGGGCTAAGCTCCCGTTTTTTTTGGAGGCGGGTGAGATTTTTGTCGCAAAATTTAATTACTATTTCAGACCACAGATGCTAATAAAATTATTTTAAAACAATAAATTTTCGAAAAGTAATGTTTGAAGCACACTCCATGTTGTACTAACTTTAGAATATTTACTGTAAGCCTATATAATAGGTTGTTTTTTCAAGTCAATAATTTATTAAAGAAAACTAATATTTGAGCACAATGCATTAGAGCACAATGCATCCACATCCATTTTCATAAAGTTCAGTTTTGCTCAGAAAATAAATTCTATTTGAAAACGTGGTATCTTCGCGGTCAAGAGTCCAAAACAAATTTAACTAAAACCATGCGAAAGGGCGTGAAATAGTTTCACATAATAGCCGCTAGACAGGAGCGTCAGTGGGGCAGGAAGGCAACCACCCCCATCCCCACTCTGGATATCACATTTTCGGGTCAGTAAGGCAGTTTTAGAAATCTTTTGATACGCAAAGTCCAACAGAACAAGCTTGAGGTCCTTACACCGAATAAATACGGAGAACATACATATGATTAAAACTGGAAAGTTTCTTAGGTCCAATTTCCAGAATTTTAAGCAGGCCCGAAACTCGAAAGTACAGCCACCTTTGGAATCCTTGGATCAAAAAATATACAAGAGAGCAATATAAGTCTATAGCTCCTTACGGCCAATGAAAATGGTTTATAACTGATCAAAATCCGTATTTATTCGGTGTAAGGACTTCTAATTTTTTATGTTGGACTTTGCTTAGCGAAAGTTTTCTCAATCTGCATTACTGTCCCCAAAATCTGAAATACAGAGTAAATTGCGGATGACCTCTAAACGAACGTCCTTCTCTACCAACAATTATATAAAATTCTAGATGCATCTTGTCATGTAGTTTTTCTTTCTTTCATCTCGGATTCGTGATTGTGAAAATATGACGTTTTCCGTCGGTGTATTCTTTTGGACACACCCTGTATTTAAACGTAATTACGCATCATTGACTATGACATTCGGACCTTGACTAGTTAATCATTCCCATGCTGTAGCGTACAAAATATAGCGTTAATGTCTTAAATTTATGAGCAAGGAGGGAGAAATTCCCCCCTTCTCCCTCCCTCATTCCATCAACGCCCTTTGTCTAGCAGTTGTTCTAGGAAATTCTAGTTCACACTTTTCACGTGGTTTTTGTTTCATTTATTTCATACCCTTGGCTACAAAGATACTACGTTTCCTGAGCAAAAGTGAACCTTTCTGAAAATGGACTTGGATCCCTTGTGCTCTGAACGCCCCATATCTAAAAATATTTTATAAAAATTGAGTTGGAGTCAGATTTATCGTGCAACTCAAGTTTGTTCGAAACGCATAAAATTGGCTTGTTTAGTTTGATTGACTACAGTCTTGTATCAGTAGCAAGGCTATATGAGACAGGGCTTTTTTGTTTAAAGTGGGATCCGAACCACTAATTTTGAAATTTTACGTCGGATTGCAGTCAAAATCTATACAGCAAATTGCGACGTCTCGTGTCTCTACCCTCAAAATATAATGTTAAAGGCACGAAAATTGCGCCTGTAGCGTGGTGCATACGTACAGACAGACGAACAAATTGAGGTCAAATTGTCCCAGACACTGACGTTCGGCACTGATGTTACAATCAGTATCACACTTTAATGGTTAGTTAGGCGGGCGACTGCATTACCTTGCGCTTTCTCGCCTGGTCCCTCCATACACTATGCCAAGGTTTAAAGTTTTAAAGAAAATCTAGAACTGAGGTGGGGAAGAGGGACGAAATAAAATTTTCATAATATAATGAAAAACTAGTTGTTGATACAAAATTCTTACCTGAAGTTTCCAGTTGCATCTCAACCACGTCACTGACGTTAGAATCATCAGAAGCAATTTTCTGATCAACACTTTTACGATTTGTTTGGGTTTCCAGTTTTTTTTCACAACATTGCATTTTTTCATGATTCTTCATTCTTTGAACTAAACCAACCATTTATTTTTTTATACGTTTTGCAAAAAGCTCGTATGAATGTTTTCTTATCTGATGGAGTTTGAATTATTTTGTTAAATTTGTTCCAAGTATGTCCTCTTTTCTTCCCGTAAAACTCATGTTAAACGATTCCAAGTTGTACGGAGACTGAGAACCAACATGTACTGTATTAACGAATGCCTGCGATTTTTTAATTTCAGAACCTTTTGTTTGTTTTCTGAATACAACAAAAATTTGTTTCCATGATATTTATTTATTTATTTATTAATACCAGTTCTACAAGTAGTCCAACATTCGACTACGACACTTTCTCGCAAGTTAACTGAAAAGCATTTAAATAGTACAATATACGTACGTCAAAAATAAGGGGGAAAGAGACATAATAAATTGTAGATCACCACATTGACCTGCTGTAGCCATGAGAAATCATAACAAGTCATGGGAAGAAAATAGTCTTTTGAATGGGGAGAACTTTTGACAATTTTCTTTCTCTGGAAGATTTAGTTTACAAAAATAAAATAGAAATAAACATATGTTTAAAACAAGTCTTAAAAAATACACGTGTTTAAAACAAAATATTTAAAACGCATACAAAATTTGTTTTAAACAAAATCAATTGTTTAAAACAAGTTTTAATCATTTGTTTTAAACATTTTGTTTTAAACAAAACAACCCTGTTTCAAACTACAATTGATCAATCATCAACCGTTATCTCGTTTCGTGGTGGCGTATGTCAGGGATGTAATTTTCCATATATTTTTGCACTCACTCTGCATCTGATACACTTTCTGTCGATCTTACACTCCTTACCCCGACTTCTTTTTACATTCCTTAACATCTTTACATACGCTGATGACTTGACTATTACCTCGGGTGAACCCTACTCTTTAATACAAGTGTGGATACTTTAACACAATTCGCTACTTTTTCAGGATTAGAATACAATACCTCTAAAACTAAACTTTTATCTTTCCATGCTTTTCAGTTGCCGACAGCCAATCCTCAGCTTGCATATATTGCTATCATCACTTTTACTATTGTTCTTTGTATATTCGTATTTCAATCCAAACCTTACTCTTTGTAGGACCATATTTGGACTCTTATAGTTAACCAAATTCATTAAAAATTACTCCGGACCGGTTCTGGGTTGTGGCTGTTTTTCAGGAACCATTCTGTTTTTTCCAGGAAGTGTCTTTCGAACCCGTTGTGAGATGTTAAGGGTTAAGGAGCGGTTCTTGAACCAGTTCTGAAATATCAAGAAAATGAAGAACCGGTTCTGAGATGTTAGGAAAAAGGTTGAACCGATTCTGAGAGCGGTTCTGAGATTCGGTTGTTGTTGAAAAATCGGTTCACGAACCGTTTTCATACGAAGTGGTTCTTGGCTAACTCTGAGAGTTAAAACAGGAGCGTTTCTTGAACCGGTTCTGATATGATGGGAAAACGTCAAACCAGTTGTGACAGCGGTTCTTACATGTTTGTGAAATATATATATATATAAAATATGACCTCAATGATACTGATACTAGATTTCTGTATGTATACGTTTCTCGAATGATACCGGTAGCGCTTATTTTTAATATTCCACTGGATGTAAGTGTTATGTTGATATTATGCATCTTAAAATCAATTCTTTGCTTTATTATATTTTACTTCTTTCTTCCTTTTTTGTTTTTTGTACTAAACATTCATGTATTATCTCGACATGAGTATATTAGAGCTTTATCACAAATTTACCTTTCTAAAATTACTGTACTTTTCTTTTTCGATAGTATTGTGTATCTAATATTTGTTTATTATTTCATCTTTTTTCCAATAATCTTAGTTTGTTCTATTCTATAACGTAAATTCTATGTTATCACATTTAATAATATATAATTAATTAATACATGCATTTTAATTACAACCATTATAGATCTATTATCCTATTGCACAAAAATATATCATTAATTTACTTGTATGTAAACGTAAACTGTACGCCTTCTACAACTGGAGTTATATAGTCGACTGAGGGAATAATTAAGAAACTAAATAATGGAATAAATAAATAAATAAATAAAGCATCCATCATTGCTTACAGATGAAACAACGTTTGGTTGAAAAAGCAATGCAAGGTAGCATTGACACTGATTACCACGGATGACAATCATGTTTGAAAAATATGTGCAGTCAATTGATTAACCTGTTTGGTTGCATATGAAACAAATATTATTCATCGCCAATAGAAATAGGAGAAAGACTTGGTAAGCGATTAGATCCTGTCCTTTAGTCCTTTTGTTGGAAAGCGCGATTGCACGCTACAAACACCGACCTTTTGTTTCATTTTTCAGATCTCTTACAAACACCGGTCCTTTCTTCTTCTGACTTCGTGAGAAAGAGCCTCAGAACTGGTTCTAGATTATTCTCAAATTTATAAACCGGGTCCACTTTTACCTTACATAAAAGACTAACACAAGAACCGGTCTCCGTAGTATCTCGACATCTCAGAACCGGTTATGGGCTTTTCTTCATATTCCAGAGCCGGTTCCACAACCACTTCGTAATAAACCAAACAGGTTCTTGAACCGGTTCCTGAACCATGGTTAAAATGCAAACCGGTTTTGAGAGCAGTTCTTAAATATAGAAAATATGATGAACCGGTTCTGAGAGCGGTTTCTAAAGTTAACAAAATGATAGAACCGGTTCTGATTGTGAGAGCGGTTCTTAAATTCAACAAAACAACGACACCGGTTTTGGAACCGGTCCTAACTTCATCATGGTTCACGGTTCCTTAACCGGTTCTGAAACAAACAGAGCGGTTCTTTTTCTATTCCTGAGTAATATCATTCATAATACCGATTCCCGTCTGAGGCAGCTGTGGGCTAGGACAATTATCCTTTTCCGAAAACACTTTGCGTGCGGAGGGACATCAAATTTATTGTGCACTGGAATCATTTTAGAGAAAACAATTTCAAGAACATTGTGAAAAATTTGTAAGATAATTCTTTTATAATAAGAGGTGAAGGGTTAAAACTCCGTTTACATTATTTAAAGACTCTACCAAGCAGAACATTGCAATATGTTTGTTTTTTTCTAAGTGCCCATCCACTCTCCCTCCTATACCCATCAATGGCTTAGATATTTCTGGCCCTCGTATGTTCAAACAGTTAACCCG
The DNA here is from genome assembly GCF_964235325.1 of Thermobia domestica. Lineage (NCBI taxonomy): Eukaryota > Metazoa > Arthropoda > Insecta > Zygentoma > Lepismatidae > Thermobia > Thermobia domestica. The sequence continues at coordinate 160,770,947 of NC_137460.1, read as the reverse complement.
ATTTTTTGCCTTCTGTACAGTGTATCCGGAATATATTCTCACCCCCATTTGATATTGAGTTTATTCCAGTCTAATTTGGTTAGATTCCTTCCTCTCTATACATTAAAAACATACCTAGAATTGCTTTTCCTGTCCACTGAACATTATGAGTTGCTTATTTCGCATTTGTATTCCCAATATCAATGGGCTCAGATCTGGCGAAACATCTTCACAAATGCAGAATGAATGGTATTATATAATTGACCGTCTAATTCCAACCAAGGAGCGCCTTCATCACACACAATTCGCCACTTTCTAACTGTACCTTATGTGGCCACTTCTATTCTCTTGAGCGTCGTTACAGTTCCTGTCCGGTTATTCGTTCGATGTGGCTTTGTTTAGTTCAATTTTTAAGATTATTAAAAGCTTTTTACATAATGATGAAACATAATATGTCATATTTGGATGGTATATACTAAATTGAGAATTACTTACCACATTATGAACAACCTTTAGATATTCAAAGTTTGTAACTGAGTTATATATTTAGTATATTCGAAAGGTTGAAGAAAGTAGTTTCAAATTATCCACATATAATTAGAATTTGTTTCATACTTTTGCCTGTAATTACAGCTTTATGTTTTCTGAGCTTTTAACCCCTTAAGAGATTCTACAGCATCGCCCCGCTTCTGGAAAACTGCAGGAAAATTTGACGTGTTTCTAGTTTTCACAGAGTACCAACAAACTCTGTTCTATTGTGTTTTCCACTTGTGTTATCAACTCCTAGGTATTATGAATATGTATACATGTATTTATATATTAATAAATGTAAATTAATACTTAAACTTCAGACAAATATTCTAACATTCGTTTACAGAAAAACGCGAGAAACCACAACTAAGATTCTACTGTAACTGTTTGGAGTCTTGTACTGAGATTAATTACGTCTTTACACAAAAACCTTTACCACGAAAGAGGTAAGAAATTTTATTTATTCAATGTAATTTTTCCGAACACTTTTATAGTAATACATAAGAAAAAACAGATTCAATTACTGGAAAAATAAGAAATCTAATAGTATTTATGCTTCAGACTTATAGTCAGCAACAAAGTTTATTTTCTGTATTAATATATGTATAATTTACACACATATTCGCTGAAAATATTAAAAATATATTGCAGTTATAATTTCCTATAACAGTTAAAATTTGTCATCTTAAAATCTTCCAGATATAATTATGGGAGATATATGTTCTGATCCAAACTACAACATTCGAATTAATTGAATAAAGTATGCGAAATATGATGATTTTTCTGATGTGGACTAATACTTGTGGTTGTTCAATTGTTTAAGTAACTTAATCATTGCTTCATACAGTATTTCTGCTGATTAGACGAAAGTATTTCGATGCACTACATAATATGTAGAACTCATGGCTTTCGGTTTCAAACATCAGTAATAGTAATTTGTACATTCAGTTTATTGAGTATTCGTCGACAAATATACAACAAATCTACAAGTAAACTAATTATATAATAGAAGGCAAAAAACAAGATATAACTACATAGAAATTATGATACGTCGACTTGAAAGAATTTCAATAGTCTAAAACAGATATACATATATATATATATATATATATATATATATATATATATATATATATATATATATATATATATATATATATATATATATATATATATATATATATATATATATAAAAGAGAACGTACAAATCCTTTGTCCGCTCATCACGCTAATACGGCTGAACCAATTTCTTTTATTTTTGGGGGGGTTATTAGGATTTGGACCCTAGATGGTTTTTATCATATCACTTTAATTTTCAATTACCAGTGTCTTGAGATAATTGACCATTCAGGTGTCCATTACGTACAAATCCTTTGTTAGTTCATCATAGGTATAAAAATAAACGTATGTATATGCAACCCGCATGACCGTGTCACTGGGCGGGTTAACATAAATGACAGGCGATATAATGTTAACATTTACTGCAATCTTCTATGGTTTTTATCATATCACTTGAAAGCGAAAAAGTAAAAATTATCTAAGTAACAAAGTTTATTGCGTTCCGGGGTGACCGCAGCGAAGCGGGGTGAACGCTGCTAGTTGATTAATAAAAATGCTTAATTAAATTACATTTAGTTAGGTATTTTTATTAATCATGGCTTATATATTATTGTTGGTGTTTTATATATTGTAACTGGAGCTGGAGGAGGAGATGGAGGTGGTGGTGCGTAAACTAGAGCTGGAGCTGCATATTATGTAACTAACGGTCACATTGGCTGAGGGGGCTAAAGCTTAATAACAATTTTATTTACACAAAGAGAGTTTTAACACATATAAGATGCTATTTATGCTGCTATTTGCATATTTAAGTTATTGTTACAAAAACTAATTATGCTAGGAAACCAAATTTGGAAAGATTAGAATTTTTTTAAGCTAACTTTTACAGGTGATAGCAATGGTAGCTTACATGAGTATATGGTAACCTTTTAGCCTAAGTCCCACGTTCGTTTTTTCGCACATGGCTAAAAAGCGATGTTTTTGTTGCCTCCATTTTCTCTCTCTCTCCGCCAGCCTGCATCCCCATTATATTTCCAAATTTTGTTAGTTTTTAAATTTAAATTAAGAGCTTTATAATTTTTTTATAATTAAAAAGTTTTATTAGTTTTATTTGCGTTGTCCCTTAGGACAAGTTATTATAACAAAGGAAAAACATATTAATGGTTCCTTTTCTTAAGGCTCTTTCTTATAATTCACTTAAGCACTATGACTTTTTTTTACAATTTATCTAATTATAAATTATCTAATTATCAAATTATCTATTTATTAATCCTTTTTCATAAAATTTGTTTTCAACACAATATATATATATTTGTAAAATTCCATTTATGAATAAGAATGTGACCTTTCCAAAAAGATGTGTGACTTGACTTTATTATGTGTATCCAAGACCTGCTTAAACTCAAGTGCTATGGCTAATGGTTAAGGCATATTTTTTCTCTTCGTATTTGTTATGTTATGTTAATCTGGTTTATCTTCATGTTTTCGGAGTGGATTTTTCAATTTTGAAATTTTGTATAGTGATTACTCTGCATCGAAAATACTTCATAGCCTATATCAAGCTTCGTAGTTACACTTGGATGTTTTTTTTTTAAAAAAAACTAAACTCATTTCCTCATTCTAGTGCATTGAATTTGTGCAACTGAATATGTTCGTACTAAACACCTAATGGTTCAGGAAACATTCCCTGTTTCTCCCTGCATCTTTCAAATTGATCTCGCCTCCATCTCATTGGTATGAATGTCCGAATTTTGTACCGTAAAATTAAGAAGATATTCGTACTATGTGTATGACAAAGCCTTTCATGCCAAATATTGAGCCTTTCTTTCCAAGAGTTCAGAGAAGGAACTTCACCCTCGTTCTGTGTCCACCATATTAATTTTCCCCGTGTTCCTTCACCCATTCCTAGCGGAATTTTCAAAAAACTCTTATAAGGGAACCTAGTGTTAGTTTACTGTGTATCGAGAGGCCTTTTTATACGAAGTTTCGTACTTTATGTCCAAAATTTAAAAAAATGAAATATCCCTTTTCCTTCATCGTTATACCGTATTGGTGAATGCCTTATGATATATTCATTTATTTGTAAAAGCGGAAAATATACTTTAGTGTGTGGTATAAATTAAATTTCTACGTGTATTTAATCTGTCATAGTAGAAGCACTACCCTATAAAAGGCTAGCTCATATATTCCCATTGGGTCGTTTTCGACTCCTTTTATATCCTTCAGCTTTTACCTTCCGGAAGTTTTGGAAAGTAATTCACTCCCAGTTGGTTTCTAACAGTCGCACCAATAATATCAGTTTTATTCTGAACAGTTGGAGCGGATGTATGCTGCACTAGGTCAAATATATCGCGCATTGGTGAACCGAAAGCGCGTTCTGCTGCAACATGATAACACAGAACCACATTTAACTGGAGAAACGCAACAAAACATGCAAGAGCTTGACGGCATCCAACTGATGCCACATTTGACATATAGTTCTGACCTTTCCCGTTCTAATTACTACATGTTTCGGTCCATAGCGCACTTCCTAAAATCATGATGCAATCAGCAGGAAGTGGAAACAGCAGTGGCTGACTTCTTTGCTTCTAAGGACAAGATGTGGTATCGACATAGAATCGAGGAACTGACAGGAAGATGGGTATAGACAGTTCAACAATAGGGGGAGCTCCTTTGTGGGTATATGGATATCCTACGGGAGATCCGGGAATAGATACTTTTCGTGCGGGAGATCCGGGATCCATCCCGATGGAAGCTCATGTGGTTCGCATCCTACGTTAACTTGTAAGTCTACGTCTCATATTGCCTTGCTACTCAAAGGGACCTAAACCCAAATCCAACACGATGAGCAATAGTTTGAACGTTAACATGCTTTCATTGGAATGCACTAAGTACAGTTGTTGTGCGCCAGAATATTGCAAGACTAACCTTGTAATATAACAAAAATGATAGTTGAACATTGAAATAAATGTAAATGAACAAATTTAGTCTTTTTTAGGCAATGAGAAATGGAACTCATGCTTTTACCGTGAGATGGAACATGCGTTCTTCTGACGGAAAGTGAACGAAGGGAAGTTTTTTCTACGAATTATTGCATTTGGTATGTCCGTATGTGGGTTTGTATGTATTACACTGCCGCTGACGGAAGTTCGGGCACTGGAACAAACAGTGGCGTAGCGAGAAACTTATCAAGGGTGGATCACACAAAGCATTAGATAGATAGATAGATAGATAGATAGATAGATAGATAGATAGATAGATAGATAGATAGATAGATAGATAGATAGATAGAGATATAGATATAGATATTGGTATGTGTGTGTGTGTCTTGAAAATTCCGGAGTGCCAGGTCACCGTTGCAACTAGAAATATGAATCTTGCGCCTAACTAATTTAAGACTAAACCATGTACTACTATGTATCAAGTTGGTCGCCAGGTCGGAATTTTCAATCACCAGGTCGCCATTTGGTAACTGAATATTTCAGTTTGACGACAGACATTTGCATAAATTATATCTTGCAACACAACTGTATGATCTTGTTACTGGATTTCAGGTTTCGTGGCATGCCCATAATATATAGCAAAGCAGTATGTAGAGGTCATTACATATACCGGCCTGAAAAGGTCAGAAATGTGGCGTTTGAAGTCAATAACTGACAATTGTACAGGGTCAAATGAACACATTGCCACATCCAAGGCTATACTTCAGCCCCCTTCCCCTTCCGTCAAAGAAAATATAATCGTAGTTCTTGTGTTGTAAATTGCAATGATCAAATTGTTGTCACAATGAATTCTGCATTTAGTCGCGACTACAGAAAATTTCACCTTGAATGCATGTTTATAGGCCGGATCACTCTAAAAGATAACAGTGTATTATAATATGTAATACAGAAACGCCCACACCGGACATTTCTAGTAAAATGGATCGATTTATTTTATAATATACAAGGCGGGGGAGGGAATAAAATATGTGGCCTTAGGTAGTCGATTATGTGCAAAATTAAGCCTGACCACCATCATCGGCACTTATGTGCACCATGTGGCAGGCTAGAGTAATATTATTTTCAGTTTTCTGTAGTCGCATGGTATTGAGAAACTGATAAAATTAGCTTACAGGTACACTGAGAAAAATAAGTGGTAAATGGCTAATTTGGCTGCTAGAACCAGTTAATAATTTGCAACAATTGCAACAATCTTTTGTTTAATATATGCCTCTTCCAGGTTAGTTTGCACTTTCTTCTTGATTGCTGTTAATTTATCCCTGTCCACTTGTATGTGTTGTTTAGATTCTAGCGTGCATTCTGTCAGGATCCTAGGTTCGTATCCAAATAATAAGAAACTCGCTGAATATTTTGTACCACCTTGTATATAAGTATTAATGCCAAAAATAATGTGCGGTAGCCATTTGTCCCAATCCTTATGATACTCTTGTGCAAAAAAATTGAGATAATTTTGTTGTTTGCTCTAGCAATCCTATCGAGGCACGATTATATACTGGCGAATACTTATAGATGAAATCATACTTCTGCACTAAATGTTGCAAATAATTCGCTCATGTACTGGATATTTATCCCAATACAATGTTGTAAATGCTCCGAAATTTAGAATGATGTCATATTCTAAAAATTTCTTATTTTCGGTATTTATTGCGTCCACTGTCTTTGCAATAACATAACGTGTAGCTAATACTGTGGCTACTAATATGTATTTATTTTGTCCCTCTTTACTTGAGAATGGCCCCAGTTCATCATATAACGATATTGTTGCTATATCTCTCACAGGGTGCTACCGTAGTTCTGCCTGTTTCTTTTCTGATAGCTTTTTAAATCTTTGACAATCTGGGCACGTGCGTATTTTGTGAGCAAAGTAGTTCTTAAGGTGCGGCATATAAAATTTCTTTACAGCGCTTTTATATGTTTTTGTGAACCCAAAGTGAGGATTCATTGCTTGGCGGTGGAAGGTTGTAAACCACAAGTTGGCTAGCGACTTGGGTATACATAAAAGATGTAATAAACCATAATCAGGATGATCTTGTTTCCTGTATAATATGCCGTCTTTGAGACAAAAAATCTTGCTGATCTAACTGTGGAGATCTTGTCAGGTTCCTTTCCCTCTTGGACAGAGATGTCGTCTGTCGTCCTCGTAATTGTCGTCCTTTCGTTGTTCTCATGCTATGTCTGGTACAAAGGTGTTATTTTCTACTTGTAAGGTATTTGATCTAAAGACGTGATAATATTCACCTTTCTCTTCGCTATTTTCTTCGTTCTCTTCTTCGTTCATGATGTCTTTTGTTTGTTCAAGCCTACTAATTATGTCGGCGGGATGTTTACCCTGGCAAACACTGTATGTTAAAGTCATAATCGGCTAAGAATAATTTGTATCTGGTATACTTCCCAAGTCTATCGGTTTGTGTATCCAACGTAGCTATACAGTTAGCATCCACATAGAGATTGAACTTTCTATTTAGTAAAAAGTAACGAAATTTCCGCAAGGTATATATGAGCGTTGTAATTCTTTTAGCCAAATACTAGCTTTCTGTTCGTTTTTCGTCAATCTCCTTGAACAGTAGGCAACTACCTTCTCTGTGTCAGTGTTTGGGTCACAACAAGCGCGTATTCCCCGATTTGAATCTGACTACTGTCGCTATACACGCGAATTTCTAGAGAATCGTCGAAATGAGAGAATGAAGGAGCTTGTAGTATGTCTTCTTTCAATTGTTCAAAGAGAGCATCATACTCCTTTGTCCATTTAAACTAAGATTTGGAAGTTACTAATAGCTGCAATGGTTCGATCTTTATTGTGAAATCTTTGATATGTCCTCTAAGATATGAACATAACCCAATAAAACTTTTAAGAATCCGCTTTGTAGTTGGCTTTTTGTAATTTCTTATTTTCCTTGATATTTTTGGTGATATTTTAACGGATTCTCCACTAACGAGGTGCCCTAATATGTTATGCTCTTTGTAACTTTTGTGTGTCTTCTTGGGAGACACAAGAAAATCGTGTTTTCTAAGCTTCTTAAATAGTAGTTCTAAATCCTGTAACTGCTGTGGAAAGCTGTAAGAGCTTCTAACTTATATCATCCGCAAAACTGGTAATCCTATCGGGCAGGTCATCCAAAATTATCCTCGTTGCGATACTGAGCCCTTGGCTTGAGGTCCGATGGCCCATTGTGCACCTAAAAATTCGTGTGACTTTCTGGTGTGATAGAGCTCGAAGGTCATATATTTACGACTCCTAGAATGCAGCAAAATTTGGTAATGAGAACTAGAAAGATCGATACTTGTTATGAAGGTTTTCCCTTTATATAGCTTAAAACGTCTTCTGTAGATTTGAAATGGACACCAAGTATAGCGATCTTTATTCTTTGGATGATGGGTTACCTGTCCACCAAATTTCGATTATATTCGGCCAGTAGTTAAAGAAAAATGAATACAACGTACAAGGCTAGTCGAGCCAAGCCTGTCGCCGATGGAGCTCAGTCATCATATATAATGGTCTTTATTTCTTAGGCGATTGGGTACTTGGCCACCAAATTTGATTTAAATCTGACCAATAGTTACCGAGAAATAAAGTACCACATACAAACAGAGGCGTGCCGAGTCTGTTCTTGGCCGAGTCGGTCACCAAGTATAGCGACTTTTATTCTTTAAACTATGGGCTATTCGCGCCAAATTTATATGATTTGACCAGTAGTTACCGAGAAATAAAATACAACATACAAGGCAAATCGAGCCGAGCCTGTGGCCGAGCTCGGCTGGCCATTACATATAGTGTTCTTTATTCCTTAAATGATTTGGTACTTGCCCATCAAATTTGGTTTAAATTTGTCTGGTAGTTGCCTAGGAATAAAGAACTACATACATACATAATTACATCTAGAGTAAACCTACAAGCTCTCGTTTGCTTATACCGGAATCTGAAAAGAAAAGTCCTAATATCAGAATCACAAATGGTGGTCCGTCGCTACAATTGGAATTAATTTCCCTTCGCACTGGATCGGATATTTTAAAGATCAACACTGTTCTTGAATTGGCAGTATTACTAAACGTCGAGTTTAATACTATTGCCCTAACTTATCCTGAAGTTTTGACCACTCTTCCTTTATTCCTGACTTTATTCGTGACTGTAGCTACCGCCGAAAGGTCATTCTGTCTTAATGAGGATCAAGAGCCATTTAAAGTGCTCAAAAACCCAGAAGAGAATAAGCGACTTGGGAATGTTGGTAATCATCCATGAGAGGGCTTCGACCATTGAAAAGAGAGATCTTATACTAAAGTTTGCGGAGATTAAGTCGAGGGGGAAATATTTCTTTAAAACGTAAGTATTTAATCTCCGTATAGTACTGAATCTCTGTTCCGTGGCAAATAGAACACTAGGAATATTTCATTAAAATGCACTATGAAAAAGTATTCAATATAGAGGGGGCCCTTTCAAATTTTTTTGCGGGGAGTCCGAAATTTCTAGATCTGGTACTGGGCCATATCATTAGCTCTAGGATCCCTGAGTCAATTTGGACTTGGAGGTATCCTCTGCATAGTGCAGACATATGATTGGGATTTTTACCTTGCACTGAAGTAAAGTTTTGGATTAAACGAAAACTAAAGGAAAATGCACATATATCTCAAAGATATCGCGATAACGTTTTATTTTCTCATAATGTCATCGATTTTAATTAACTCGGCAAGCCCAGTACAGGAGAAACACCTCAAAACGAACACAGACTCTCACCAGGTTTTATTGTCGACATTATCTGTTCTAGTAGCATTTTTTTCATTTTTACAACTGCGCACGAACCGTCTTCATCTATCTCCAAACACTTCGAACTTAGACTCGTCGGTCCACAATACACGTTTTCAGGTTGCTCTTCTGTCCAGTTTTTATGTGCTTGTGCCCACTGTAGTCTTTTCTGTTTATTGCCACACCTAAGTGACTGCTTACTATAGCTATACCTCCATGTAAGTTTGCTTCCTACAGTCGCCGTTTCACAGTTCTAATGGATGCCACGAGTCCTGTTTACATCTGCCGTAATTTTCGGGGCTATTAATCATCTGTTATGCTTTCTGAGGTATCGTATTGTCATAGTTTCACTCTCTATTGTCACTTTCGACTGCCCAGGGCGATCACGAGCATCATGAGTTCCGTAAGTGAGATATCACAATATTGCATCATTAACTGTACACTTGGCTATCGTTAAGTTCTTAGTGATTTCTCGCACTGAATACCCTTCATTATGAAGGGTGACAATAACTGGCCTTTTTTCAATGGGCACAGACTTTCCTCTCGGTATTCTCTTGAAATTATGCACTTCCTTTTGACTACTACAAGTATCTTCGCCCACCTAGTTCTACTAGTCCGTAGCGCTAGTCTTGAAGCAAGCAAGAGCGTTCCAGGGAGTGTAATCTCTCTCTCTCTCTCCAAAGTGACCGTATTTCCTGTGCAACCACACTTTTACTTATTATTTACTGTTTAAAATGAAATTGTATTGATAATAATAACAAAGTCATATAATTTCTGTAAATTGCGACGCCATTTTACAGCTGTTAGGAATATCCCTACAAATGCTAAACACGCAATTTTACTTAAAATAGAAATTGATAGTTACTATTCTTTGACAATGGCAATCTGACTTATCATAAACCTATCAAAATTATAAGATATATTTCACGTTCATCTTTAAATGCTAAAGTTCTCCGCTGCTATCGCTAATTAAAAAGCATCATTTCTCATAATTGGAAGTACACTGACGAATTATTAAGAAATAACTTTCAAAATGAAAAAATCTAACTAACTACTGAAATAAAGTTGTGTATTGATTAGGTCAATCTTTATTCACAGCAAATTGTATGAATATTTTAAAAAGGGGGAAAATATGTAATGAACATCTCGGAACTGCTGATCTTAATTAATTCACAGTTTTCTTAATAGTCGTCACTGTAATCGATTTTCGTAGTCATGAAATCCTCAATTTTTAAATAAAATACTTTCACATTTTCTTATAAGTTATTTCGCTTTTTCTTATTTAGATGTTTACATGCATAGTTTATGAAGTAAATCGTTATTTTTCGATACATTTAATATCAAAATACATATCAAATCCAAATTATGATAATAGGATTGAAAGTTTTCAACACATTTTATAATATACAACGTGGCCCCGCGTAGCGTAGTCGCTAACGCTCTCGCCCCGGGTTCGATTCTCGGTGGGGGCACTCGGTCGAAAAAGTGTTAAAAAGCTTTTCAGCTCAGCTTCCTGGGTTTTCCTCACTCACACCAGGCAAATGCCAGGGTGGTACCTGACTTATAGGTTCCAGGCCGCTTCTTTACTTCCCTTTCCCCGGATAGTGTGCTCGCCGAAGGACGTCATCCCTCATACATGACGGGCTAAATGGCCATAGATGCCGCAAGCTCAGAAATATAAATCCTAACTTATATCATACATCACTAACTTACTCTAATATTGGCCCATACATAGATAAAAACTACGCATCATTCATATTCTATAATTTACATTTCATTACTTATAATTAAACTAAAATATTATCAAAACACAGTTTAGTCATATATTGTGGGCCACTGAGCATGTATCTGTACAAGAATCAAAATAGGAAGGAGTTCCTTCGTGGTTAAACGCTAAGCGTACGCGCCTTTGGTGTGAGAGACCCGGCTTCGATACCCAGCGGGAGCTCATGTGGTTCGGATTCCACGTTAATCAGTAGGTTCATGTCTCATATATCCTCGCTGCTGAACGGGACGTTAAACTCAAAATCAATTCAAAATAAGAAGGTAAATCAGCTTCAAGTATTTGTGATAATGAATTGTGTAAACACTAACAAAGAATCATTTTAAATAAAAAAAATAATGAAATCTTTCAGTTTTACGTCCACCAATATACTGGCTAGGCTAAAGGAGACGATTTTAAATAAAAGTATCCACGAAAGTTTACTTGTTCCATTGATATTAATTTGCAGTGACTATATGTGCAATAATATGTAACAATCTACAGAACAAAACTTGTTTGAAAAATTTTATCAATACTACAATTTTGAAGTCATAGAACTGGAGAAAAATTACATTTTTATTCTACAAGACTCGCATTCTGCTAAAATATTAATAATTTAAATACGCAGTAAAATATTATGAAATGTTCGGAAGTACATTCATTTTACTCTGTAGAAGAAGGGAGAAAACTATCCACCAATCATATTAGTTGCCTTTGCCAGGCTTTCAAATTTTAACTTCGTCTGCCAGTAAAAGTAACTTAAACTTTAATGCTAAAACTGCCAAAACTTTATATTCTAGTTCTAACTTATTTTTGAAGAATTCTCGAAGCTTAAAAAAAAAAAAAAAAAAAAAATCAGCTTACGTTAATGTTCAAGATTTACTAATCAACAAGCAAATTAAACAAGTTAAATCATTATGAAATAAGAGGCACTCTTTTCACTTCAGATATTTTTTTTTTTCATTTTTTAAAAATAGATTATTTTCAGTAAATTTAATTTAATGATTCTTTTTGAGCTTTATTAATTGCACTTCAGTTGTCAAACATATCTTATTTCTCATGAAATTAGCAAAATGGCCAAATATCTTCCAGAACAAAAATTAAGCACTATCGCTTCCTATTTGTAATCACGAACTACTTATTTTCAACGCCAGACGTTCCTCAAATCAGGGATTCACACGCCCATTTCCATGGTAACGTTTACATTAAATCATATGGAAATGTAAATATATAAAAGACCAGAAATATAATCCGCCTATTTTCAATAATCATCGGATTTACTAATTGAATAATTTTGAAATTATTTATCTCAATTAAAGAATCTCAAATATTTCGTATAATACTAAAATGATATAAATTTACATAATTCTGAAAGATTTTCCTAAATATGTGCATTTCAATGGGTAACAAAATTGGATCATTACTATGAGCAAGGCCACATATAAACGGTATCAGGATATTTACGGTACAGGACATTTGCGGTACAATAAAAATAACAGTTTTTCTGGGACATTTGCGGTACTGTTGAAAACTTTCCCTTAGATAGTTGGACATTTGCGGAACACACCGTGGAGTATATTGTAATGTTTTTGGTAGAGTTAATAATGGTTTGAGATTTATTTTTTTACCAAGTTTATTATAAAATTTGATAAATATAAAACGTTTTTGATTATAAAGAGAATAATGCTGGTTTTTTTTTTGTTAATGTTTAAGTAGAGGAGTATAGGTGTTTTGCACGGTGCCCCTTTTTTCAAAGCAGTTTTTAAGGTACCTGCCGGTTTGGTGAGTTTGGAAGGATAGTTTCCTCAGCTCAAGGTAGCTTTGCAAGGCTTTGTTGTTGAGAGGATTTTTAGTTCAGTGTGACCTTGGGAAGGATGGGTGTTTTTTAGTCCAGTGCGACCTTAGGGCGGTGTAGGTGATTTGATTAGTTGGACGATTGATGCTGGGTTCCTCGGTGTTTCTTTTTTTATTTGTTCTCCTCGGGTCCTTTTGTGAGGTCCGTTTGCTTTTGGCGTTTTTTGGTGTTCTTTTGCGTTGGCTTCCTGTTTGCTATGTTGTTTGTAAATAATAACACGTGTTGAGTTGACACGTGCGTTTGTTGTGATGTGGGGATCCTTGCAATATTCTGAAGATACATGATGAAACAAACTTCCTGCTTGAAGATAACACCACGATAGAAGGAAGAATGTTAATATTTTGCATTGCGAAGAGAAAACAGTGTGCAACTGAGCACTCTATATATTTTTTTAATGGACGGAACATTTAAGTGTTGTAGTCGGCAGTTTGCCCAATTATATACAACACACGCAGATATTGGAAGTAACTTGGAGGAAGCAAACATTGTCCCTTTGATCTTCGGCCTCTTACCAGAAAAAGATAGTAAGACGTATCAGAGATTTTTCAGTTCGGTAAACGCTAATATTAATGATTATAGTCCGAAATTAGTCAAATTGGATTTCGAGCAACCTGCAATAACATCTCTTAGAACACTGTTTCCGGAAAGCACATTAGTGGGTGTAATTTCCATTTGAATTAATGCTTCTGGAGGAATGTTCAGGAATTAGGCCTCACAAATGGTTATAAATCAGTTCCAGAGGTTAGGCTCTCCTGACAATGTGTTATGCTCTAGCATTTCCCCCGAAGTGATGTTGATGTTGGATGGCTTTCCGTTATGGAAGATGCACCATATCATGAAAGATTTGAGAAGTTTTTAGATAATTTTGTAGAACAGTGGTTAAACAATCCCAGTATTGACATCTTTGCGTGGAACTACTTGAATCAACAGCATAGAACAAATAATGTTGTTAAAGGGTAAACCACAGACTTAAATCGTTAATAGGTAAGTCAACTCTTAATGTGTACTCTTTGGTGAAGTTTCTAAGAAATGCGGCTGGATACAACGATTACCTATATGAAAGAAGAACTTTGAACATTGAAGTAGACGACATCAGTACATAAGATTGAACTGAAGAATAGCAAATGTATTAACTGAACATGTAGCTTCAAAAGATGCTAAGAAATTCTTGAGGAAAATATCACAAGTTCGAAAGTTGGAGTAATTTTTGTTTGTTCCACAAGAGAAGCCATCTACTAACTGAACTCTATTATAAATCAGGAAAATAAATTAATAATTCATTGAACGTTAATTTTGACTTTGTTTCTTATATTTATTCCGAGCTAGACCTGACCAAAGTCCCTAAATTTGTTCATAACAATGGATAACTGTGTTCTAAATGAGTAACTTGCGACAAATCACTCCACTGACAAGTTGCTCTTTGGATAATTCCGTAATACATACGCGTAATTACAAGTATTTCAATATGTTAAAAATGAAGAAAGAGAAATGTTATATTTCACCCCTGAGTAACTATTGGCAAATAGTTATTGGAATACTGTTAAGGAAAACTATAAAAGAAAATAAAAAATATAAATATTTCTAGAATTTTCCCTTTAAATATCATAGTCAGGCGTTCGATCAATCAGAGATAACGGTTTCTGCAAATCACAAACAAGTGTTTGTTTACATCTTTCAGATGTGTTACCATCCAAGGAACTATTCTTTCACTTTTCTGTATAATTGATCATTATACTTTCGTTTATATGTTCTTAGATGCTGTGAAAAAGGTTTGTATGTAGATATAGTGAGTTAGTAACGGTTTCATACTCTGAAAGAAAATTTTTAGTCTGCTTTTAGTATGCAAAAAGCCCAGGATTCCTGAAAAAGTCATGTTATCCCCCCTAAAACAATATTCTGGCTACACCATTGCGATAAAACTTGGTCTTTGTATAGCAGTTGATACTATATGCCTAGCCTCTAACTGAACACCCCTAAAATATCCTTAGAAGAAATGTTAGAAGAAGGTTTGAAGAAGAAATTATTTTCAATAGTACCGCAAATGTCCCAGTATCACAAATGTCAATACTCGAAGTATCGCAAATGTTGCGCTTTCCATATAAACTAGTCAAATCACAACACGATTAACTAACACGTGCGTAAGCGAAAACGGGAGTCACAGACTTGTGCACACTTATCTTCTTTATCAGCAAATGCCAGATTAGAGGTTGATTGACAGTATCTTTGGCCAGGATCGCGCATAGGAACGAGAAGCGACGTTGCCAGATGATAAAAACAGAATTGCGCACAATATCTAATGAAGATAAGAAAATGAGATTTTGCGATAAAATGTTCAAGTCCAATACTAACATCCGGGTAGACAATTAAAATGTTTAATTCCAAAAGTGAAAGATGACACTTGTGTAGGCAATTAAAATGTTTACTTGTGCAAATAAACAAACCGAGCAATGTGAATGGCTGTGGTCTGCGGCTGAAGGCCAATAAAATCTCATAAGGCGTGGTGTCTCACATAGACTAAAAGTCGCCTGCTGTTATACTGTTTCCACAGTGCTACTGGTTACAGTTGCAGTTAGAAGATGGAGTTTACAGTTACAAGCAAAGGAGTGTCGTGTTTGTTACTCGGAGGGTTGAAGTAGCGACGTTTTCCTGGGAACATAACTGCAATTTGTTGGAGGTAAGTGTGTTTTATTAACAAACCGGATCGGAGTTTAATCGGGTTTATTTACTAGGTTTATTCTAGTGATCTGATAAATTTACGGAACTGTTGCCGTACTTCTTTGTTACTAAGCAAGTAGTCTTTAGTGTTTGAATATCTAGTTTTCTGTGTTGTTTTTAAGAACATTTTTGAATTTGAGTTACTTAAAACTATGATAGACTGGGTATCTAAATCCATTAAATATTACCTAGGTATAGGTGACATTTACTGCAAATGCCTAAATAAGAGACTAATTTCAGTTAATCTGAAAATAGTATAATATACCAGCTTTGACTTTTTTTTAAAAAAATGTAGTCAGTGTAATCACGGTTTACTCTTTCACAGGTGCACCACGAAGTCATGTTGTGCAACAATTAGAACAGATATCACTAGAAGTGAAGTCATCGAAATTAAAGGAGATCATAATCACTCTCAAGATCCACAAAAACTTCAGAAGCATATTCTAAACGAAGCATGTAAAAGAAAAGGATGGAACATGTTAGTGAGAGACCTAATAAGATTATCAGGCAGGAGCTTTCGAAGATGGAGGATTGTGTACAATTTATCCATAAAAATATGAGGAGTTGAAGACAAGCAATGTATAATTGTCAAAGTAAACTCGACCCACATGCACTTTCCAAGCTATTAAGCAAATGGCAGAGATGAAAGATGTTATTACGACGAAAGGAGAAAAGTTCGTATGCTGAGTCTCAAATAGTGGTTCTTACTTGCCAGAGAAACATCTCGTAAGTTTTATTTGAACTACTAGTTTTGAACTACCATAAAAATATATTTTAATGCTATATTTTTTTCTACTTCATGTGTTAGCATTTAGTTAGACATTTAATAATCGTGACATTTAATTGGCTGTTCTTTATTCATTGCTATCTTTTTTATTGATTCCTATGTGGGACTGGCGATATGGATGTGTTCACTGATGGTACCTTCACTTACGCTCCCAGGCACTTTGTGCAATTGTTCATGATTCATGCACGAAAGAATGGTTTCTACTTACCAATATGCTTTGCGTCTTTGCCAAAGAAGGACCAGAAAATTTACAAGGCAATGTGAGAACTGATTAAATCAGTTGACAGCAGACTGGATATCAAATCTATTTGGGTTGACTTCGAAATTGCAGCTCACAAAGCTATCAAAAACGTTTCTCCATAATGTAAGGTTTTTGACTGCCGATTTCATTTGGCACAAACCTGGTGGAAAAAGATTCAAAGCAACAGTGTTTTGCATAAAGTGTACATGGATCCTAAATCAGAATTAGGTACTGTATGCTTTCCTTCAGTCTTTTCCTTGTTCCTACTAGTAAATAGTATTACAAAATCGTATATACAGTTTCACTCTTGCTGTTTACTTGCCTAAAACTAATAGTCTAAAATTAATTTTTTCAGCATATTCGAAATCTGTTAATTTCATCTACAATGTTCACTAGTTTAATTAAGATTACAAAGCTGTTAAACATGTGTGACGTACGACGTGTTTCACGCAGTGGCGGCTAATGCTAGCGTTGCAGCATTGCGCAACGACCAAAGTATTTCAAGAAAAAAAATATTATTATCAATAGTAGTAAAGAACAGAAAAATACTTTTTAACACTCGCACATATACACTTTAAATAACATATTTTTTACTTCTGTAACTGTCCGTTCCGTTAATACATTTTAAAAAGCGAAAAATAATCCGTCACAGAGTCTCTAATTTATATTGTGTTGCAGCGAGCATACAACGACCAGATTCCTTCAGCGCGGCAATTTGAGCAAATGTTAAGTCTCCTTTCCCATATCTCAGAAGTTAAAGGGACTGGTCGTTGCAGTGCTTCTGCAACACAGCATGGTTTCCAGTGAACGAGGTTTTTTCGCGCTAAATAAGATTTCTGAATTTTCTTTCACTAGCAATTAACAAATGGAATTTGTTTTTATGCATTCATATTTTTAAATTACGGGACCATGCTGAAGCAAATCAATATAATGACAATTAAAAAAAAAGTGATTGCAGAATTACAAAATAAGAAAGAAAATATCTAGTAGAGAAGAAAACAAATGAAAGTATACTCGCATTTACAAGTTAATTCTTAGCTTATATTGATAATGAAGGCTTCTTCTACAGTAATTTGTGAACCAAATATTAATAAGTCAGTATGTAGAATCGCTCTCCCCCCCTCTGTGGATACTATTTTAGTATAAACATATTTCTTTTATACAATAAGTATATTTTATACTCTTGATAATTTCCACATAAAACTGTATGATGAGGAACGCCACATTGAATTTGGGACTACTTTAGCAATGCTCAGGGGCGTATCCACGAGGGGGGTCCACTGGGTCCGGACCTCCCAAAAATTTCGAAACTTGACTAACATTTGTAGACTTTCTTAACGAACTATACTTGTTTAACAGAGAAACGATTGATGTAGGCTAAATATTTTATTTTACGCCTCATCATGTACTCTTTCTTTTCTTATAGAAATAATCGTTCTATCATTTTTTCTAAGAATATAGGTGACAGTAAGTAAGAATTACTTATCGTCTTTTCGGGTGCAATATAAGACAGGTTCCGTATTATGTAGACGTATTGGACCTCCCTCAAATACTTTGGACCCCTCCCAGTTAACATTTCTGGGTGTAGAACTGGCAGTGCTGTTTGTTTTGATGTTGATTTTTGGCTTCTGTTACATGCTGATCCTCTATCTGACGGGTTTCGAGGTTTCCTTTCCAGAACATAGCACATTGATAAGCGTTGTTTCGCCTCATGTGGAAGTATATTGTGTTCATCGTGCGTTGCGTAACAACCAAGACGGATGATTTGGAATGTAGTTTTTTCCTTTTACGCACATGTGTGTGTGTTGATGTATGAATATGTGACATTCGGAATTTATATATCAGAACTTCTTTTGTATCAGCTGTTTTGGTTTTTAATTATTAGGTTTAATTTTATTGTGTGTGTTTTAATTCTGTAAATAACCTACAAATTCTGAATGAATTGTATACCATGGCTTCTGTAAATAACTTACAAAAAACATTGACCAGCTTTCAACTGAGGAAAAATTTACAATTAAGGCTTAGACAAAACAAGCAAAGGGCAATTCAGGAGAGTGTTCGAAAAAAAAATCCAGTTCAAATTTACAGGATATCTTATGGCAGTAGTGTTGTTTGCACCAGATATATTTCCTCAATTTATTTTAAATTTTCCTGGATAAACTGTGAATAAAGTGTGTTCAATGGACATTTTTTTATAAAACTAATCTCTGCTACGAACTCTCTTCAGTCAATGCTGAAGAGGAATTCGGATCACTGTCAGGGACTGAGTTTGTTAATTAAAATGAATCGTTCGCAATAATCTAGAAAAAATATTTAGTGAATCTACAAAGCTTCTGAAATTAATATTAACTGTACCTATGGCGTCAGCAAAAGACGAAAAGTTTTTTTTCCACGTGAGAAAGAATTGACACTTTCAAGGAATTGAATGTCCCAAGAAAGGTTATCGCCATTGGTTATGCTTTCCATCGACAAAGACCTAACAATAAGAATACCAGCATATATTAGACAGATTTGCTCCAATCAAAGAGAGGATAATGAACTTACTAATTAATTAAGGTGATTAATCGGATAAAATGTTCTGCATTTTTTATTTTTTAAAAACAGAATTTAATTTAATTTAACATGTCACATAGCATTTCCATCTAAAGTTATGCTGATTAGTCAATGAGTCCACTTTATATCTTCTGTCTCTTATCGTTCGTACTGCAACACCAGAAACCACAATCCACCGGCCGCCACTGGTTTCACGGTCCATTTTATTTTGTTACACTACTGTATTATGGTCTACTTTGCCAAGTTGGAAGATACCTTCCATTTATTTATTACTACTTTTGCAGGAAAATGGCTAAAGATGTTCTTTGGGCTTCCCTTTTTCTCTCCACTGAGTGTTTCTGACGCTTTCTGTGATTTGATGGCAATTGCATACGATGACTCAGGACATCAGTTCTCTGATTATGTACTAGAAAACTACTTCGAAGAGAGCAGCACGTGAGTATTCCGATAATGCTCTAGTAGTATTTCTGAACTTGTAAACTGATTGAAGTTTCAATGTCCACTGGACGTGAGAAGACGTCAATGAGCATTTTAGAAAGAGTACTTGCCAATTGCTGGTAATACAATGTGATCATCAAAATAGGAAAATTCTTGGAAAATTAACTTTTTGTTTGAGTCTTAGTTAAAATAGAAAAGGTTATTTAATTTTTCTTCTTATAGTATCAAAAATTGTTCGTCTTTTATCTATGCTCTTCACTGCTTGTTCTGCTATTTCTCTCCAAATTTTGATTTTTTTTCTGATGTGCTGATCTTGTTATTACCAAGAAAAAGAGCTTTTACTCAAATAAAACAACGGTATTTTCTTATATCATTTTCAGGTTTCCACCTGCTACGTGGGCTTCTGAGCCTTCAATTAAGCCACGAGAAATGGTCCAGAGGCCTTTCGCAGACACTTCAACGAACAATTCTATGCAAGTTCTCCAGATATTCATCGAGTCGTGGAAGTTGTACTAGGGATCCAGACGGAGACGGACTTGAAATTTTGATTCTGTAGCCGAAGGCGAACTGTGTCCTATAAAGAAAAAAGAAATGTCTAAGCAAGAATTTGTTATCAGAAAGTTCGAGGAACTTAAGTGATGCACAACAGACATAAGCATGGAAAGAATCAATTTTTTAAAATCCATTGGACATTGATTCCAAAGAAATAAATTGTGAATGTAAAAGCTATTGTAAATTCTTATTGTAGACGTAATTGTATACCTATAAGAAAGTAAATTTTGGCACATTGATTATGCTGTTTTGATCTGGTTAACACAAAAATAGTTTTCCATTTTCATAATAATAACCATCTAAGTTTGGCAACGTTGTAAATAAAAAATTGTGCGCAAACCTGGATTTTTGGATCTTGATCTGTATAACTGAAAAATGTAAGCAATCTTGGATCTCCAGTGTGCACAAGTCTGTTGCACCCGCGAAAACTTGGAAAGATTGCATAAATATTAATATATGAAGTCTTCAATAAATTATGTTAATATTTTAAAAAAATAACACTGTATGGAAACTTAAAAATGGGATTCCAACAACCAAACTTGAATTTCATACAATTGCTCGCCCAGGCGGCTCTGCTGTATATATTTGGAAGCATTAATACTATCTTGGCATTTTAAAACTTTAGTTGCAAATATGAGAAAAATGTGTTACTTTGGAGCATTGTATTGTATGATGCTGTGCAAATAAGTATAAAATGCTATTTATTAATATTAGAAAATGGTAATACGTCTAAGTTACAGTCAAAGCCGCTATATGAGTTGTTTCTTACTTATAGAGTAAGTGTCCGAATTTTTGTGAGCAGTAGTATATGTATTTATGTCCATTAGTTCCACTGTGGAGCTCAAACGCCTAAACCGATTTCAATAAATGATATATCCTTGGAATTGTGTTGACAGTAAAGGTAATATAGGATAGGTGACATCACAAAAAATGTATGGTGATGTCAGCTGTCATGACATCTAAGCTGATTTTTTTCCTGCAATTGGAGAGGAAAAGAGAAGGACTATGGCAATGCTAACTTTATAGCGGTCTATGCAGGGTCTTAATTACCTCGATACAATTTGTTTCATAAACAATATTGATAAACATTAGTTAAGCATAAATTTTATCATGATATTTATTTAAAAATTTTCTTTTACTTAGGTATTTCATAGTTCATACTATAGTCTACACTGAAAGGTAGAAAATAAAAATGTTAATTACCAAATAAAAAAAACATCTACGGTGAAAATAATTCATTGTACTTTGTTTCAAACTGAAAACTAAGAAAAGAAGCTTTGTGTTTTGTAAAGAAAAGGGAAAGGTAAACTGAGCCGCTGATTCTGAAAGGCATTAAAGTAGTCATGTAATCGAAGGTCTTCAGACTATGTAATAATGGGGTGTAATATTAAAAGGGTAAGCCTCCGACTACACGGTATTTTAATATCGATTTTTAAAAATATAAGTTTCATTTTGCCTTTTCTTTTTTCTACAAAATACAAAACTTGCTATTTACAAAAACCAAGATTTGTTTTCTTACTTTTCAACTCAGAACTCAGTGCGATGAATTAGTTTCACCGTTATCGGTTTTCTGTCGTTTCATTTCCTTTTGAGGAACTTTCCAAATATTGATTTACACTCACAGATGATAGGGATCTCTCTCTCTTTTTTTTTTTTTTTAATTTCAAGGATGTGTAGGTATAATGTTTTAAGATTGGGTATTGTGCTGCATTCGAATCTTCCTGTAATAGTACTAAAGTTGTGGAAATGTCATAACATTTAGGTTGCTGTAATATTTTCTCTCTACACTCGACACTCGTAACTATCAAGTTCAGCTCATTTAAATTCCAGAAAGTTAAATTATCTATTTTATATGAATTTGAATAGTTAATAATAATGTTTAACATTATGATGTCTGATAGAAAATCATTTATTTATTTATTTATTTTCAGTTCTAAAGATATTAAATTCGACTATTACACACTTCAGTTAGAAGAATTTCCCAAGACCCTGTATGTAAGAGATACTGTAACTTCATTCTTGGATTGCCTAGGTAAGGACCTGAAACATGGATATATATATAGTCAAATTGGATCATATCAGGAACTTTTTGTTGTATATCTATTAAATTTCTATATTTTTCCTAATATATTCTTTTGATCTTTTCAGAAAAACTGCATACTTCTAAACAATTTTTTTTTTTAGTATTTTTGGAGAATACTAGCACTACCCGTTCTTCGCACAGGGAGAATAGTTTTATTTTGGACATAAAGGGCTAAATTTGGATTTAAACAGCATCAGAAGGGTCACTGTTCATCTCAGCGACCCCGAAAACTGTGGATTCGACACTAAATCGGTCATTTTTGATTACTTATATATATATCCTCCTTCCATCCACTAAGTTGTACCGTCAAAGTGAAATGATAAAAATCATCTCAGGTCTGAACCTCATCTATGTTGAAAATTTTATCGAGATCGGTCCGGTGGTTCAAGAGGTACAAAGTCACAAACAGTTTCATTTTTCTATATATAGATTGTATTGCAATACTCTTATCACTGAATTAAGTATAAACAGCTCCAAGATAGAAAACGTTACAGTAGAGAGATCACTTCTACGAAGAATTTCTGGTACGATCCCAGGTAATGTGAATTTGCGGTTGAGATTACCGTGTCCATGGGTTTTCTTGAGGTTTTGTCATTTCCTCTCATATTCTTATTCTACCATTGTTTCATAATCATTTTATTTAATTAGTCATACGTCTCATATAGCCTAAAGGACATATCATTGCAACGTTAAATTAAAGACTTGTTTTCCATTCCTTTTTAAACATTAGGGGGGCGCGGTGGCTCAGTGGTAGAGCGTTCGCCTCCGATGCTTGGGGTCCTGGTTCGATCCCACCGTGCTCGTGTGTTTTCTCGGGGTTCTCCCGTTTCCTTCCACTTTCTTCATTCCACCATTTCATTCATTTCTCATCATCACCGTCTCCTTTAGCCTAACCGGCATAACGTGGGACGTAAAACTCAAAGATTTTATTTTCCTTTTTAAACACTCAAGTTATAATAGTTATTAGCTCCATAGTTCCTAACCGGTGTATCGCGACAGACTGCTGTGACGTGCAGTTCCATAGGATGTGTCACAAAATGTTAGAATTTAAAAATAAAGAGAAATTTAATATATAGTTGAACTAGGTAAGTAGGCGCTAGTACATAATCAATAATTTATAAAATCTTACAATCGTGCATTATTATAATCTATATTATCATTACTAATATATGAGAGAACGTGTCATCAGATTTTTGCATAGAAAGAAGCCACCTAAAGCTTCCAATTATATATATATATATATATATATATATATATATATATATATATATATATATATATAGGGTGGTCATGCATCAATGACGAAAACTTTTGGAGGTGAATCTAGAGATAAAAGTAAGCAAAAAATGTCATATGACCATTGGGTGAATGCAGAATTTTCGAGGAAGGATTGTGGGAAGGGCATGGTTTTTTGGAGCTTCAAAAAGTACAGAGTATCTCAGAAGACCTCAAGCTAGACAACTCATACACTGAGAAAGAGAAACATATGTGGCGTACGTAAAAAATAGGTTCCATGCGTAAATTTTGTATTTTTTGGACTTATGTAATATCCTGCAGCCAATGTATAACTGAAAACGTATGTTTTATACGTACTTTCCGTATAAATGTTTCGAATAAACGTACTTTCCGTAATAAACAAAGAACTGTAGATAGGCGGGCAGAATCCCACATACAGATGGACGTATGAAGCATATAACTAACGTATGTAATATACGAAACACTGTTAGATGTCAGACATCCTGCAGCTTCATGATGTAACATGTAAGCTACATTCAGTATGTATGTAGCACATGGATAACATATGCTGCATGTAGATTTCCATAGTGAAAATAGGCTTCCGTACATTTGTAAATGTACCGCTGTCCGGATAACGGATTTTTCTGTGTACTGCTCTATTGTGTTGCAGGTTGCATATTGTTCAGTAAGAGTGGACACTTCTACTAGTTAACCTTTTGTCACTCGCGCCAAATTTAGTAACATAACTACTCGCGCGTTTGCTTTTTTCCAACATTGACATTTTGAGATACAAACAATATTTTTAGTAAACTTATTTGAAGTAATGCATGCAATTGTTGAGTAAATACTTAGGATATTTGGAATTGTTGCTATAGTGCTGTCAAAATGTCTTGATCCGTGGCAAAAATGCGAACTAAAGTTCAAACCATCGACACATCCACGCGTTGAGCCAATAAGGGTTCAGCTGTGGCTAAACGAGAGAGCCTTGGCGAAAGGGAGTGAATTCCTTCAGCCGATAGCAACGCTTGGAACAGAAAACTAGGTGTCAAGTCAATGTGGTATATCTATAGCTTGTCAATATCTCTTCTCTGAGATCGGCATTCGAAATCATCGAATCTAATGCCCTGAGTAGCAGTAAAAAGCTCGTGTAGCTCATTGCTGCTCTTACGATTGGAATTCCTGTTCCGTCACATGTCCACAGTGATCGTACATCATCACGTGCTCCTTTCTTTTGGCAATCAAATAAAGACGTCGAAATAAAGTCATTAATTTTGCTCTTGAAGTTGCTGTACAGTTGCAGTGCGTTCTTCGCCGAAACTTGTTCGTAATTTATCCAAATATTTGTTAGTACATTTTACAATTTCATCAATCACGGCTATATCGATAAATTTCGAAAAAAAAACTGTTTACTCAGTGATACCCTTAGCAGTAAACTTCGGTTCTAGCATCTTTTTCACAATGTTTTTACACTTTGTCTTTGCTGATGCTGCCAGTTACAATTTACATTTTGTTTTCCTGTCTTTCCCAATGAAACAATATTTTCAGTGTAACTGTAATTCACATCCATATCGTTTGCATCTGAATCTGCATCTACACTGTTCTTATCTGCTTTACTATCATGATCAATATCATCTTCATTCACTTTTTCATTACTTCAATTCGCATCACTTTCAGCAGCCACTAATTTTCGATAGTTAACATCAGACTCATCATTAATATTGTCAAGCCACTTCTCTATCTCACTTCTATTCAAGAAGCGAGACGTTGCTTAGAAAAACAAAACTTCACTCATAAACAATAATTATCACATTAACGATCGCGCGTTGGAAAATTTCAAACTCCATAAAAATATATGTTTGCTAGTGTTATCACGGAACTACTCGCGCGTTTGAAAAAAGCAAACGCAGACGAAACTATTTCCTCAACCTGTACTGGAAGCTACTACAATTGCAGCACGTCAGCGAGCTTTAGGGTGAAAGAGGGGAGGGAGCCACTTGAGGAATAGCAGTGAGGGTGACTCCGCTAATGCGACCCCATTCGTAAAAATCATTAGTTTTTACTCACCTGTTTGCTTTTTTCCAACAGCGCGAGTGACAAAAGGTTAAGAAATCAAACAAGTGCGGTGTGATGTCATGTAAAGCATGTACAGCGTGTCGCCAGTCAAAAACAGTTGGAAACTACATATTTAACCTATGTAAAATTTTTAAGTTACAGTTAGGAAGATATTTTTAAGTGTTTCATTGAGTGTAGTGATATTTCTTGGAATACCATATGTTTCACAGCCATAAACGAGTTACAAGACACCAGCGATACTATATGAGACGTTTACCTATAGCTTAATGTAGGATCGAAACAACAGGAGCTCCCACCGAAAAATGCGCCCGTGTCTTCCGAGCCAAAGATGAGTACATTAACCATATAGCTACAAAGGAGATATTTAAAATAATAGAAACTGGAATAATCAGTTACTGGGTCCCACGCATTCAAATTTTCGAAAAATGACGTTAACAGTAAATACATTGACTTTTAAGGTAAAATATTAAAAAATAATAAGAATAATTGAATATAAAGAAGCTTTTCAGGACTAATAGTAAACACAATAAATTGTCTTATATAGATCGATAGATATTCCATTAGCGTTGCCCTTATTTTAAAGTTTCGTACAAGGTAATATTGAGCGGGGCATGTTTTTGAATTTTTTTCCATCATTGGAAAAAGTATTCCTAGTGAAATTTGGTTCAATTTGAATAATATTTAGAGTTCGCTACCACGAGCTAAAAACTCACAGTATGTCAGAAATTCCCACTTTTTAATGTTAAGCATTGATATGTTAGCAATTGAGAGAATAGTTTATATTGAGATTTTAGGTATCCAGTTCGGTCTGTGCAGTGGCGGTGTGTATCGTCTTATGTGTGCTTGCAAGTTGTGTTTAGTTGTGAACACTTCGTTTTTGTTTCTCGTGTTCTGAACAATTGTGTGTGAAATTGTTCTGTGAACTTCTTTATTACGACCCAGTGCTTTTATTTTGGTCTTTTGGTAACTGTTTTGCGATATGGTTAGTTTACGAGTGAATACTCTACGAATTAATTTCCATCCTGTAAGTAATCATCCCACGTCTATTAAAACACATGAATGGATTGCTTCAATCTTTAAATTGTCCCCGGACCAGTTATATCCATAAAAAAATGGATCTTCAACAGAAAATTATTGTATATTAAACTCTTAAACCAGATTACTAATGAGCAAATACTTCGTAATTCACAGGGTAAAGTGGTGTATAAAGATGACACAGGGAATTTCTTTTAGACCTTCATTCTGCTAGCAATATGTCACAATTGGTTAAATTATATGTATGTCCTAGTGAACTTGACAATGCTAAAATCATCAGTGTGCTATCCCAGTACGGCGAGGTGTAAAATATTGAAGACGAATGCTATGATGCAGGTTGCTTTTATAAAACTCGTACCTGTAGGAAGTTGATACGAAAGGCTCTCAAGCATTCTATACCTTCCTATGTGACAATCGCATGTTTAAGATTATGGGTCACTTATAATGGTCAAATTAAGACATGCAGTTTCTGTGATATTCCTCTACATTTTTTTAAGATTGTGATAAGCATCGCTCTAGTACCCTTGCCATATCCCCTTACCATATTCTCAGACCTTCCCCTTCGTCACGCTCTGTTCCTGTTAATCTTCCGTCAGCTACGCCTGCTCCAGAATTACTTAATTACAAAACCTTCAATGTTTTGGATTCGCTTCGTGACATTCCTCCTGTCAAATCCCCTGACACTCCATCGCACCCTCCTTGTGATCCCATAATACAAACCGCTCTGCCGACTTCAGATACTATTGATTCTGCCCACGGCACAGTGGATATTGAAGCCACCCCCCATTAGTGATGACTATATAGTTGTTCCGACAACGGAAACCGATACAGGCTTATGTTCTCTCTCCGACCAACGTTTACTCAACAGTGATGAAGTTATCTCCGTGCACCGCCAACCTGATGTGACAACTATGAAATGTATGCCCCCTTCCGGTGCCCCACCTAGTGTCACCGCGTCACCTTCTAGTGCTAATGCTTCGCTCAGTGATGTGGTTGTTTCTACTGCCATTAACGTTATTGCAAGTGAAAATGTGTTTTTATCTCAAACCCGGCGCAAGAGAAAGAAAACTGAAAATAGTAACAGTGATTTTTCTTTCAAATTAGTAAAGTCTCAAGATAGTTATATTGTGAAGTCCACTCGTACCCGTTCAAAGTCTCGCCCTAGGAAAGGGACTGACACTGCATCGGATCCCTCGTGATTTCTGTTCTCACTCTAACGTAATCTTCTTTCTCTTTTTTCAACTTTTCTTCTTTGGTGGTTCCAAATGTAGTTTTCGTATCGCCACGCTAAAATTAAATGGTTTAACTTCCTTGGTTAAGCAACATGCTTTGAGTGATTTCATATAGAGATAGATATACTGTTCACACAGGAAGTGGCTTTATCTGAATTTTCCGACCTATTTAATTACTTCTGGTGCTCTTAATTTTAATTCCCAAGGCTTAGGAACTGCAATTCTCTATCGAAGTAATATAGACTTTATTGGACATCCTGCTCCTCTAACTGATAGACTTACTGTGGATCAACTACGGAATATACGATTATGTAACACGTATGCGCCTTCTGGGACCTTCCAAACTAGGGCACGGAACAATTTCTTCAAAATTGATCTCATGCAGATGTTATACAATGGGTTTAACCCATGTATCCTCTCTAGAGATTTCATCGCAGTACTTTCAGAGATAGGTGCCCAACCTCACTGTCCATTCTCAGCTTCCCTCCACAGAGTGATTGAAACATATGACCTAGTCGATGTGTAGCGTTCCTATTTTTCCACCGTTCCGGGTCATACTTTCTGGACACGGCATTCATCCTCGAGACTCGAACAAATATGTCAGCTGCACCTTATTGCCTTACGTCAAGGACATCAAAATTGAACCTGGAATTTCTAGTGATCATTATTTTGTCGTTATGGCTCTCAATTTACCCGTAACTAAATTCTTTAAAAATAATTCTCTGTGTTTTTTAATACTTCGATATTCGCCGAAGCGGACTACTAATCTGTCCTTCGTGCTGAGTTGACATCCTTAATGGAGAAGAAACGCAGCTATAAAGGTACTCTTATGAACTTTTGGGAGAAACGTGTAAAACCTGTGTTTCGATTTATTAGTAAATAATACAGTATTTACCGTCATGACGCCTTCCGTGAACAGTATGCATATTATTCTAAGGTTGTACGGAACTACGTGAATGCGCAGGCTCAAGGACAACCTGTTCACCCTCAAATACATCAAATCAACTATTTTCTTCTCTCTATGCATAGCTTACGTATGAAGGGCCATTTTGTTCGTAGCAAGATTCCTTCGACTGACTCCACAGAATCTGTTAGTACTGTTTATATACACCGAGAACGCAGTAGAGGTAAACAACAACTGATTTCGTACCTTAAATGCCCCGATAGACATTTATATGAGAGAATCCATGTGACTGCATATCTTATAGATGATTTTAACCATTTCTATGCTAAGCCTTCGTTGTTCGTCAGTGATGATACTGTCGGGGCCGGTGGCAGGAGGCGACCAAAACTTTTGCGGCCACTTGTGAGGGTGTCCCACCACAGGTCACGAACATAAAAAGAGATTATTAGCGACGCTATCTCTACCAAAGGTTGCCGGAATCTAACTAAAAGAATAATTAATAAAGGACCACGAAAGGTCTCGAGAATATCACTGACTTAGAGAGTTGCCTGACATTTAAAATGTAATGGAGCTGAGCAGCCTCTTGGCTCAACAGTTAATTATTAAGGTAAAGAGGAGGTCCGTCCTGTTCAAACAAGGTCCGACCAACAAGTCTGTCGGCAAGATGATTTGATAGAGAGTAAGAACAGGATGAGTGCCTATGTATGACAATAACTAATCACAAAGTTCAAGCATGAGTTTAACGAGATTATAAGGGAGCCTGGATTCACGAATGTCCCGCAGATAATTGCCAGCACCTTGGGGCAGTGGCGCCTCCAAAGGGACTCACTAGTTAACGTGAAGCCCACACAACTACGAGATTAATAATTAGGGACTTATTATCAACAATGAATTAAGTTAAAGCTAATGCAATGTAAACAAGATTATTAACACAATTAATGGACCTCAAATAGGTAAACTTCACAAGGGAAAGTCAGGCTTGGCTATACTTAATTAATCAAAAGAAAGATTGTTTCATTAGAGACTTAGATAATTTAGCCTAGTAACAATTTAATCGATAAAACAATAAAGTGGAAGAGATAGTTATCGCTAACAACCTTAGTTGTAGAATCACTTTATAAAAACACAAACATTGAAATCGGATATTGGGTGCACAGAAGTAGACGTGATTCTGAGTCGATGCGAGGAATCAAGATGCACAATTAAGATCACCAAAACAATTTAAATCACTCACCTCGCAATTAAACACCTACGGAGATGGAAGACTTCCAAGTGGCCTCTGGAATTGTCGTCGAGTCGTTTGTAGTCCAGTTGAGCTTAGCGTGGCAACAAGATGTTCACTGCGATCAAGAATTCCCAGAAGGCGTCTGTATTGGTTCGAGCGGTAAAACCAACAAGATGCTACCACTTCCTACGGAGAGCGAAGTCCTTTCTCCAATCGGAATTCTCACGGGCGAATGCAGAGATGGTACTGGAGTCGCAGAGCACGCAGGAGGGTGATGGTTCACCCAACTTCCCAATCAACAGAAGGTCCTCAACAGCCGTGACTGGCGTAGCGGTTCTCGTAAGAACAAGAGAACAAGAGAGATGTTCGTAATAATAGACTTCGACGAACGGCTTCTTCGGAGGTACTTTCTGAGAGAATATGAGAGTAGGTGAGGTAGTACTTTGAGAACTTTAGATGGGCGTTGTAAATGACTGGAACGCCGAGTTAGAAGTAGTATGAGTTTTATTGTATGTTGTTTTTGTACAGCACAGAAGTGTTGATAAGCAATAAGTTGTTATACAGCAGAGGTAACGTTAGATGACGCCTAAGTCCAGTGGCGTATGCGTGAAATTTGAGAGGGTCAGAATATGACCGATGTTAGAAGAGAAATAAGGGCAGTTCAATGAAAAGATCGAATTACGACTGCCTGCATGTAGTAGTAGTAAACTTACTAGAAACAAAGTTCAGCACAATAACAAAGTTCTTACAGTCTGCACACACGAAACGAAAGCAGAGGTGATCCTTGGTAGGAGAACGGAGATGACGGAGTTCTCCACTAACACAGTATAATGACACACTCTGATAATGCACTAAGTTCTTCTCTCTATGACTCTAACAAAACCAGAGAAGAAACGCAAATCCGGTGGGCGGAGGGGCAGAAGCCTGAGCCCGAGAAAAAGTGGGCCGGAGCCCTCGGCGACGAGCACGAGGTTCGTGCCTCCGTGTTAACGCAGCAATTCTTCCCGTCAAAGACGATGGATTTCCCCCAGAGAACAGCTTGTAAAGCTATTTTGTATTCAGGGAGTTTTTTCACATATTACGTACGTGGGAGTATAGTAGGGTGGTATCTTTCCAAAAGGGCGGATACTCGTGTGCAATGAAATTAGTCTTTGCGTTTAGATTGGATACTGATAATCTAAACGACTCTTTAGGGTGTTAACTAGAATAGTCACGCATGCACGTTATTATAAACAGTATAAGGCTTTAGCGTCATCTAGTACCTAATATTCAAATTAAAAGTCAAAGGTTATTTTGATATTACAAAGAAAATCAGGCTTTATCAGGTTTTTATAGGTTTCTTAATAGTTTCACAGTGATACCAATAATACAAATGTTCACTAGACACTTATTTTATACAGTGTCAAAATAGACATATTTAGTATTTTTGAATTGTCAACTTCAGCGCCAAAATGTTAATTATACGTCTACCATGTTTCTGAAAACATCTGTGCTTAAACAGAGAACAATTAAAGTATTCAGAGAATAACATCAGACTCTCAGATAAGACACAAGGGTTGGATATTCCCTTGCACGTGCAGCGAATCGAAGGTTATAGGTTTATAATTCAGATCTGTTTCTCAAGATGCAAAGAGGGGAGAAAAAGATATGAGTTTCCTCTTACGAGACAACAGCTAACTTTAGATATTCGTCTGACTTAGTTATTCCACAGAAAGAACAAAAATATAAAGAAAGAAATTTAACATTCAATAATACCTGCAGTAATTAGATGAGAATAAAGCAATTAAACGGTTTTTAAATTCTAAGTATGAATTAATAACAATAAGAAAAGCAAAAATTAGATCGGCCCGAAGGCGCCACAGGTCGGCCGCTACAATACTCTTTTTGGTCACATACCAGTTACGTTAACCACTGGTGACAGGGAGCGTCTTAGCCAGCCCTTCTCGGTAGAAGAGGTCACAACAGCCATTAAACTTGGTAAGCGCGGCAAATCTTATGGTGTCGACTCCTTGCCAGTGGAATTCTATGTAACTTTTATTGACATCCTTGTTCCCTTTCTCACTGATCTTTTTAACGAGTATTATGATGGTTGCATTTCAGGCACCTCATTATGAACAGGTATCACTGTGTTGGTTCCCAAACATGCAAACACCCATGACGTTGATACCCTTCGACCACTTAGTTTACTGTGTACGGACCTCAAAATTTTGAACCGTTGCCTCACTCTGCGTATGAAAACTTACATTGAAGAACTCTTAAGTCCCTGCCAATATGGCCATGGACAGATCAACCGTATGTATTAAGCACTTTTCAACATTCGAGATTTTATAGCATATCATGAGTAAAAATGATCATACAGTGTCTATTCTTTCAACGGACTACCCTAAGGCTTTTGATAGAATTCAACATCACTATTTGCTTAATGTCCTAACTCGCTTTGGTGTCAAATTTATTGCTATGATTTCAGGTGTCTATTCTCAGAGAACGTCTAAACTGAAGATCAATAGTTGCTTAAGTGTAGCGATTCCTTTTAATAACGGAATCCTTCAAGGCGAGAGCATGTCAAGTATTTTATTTAGTTTATCTGTTGCTCCTTTGTTATTTTCTGTTCAATCTCTTTTACCAGGGGTCTCTGTATATAATACTAAAATTGTTGTACAAATCTATATTGATGGCACTCATTGCTTCGTGAACAGTTCTGTAGAGATTCAAGGTATTCTGTATTTACTAACTATCAAACGACATCTGGTCCAGGCCGGGTATAGCGTACTCTGGCATCTCGGCCCAGATTTATCCCCTCCCCCTCAATATTGCCCGCTCCTTATATAGTTATGTGTTGTTTTTTCTTTGGCACGGACGATTATTACGTTTGGCTTCTTTCCAGTTACGCTTGCTCCCCAAAGACGGGACATGGCTTTCTCGATGTAAACATTCAAACCAAAGCTATCTTGTTTCATCAAAGTTGTCAGGTCGAGTGCTCAAATCATAGCAGGTCTCTGCGGCCGTTTTTGCAGCATGTTTTGTTGTAATGGCTTTGAGGGACCTATTAATTCCTTCCCGTGGAGTTGGAAGGATCTCCACCTAAAAAACATCATAATAGACCTGGCTTATGTAATTTTAGAAAATGTAAAATAAAATGCATGTCTGTTAACGACTTATATTGTACTTAAACATTTTGTATACGATAATTAAACATAATTCAGGAGTTACACCACATATAATGATCAAACAATCCTCTCACAACTGGTCTCGTATTTGATGTAATATTAACGCTAAATTTCTTAACTCTGTCCAAAAATCTCTTTGGTATGTTGTTGTTAATAACTCATATGAACAAAAGAACGTTTGTCTCACTTAAATATTGGTGCTGATAACTTGAGTAATATTTGCCACCAAACTGACTCTCTGTCATAGATTAGAAACTTGTTCTTCCATCACTGGTATTTGGCACCAGTTGTGTGCACTCTTAAGCAAAATATGTCGCCTTAATCCTTCCTCTTTCCATGCCGCTGCTTTAATCCTCTTCCCAGATTTTACTTACTACCCTGTTACAAAGAATGATACTGCTGCTTGGTTTGTTGCACACATTATGGTGTATTTGTTACCCCTCCCGAACCTTACCACGCCGATCTTTACCTTGCTTTCCTTAAATCTGCAGCTAGTAGCATTTCTATTGTTTATAAGCGCAAATATTTTTCTAATTTTTTTAACTGTCTTAACTTAATCGTCTGATCTTTTGTATTCACTGTCAATATGTTTTGGTGAGTTTTTTGTATGTCAAACCTTACTTGATCTTTATATAATAACAATTTTATAATAAATGTTAATAAAAAGAATTTTAAAAATATTAGAATTGTTCAATAGATGTCTCTCGTAATATTTATTACACGTTATATTCATTTAAATACTGTATAAAAACTTTAATAAATGATCCGGAAATTAAAACGATTGAGTATGAAATGTTATGTGCGAGTGTTTTTTTTTTTTTTGAATATATATTGTTCACAGTGTAATACTGAAGTACGGGATAGTTTTGGAACTGGGGAGCCAATACAAAGTTAACCAAACCTAACAGAATGTAACCTAACCTAACCTGAACCAACGAAAAATAAGAAAATATACCAAGAAAATAAGAAATTTTAACTTAAAAAACTCTGGACCCCTAATTCTAAAATTATGCCTAAAGTACTTATCACCTACTTGTATATATGTAATATTAAATACGTATGTATATAGGCACGAATTCACGATTTGGTGAAGGGGTTCTATATACACACACGTGCCATAACTCATAATGTTTATTTAAACTCAGATTTTTCTTTGCAAAATATGTATGTAAAAAGAGAAGTCCTGAGTCACAGGCTGTCAACGCAATCGCCAAACTGCTTAAGCTAGAAACCTCAAATTTGAACAGTTCATAGGATTTGTGATGGGAGGCACAACTAAGACGACCCGCTCGAGAGAGTAATACTCCTGGGAGTAACTCTAGCCAACTATTTTTAGTTGGTCACAAAACTTATATCATGGGGGGTCAAGGTGCAACAAAATGAGCCCTGCGAGGCTTCTAACCCGTTACTACTACTATTACTTCTTATTATTATTTGCACAAAAGTAAATTCTTTTTTGATTATTATTTTCATCTTAATAGTTAGATCTTAATAATTAGATACGTGTTCTCCTTTTTTACTATTTCGTAGAAGGAAAGAAAAGTGTGAATTGAAATTGTTATAATAAGATGGTCATATCTCGAAGTACTTTGACAAGAGACCCTTACTGTACCAAACAGATCAGGTCAAGAATTGCTATAGCCAAAGAAGCATTCAACAAGAAAAATCACTCTTAACTAGCAGGCTCAATAATGGACTTAGAAAGAAATTGGCCAAGTACTATATCCAGAACACTGGACTGTATGGTTCAGAGACTTGGACATTGCGGATGTTAGAGAGCTTCGAAATGTGGTGTTGGAAGAAAATGGAGAAGATAAAATGGACAGAAAGAGTAATAAATGAGGATGTTTTAAAACGGATAGGAGAGAAGTGGACACTTCTACCCAACATCCCTTGTAGGAAGGCCAATTGGATTGGCCACATTTTGCGAAAAAATTGTATTCTTCATACTGCCATAGAATGAAAGATGGGAGAAAAGCGAGGACTAGGAAGAAGAAGAACATAACTGACCGATGATTTAAGAAACAGAAGAAAAAATTGTGAGTTAAAAGAGGAAGCTGAGGATCGAGAAATGTTGAAGAAACATTTCAAGAAGGTCTAGATCCAAAATCTAAATCTAAGTCTAAAATTGAAAAACCTGCCAGGACCTACTTAATAATTTCGAAATTCCTTAAGGTTACAGCCATGAAATTTGTTATTTGCACTTTCCATTTAAAATATTTGAAACGTTAAAGACGTATTTGAATGTTATATATATATGAACTGTCTTTATATATAAAGTGCGGGACAAGAATAAACAATCAGTATTTCCCCTTACAAAGGAAGAAAAAGTTTGGAAGAAAACGGTGGGGTATCAATGTTTAAAATGAGATGGACGTACCTCGAAATCTATTCAGGTTAGAGGCATGAAACTTGCTACCCAGGCTTTTCATTTAAAATAATTAATGACGATTTTCAGCATTTATTATGATTCCCTTAGAATGAACGAGAAAAGGTGGGAAGATTACAAAAAAATGGAGAATTACAATTGTTGTAAGAAGATGGCCCTATCTACCGTTGGTTTTAGAATTAGTGAACAAGGGGTACAATTAACCAAAGATCACCCTTCCCCCATATATTTATATAGAATGAAAATCGATTAAAGTTTCAAACCGTCTTTTATATATTATAATGCCTTTACCAAATGATGTGACTAATCTACAATTTACTACAACAGCAAAGTTATTTTAAGTAAGTACTTTGTCTATTTTTGTTCAAATTAAATTTCAATAATATTAAATTCCCTGATTTTCCTTGTAAGTTTATACAGAATAATAAAATTTGCTCGTGGATTTTTCTTCTAGTATGTAACATTATTTTTGCAGCAGTTTTGCCCTGACCAATGAGAACATTATGAACACCTACCTACTCGTAATAAGTCCACCTTTACTTCACAAGACAGCATCAATTCGGTTTGACATGAAAACTGTGAGACATTCATAGGTGCTTGGACACATGGTGCAGCACTTCTGCACACACGAGTCACACATTCATTTCCACGGAGAGGGCCGATGAGTTCGGATCTGCCATTAAACAAAATCTAAAATGCATCCATTTAGGTTAAGATCAGATGAGTTTGGAGCTATTGCAGCATTCACCACTGTGCTTCTTGAACCGCTGCAGCACAACGTTGGCCTTGTGTCAAGCAGCATTGTGTTGCTGCTAGATGCCATTGCCAGTTGGAAATATGGCCGACATGAATTGGTGTACGTCATCAATAATAACTTGCCGATAGAGAGAAGCCGTTATATTACCCTCCATACGCACTACCAGGCTCATGGATGACCCTCTGAAGATTCCATAAATCATAATAGAGTCAGTACTTCTCGTCATCCAAACGTGCACTTCTAAAGCAGCTGTTCTTCTGGAAGATGACGGATTCTGATCCAGTATTCGATGTAATGAACGCAATATCGTGATTCATAGGATCATGAAAGGTTGTGCCATTGCTCTAAATCTGCTGCTAATTGTGCCAGGTAGTTTGATCCATACCCTGTTGTGCAGCCACTAGCAAAAGTATCTCCTCCCCTAAGTGCTCCAAGTCCATTACTTAGGGACAAGATTATTTCCAGTTGTGAGAACGCCTGGACAGATGCAACCCAACTTACACATAACTCTTTTTGGTACTGAGAGCAGTTGGTAGCACTGTGTCAGGTCTTTATGCAAAGAAAATTATCAGTAGATGACGCACGAAACATTTCTCCATTCTAAGATGGATCTCCATAGTTCAGAGCATGTTGTCCAATGAACACCATATATTATTCTCAATATTGCTGTGTATGTACTGTATTATTTCGATTATACTGTATGTTCAGAAAAATAAAATTACTGACCACTCATGAATCAGAAAATATTTGAAAGTAGATGGAAATATCAAATCTAAAACAACTGATATAAATAAGTTTGTAAATCATTGCCTCCATTCATAGAACTTCTTCAATTCTCCTCTTTCGAACATCTTTTTCTTCCTGGAGAGATCTTACTCGTCACACTAAGTATGCATCGAAATTGAAATTGAAACATTTTAATAAGTTTAATCCTGGCGGAATTTGAACCCGGGCCTAGCGAATAGAAGTTCAATGCGCTAATCACTTACCTAACGCGACACTTCATCTTCCACTTAAGCTAATAGCTAGTTAGTCATTTTATGGAAGTCTATACACAAGATACTGATTCTCGTATAAGTAGACGTTGCTTATGTGAATGTCACAATGAGTTATTCGAGATTTCCTTGCTTAACTCAAAACAAGTTATATACACCTTCCTCAATGAGGAAAATATCGCGAAACGTTCTTCAACTTGAGGCTACGTTACCGTTTGCAGCAATTGTCTCGATTTACATTAAAATTCTTATTTACCTGAACTTCTAATTTCCAAAGACGAAAAGATAGCAGAAATTATTTTCACATTCTTTGAATTATACCAACACGTGTAAAAATAGAAAGTACTTGTTTATCTTCCATAACTACTAGTATATTTCCTTATCCTCCTATGAGGAATTTGTACCAAATAGTAAAAGCAGAAAACTTTTATTGCAGAGACCTAGATTCGAATCCCGTCGAGGCAATTATTATTTTTTCTTTATTAAAAGTATTGTTTACATAATTGATACTGTAATTCTGTTATATTATTATTATTATTATTATTATTATTATTATTATTATTATTATTATTATTATTATTATTATTATTATTATTATTATTACGACAAGAGAAGGCGAGAAGAAGTCACATAGTCGAATCTATTCATAAAAAACATTAAAGATATATATGCCAGATGTTTCTTAGATTTACACATGAATATTATTACGTGCATGTATTTACAGATAGAATTATCATTTTAGGACAACAAGAAATGGAATATAAATATTTGTTAGCTAACAACAGTAATGAATTTTGTTTCGTACTTCTTTTAGGTAGAAAGGTGAGGTAACATCTTAAATAGTATTCTCGTGACTAGAGTTTTAAGTTCAATCGCTATTTTCAATTTGTGCACAGGTAGGAACAATTCCAGAATTCCTAGGATTCAACACATTTTTGGCCCACACTAACAGTAAGTATTAGCCTTATGAACCCATCAATTCTTGCCTAAACACGTTACGTTCCCATACAGTACGAATCAAGGTTGATACGGTAAGTTTATGTTGTTGGCATTTCACCTCTGAATCAAGTAGTCTCAACTTGTAACGAAAGCCGCCACTGAATGGAGGAAGCAAGTCAGGTCGTCTTTCATTAGAAAAGAAAGAAAAATAATTATATAAAAATAATGTAAAAATATGGTATTTTAAATGCAAATAACATCATTGAATTGAATTCCGTATTGTTTTGTAAAGATACATATGGTTTTAAAAACAAAAAAGAAAAAGAAAAAATAATGATTGACAGGTAGAAAAAAGAATGGAGATTGACTTTTAATATATTCAACAGGAACACTGCTTTGTTCTCTTCCTGCACGCGTAAGACCTGATGCGCGTTGATTTATGCGTTGATTGTCTAGGTGGAAGATTGTTCCTCGTGTTCTGGATCTGTGACGTGTTCGTGCCTTCGCGCTTCATGGATCAAGTTGGCCGGGTATACGAGTTAGATTGCCTCACTATATATTATATTTTTGTGTGCTTAAGAAGACAATTAAAAGGCTTTAGTTAATCTGAGAAGTGCAGTACGAAAGTGTATGCGATATTTTTTATTCTTTTCTTTTTAGAAAAAAAGGAAAAGAAGAGAGAAGAAAGTGGAGTCAAAGTAACACGTTCGTCAGTTGAATGCTAGTGCGATTAACCGGTCTTGTTAAATAAATATTTCTTGCAAATGAATGATATTATTAACAGGTCGGTTTTTTGCCTATTAATCAAAGGAAATTCGATTACTCCACTTAGTAGTTCCGTAATATGCGCGATCTATTACCCAAGAAACGGCGTGATTGTTCTTTGTGAACGTGTGTGCTGTCTAGGAGGCATAGTACTTGGTTAGAATTGTGTTGCAGAAGTCAGTCACAGCCTTATTTCCATCCAAGAGGCCAGTCCAGTGTAATATATTAGTAAGAAGTTTAAACGAAGATCCTGAAAAGGTGAGCATTAGAACGATTTTTATGTGTGTGTAATTGTCAATGTGCAGGGAAACTGTTATTCTAGCTGTCTGGTTGTGTTTTAGTTTGTTTCCTATAGCTAGAAGAACTTTCGGTAATTCCGATATTTCGATATTAAAATCGTAACCCATTGGCCTAATTATCCTGTTAAGTAAAGCTCAGCTCGATCCTAGTTTTTTTTTTAGTTTAAACGAAGATCCTGAAAAGGCGAGCATTAGAACGATTTTTATGAATGTGTAATTGTCAATGTGCAGGGAAACTGTTATTCTAGCTGTCTGGTTGTGTTTTAGTTTGTTTCCTACAGCTAGAAGAACGTTCGGTAATTCCGATATTTCGAGATTATAATCGTAACCCATTGGCCCAATTATCCTTTAAGTAAGTCTCAGCTCGATCCTAGTTTGTTTCAGCAAATGAAGGAAGAGACTATTGTGTCGCAGTTGAAAATATTATTT
This sequence comes from Thermobia domestica, assembly GCF_964235325.1. Taxonomy (NCBI): domain Eukaryota; kingdom Metazoa; phylum Arthropoda; class Insecta; order Zygentoma; family Lepismatidae; genus Thermobia; species Thermobia domestica. Next base: position 160,731,209 of record NC_137460.1, on the reverse strand, counting down.
AAATATAATGTCAATGATTCTTACAATTATTTTTGATTCTTTATATGTGTCATATAGCGGGTTCGATCCCAGCTCATTAGATGTATGAGATTATGGCTTAACCGTTAGAAAGCAAACTGAAGTTGAGTAACTTTCAGTAGAGAAGAAAGTCTGAATAATGTTCTATTAATATTATTAAACCAAAAAAAGGCTGAAAGAAAAGATAGAAGTAGGACACCCCCAGTTAGTAGTATATTTTCAAATAAAAATTTAGATTATTGTTCATAGCTAAGATTTGAATTGTTCCCTAGTTAGGTTTGGATTCACAATGTTATCTTACCTATATTTAAATTTTAAGGGGGGAAGAAAAGTTAAATTTGATGTGTTATAACGAAAATTATTTGCATATTAAACTTTCAAACATAATTCTAGTCTATCGCCAAAACTCTATTTACTTAATTTTCTAGTAGATCTTTTTTTTTACAAACTGATTGTTACTCATAAATTATCTTATATATAAAAGAGAACGCACAAATCCTTTGTTCCCTCATCACGCTAATACGGCTGAACCAATTTCTTTCATTTTTGGGGGGTTATTAGGATTTGGACCCTAGATGGTTTTTATCATATCACTTTAATTTTCAATTACCAGTGTCTTGAGATAATTGACCATTCAAGTGTCCATAACGTACAAATCCTTTGTTAGTTCATCATAGGTAAAAATAAACGTATTTATATGCAACCCGCATGACCGTGTCACTCGGCGGGTTAACATAAATGACAGGCGATATAATGTTAACATTTACTGCAATCTACTATGGTTTTTATCATATCACTTGAAAGCGAAAAAGTAAAAATTATCTAATTAACAAGGTTTATTGCGTTCCGGGGTGACCCCAGCGAAGCGGGGTGAACGCTGCTAGTTTTGTAATAAAGTTGTTATAATTGAATGGTCTTGTGTTGTTATTTCTGGTTATATATATATATATATATATATATATATATATATATATATATATATATATATATATATATATATATATATATATATGTGTGTGTGTGTGTGTGTGTGTATTTTCTCCTACCAATTAATCTGGATAATAATTTAGCTGAGCCATTGAGATAGTGAGAATCCTACTGATTTATTAATTGACAAGGTAAGAGCTCAATAGGTTTGAGCTGAGCTGATCGTGATCCAGTTACTTGGAGTGACTCTGCCCAAAAAGCCCTATTGAGGAAGGCTGAGTAAGTTTGTTTATATTTTTTTCTCCGGAATCTTTATGGGCGCGTTACAAACTCTGAGACCCAAAGAAATAATTTTTTTTTCATGTTAGTATACATCAGAACCAATATTGCAAATGATAAAAAAACTTCATCAATTACCTTAGCGAGAATCGAACGCGCGACCTAAACGTTGTGAAACTACCGCTTAAGGCACTACTCTAAGACATCACTGTTCTGGGAGAAGGAAAAAACTGAATGTGCAGTGAATTCTGGAAATTACATACTTTTACTATTCCAATGTGATAATGAAACTTTCTGCTTTCAGTCATAGTAAAATAGTAGTGTTACATAGGAACAATAGTCCAGAGAATTCAACTTTAAATAGAGAAACAAAAAGACATACAAACACGCAAAGTCATGAAGGAGAAACTGTCCTTTAGAAGGCTTCGAACCCTTGACAGCCATGCCGTGAGGGGAGCACGTGGGGCAACGGCCCCGGGCGTCGTAGTAATTGAGCGCAATATTTGGGTGAAAAAAGAAAATAAGAAAAAAGTAATAAAAGTGTTCAAAATCAAGGAAAAGCAGGGTTTATTTTTGAAAAGTTTCTTACGCCAATCATACTGGTCCTTCGTGGCTTTTCTAGCGACTTCACTCATATGTACTGGGGCGCCGTCCTATGCTCTCTCCTCGGGTCCTGATTTTTTATGGCAGGGCACTGGACAGGCACTCATCTTGACTGGAATCTGGTGTATCAGAACACTGGATTATTTTTTTTAAGTTAACTAATTTAATGAACCTTCCTCAGTACTTTGTTTCCTATTTTTACGCGTTTTACTTAATTTTACTCGTTTCACTCACTTTTACAGTTTTTCCAGTAACTCTTTAAGAAGAGGGATAAAAACACAGAAACATTGAAAACAGTAAAAACGAGTTCTTCCCTTACCTGAAGTAAAACGTTAGATTATGGTGAAAATTCAATTTTTGGTCTTCCATCTTCTATGTTTTGTCAAATCTGTAAAACAAAAAAAAAAAAAAGAGCAATATTATTACACAAGACGTAAAACATCTTAGCTATTCATGACATAACTATTGCATTGATTTGAATAACTTTAGTATATCGATCAATCATCGTTGTCATCCTTTACCAAAATACGTCTGACTCTTCCGATAACCTGATACTTTAGATGTTGTTAATACGCGAAATTCATTGATCTCGTCACTTATTTATTTACTCTGTTATGATCATCAAAATCTTTAGGGTACTTTCCGTAGATATAGAAATATGAAATGTAGTATCCAGGCTTGATGTAGCGTGCAAGTAAACAAATAAAAGCAACAGGATGATATTTCCCTCCCCCAGACCACTTCCAATGAAGAGTGTTGATTCTTCAACAAAAAGACTTGAAATTCAATCAGAAACTTCATATAATATAAGTTACGTAACCAAATCTCAACTTTGCAATAATAATAATAATAATAAAGCAATAACATAATTACAATATCAATTACATAAACAATACCTTCCAATAAAGGTAACGTAATAATTGCCACGACGAGATTTAAACTTGAGTCGCCGGAATAGCATTTTCTCCTTTTACACTTTACTACCAATTCCCGATACGAAATTAATCAAATAAACTAATAGTTACGTTAGATGAACTAGAACACTATTTCTACATGTGTTGATATAATTGAAAGAATGTGAAAATAATGTCTGCCGTTTTTCGTCTTTGGAAATTAGAAGTTAAGGTAAAGAAAAATTGTACTGTAAATCGGGACCATCGCTGAATGCGATGACGTAGCCTCAAGTTGAAGAACGTTTCGTGATATTTTCCTCATTGAGGAACGTATATATAACTTGTTTTTGAGTTAAACAAGGAAATCTCGAGTAAATCATTGTGACACTCATATAAGCAAGGTTTCCTTAAACAAACAGTACTATCTTGTGTATAGTCTCACATGAAACGATTTGAACTAACTAATAGTTTGGGCGGGAGGTTGAATGGCGTGGTAGGTAAGTAGTTAGCGCATTGAACTTCTATTTGGCTGACCACGGTTCAAATGCCCTCCAGGCTCAAACTTTCTCAAATGTTTCCATTTCGATTTCAATACATACTCAGTGAGACAAGCAAGATCTTCTCCTCCTCAGAAAAAAAAAATATGATGGAAAGAGAAGAATTGGAAAAGTTCTGTCAATGGAGACAATGATTTACAAACTTATTTCCAGCAGCTATTCCAGATTTGATATTTTCATCTACTTTCAAGCATTTTCTGATTCACGCGTGGTCCGTATTTTTATTTTCTGGAACCGGAAGTACTTGTAGGATACTTCCCGCAGATATACAAAGCTGAAAAATAATATACAGTCTTGGTGTAGCGTGCTAGTGACAAACAAATAAAAAAAAAACATATTCATATTTCTCTCCTCTAACCCCTTACAATGAAGAGTGTTGATTCTTCAACAACAAGCCATGCTCCAATCAGAAACTTCATAAAAGATACGTAGCCAATCTTGACGTCTCAATAATAATAATAATAATAATAATAATTATTATTATTATAATTATAATTAAAATTATAATAATATAAAGGAATAATAGACTTACAATACCAATTTCGTAAAGAAATCAATAAATTACGTAAAGAATATCAATATAACGTAAAGAACAAATTCTAATAAAGAAAAATACCACAATGGGATTCGAACCCAGGTCTCTGTTATACGAGTTTCATACTTTGCCAATCTTTTTCTTCTTGTTGTTTAATTCGCCCCAACCATGGTATTGTTCGCCAGTGGCACCTCATGTCCTTTCGACTTATTCCAAACACGACGGGGACACGAACACAGAAATATCGAGGACAATTAAAATTAAGACTTTGCTCTTCAGAGTGATTCCAACCTCCAGTGGGCTTCGCATCACAATCATCAGTAATCTGCCACAAGTTCCTCATACAAAGATAAAAAAGTAAGCTTGTAGTTACGGAAGATACAAATAGAACTTTCTATTTCTACACATGTTGATATAATTCAAAGAATGCAAAAATAATATCTGCCATCTTTTCTTCTTTGGAAATTAGAAGTTAAAGTGAGGAAGAATAGTGACGATAAAGCAATGAGGTAGCCTCAACTTGAAGAACATTTCGTGATATTTTCGTGAATGAGGAACGTCTATATAACTTGTTTTTAGTTATATAGATCTCTCTCGAGTAAGTCATCTCGAGTAAGGAAATCTCGAGTAAGTCATCTTGACACTCACATAAACAACGTCTCCTTATACGAGCATTAGTATTTTGTCTATAGTCTTACATGCAACAACTTTATCTAGTTAATAGTTTGAGTGATAGCGAAAGTGACGCGGTAGTGGTTTTTGCATTGAACTTCTATTCAGCGGACCTGAGTTCAAAGGCCCGCCAGGTTCAAACTTTTTCAAATGTTTCAATTTCAATGCATGCTCAATGTGACGAGGCAAGATCTCCTCTCCAGAAAGAAAAATATGTTGGAATGAGGTTAACTGGAGAAGTTCTTTTTATGGAAAGAATTATTTACAAACTTATTTTCATCAGCTGTTCTAGATTTGATATTTTCACCTATTTTCAAGCATTTTCAGATTCATGTGTGGTCTGTGCTTTATATCTTTGAACATATAGTATATAACGAAATAATACATTACATACACAGCAATTCTTGAGATTAATATATAATGTTCATTCGACAACACGCTCTGAACCTTAGAGATCTATCTCAGAATGAGGACTGTTTCGTGCGGCATCTACTCACAATTTTTCTTGCATTAATACTTCACTCAGTGCTACGAACTGCTGCCAGTCCCGAGAAAAGTTACGTGTAAGTCGGGTTGCATCTGTCCATTGTGCTCACAACTGCCAATTATCTGGAACCCAAATAATGGAATTAGAGTTCTTAGGGGGGAGATCGTTTTGCTGGTGGCTGTACCAACCCTCAATATTGTATGAGCTCCGACATCTTCAATGAGGTGTGGTTGCCAAATGTCTTACGTTTTGGTGATAGTTCTACCATCCCCTTCCCTCCTTTAGGAGACACTAACCACAACAGCTCGCGATCAACTGACAAACCGCGCTGTTTCCGAGATACTCATTCCTGGCCGTCTGAGCATCACAATTTGGCCTCTATCAAACTCTTGTACAGGGTGTTTCAAAACAACATCGACATTGTTTGGAAGGTGATTCCTGACACCAAGATAAGACAAAAAGTATAGACCAACGTGGGTGCAGAAATACTTCCTTTCGTAGTTATACGCTGCTGAAAACATGAAAAAATAAACTTTAAAGGTCCATAGCTCAAAAACTATGGGACCTACCGTAGTCGGGTCAAGAATTCACTTAGGCCCTATCCAAATATCCACGTTTCAGAATCCTGCGGTACTTGTGCAACAATTCTTATAGAGATAGTTGGTGACAACTTCAAATTATATGTTCTCTACAAAAGTGATCAGTGATGGTAATATGTGCGTTAACACTGAAAATGAGAGAGTGTCTCGAAAGGTGGAAGATGGCTGTTTGTGAACGGGTGTGCTCGTCTTATGTGTGTGTTTTTTTAGAGTCTTTACAAGTGTTTCAGAGTTCTTTATTTCTTATATGTAAACAAATACTTACATAAATACAATTAATTGTGAAACTTGAGTTTATTCTGAACTGTGAAAAACATACAAGTACTACTTTGTAACAAGATGATTAGAGAAACAATTGAAGATCACTTTTTCTTTATAATTATATTTAGATAATACACTGCTTATTATCAATTCAAGTTTATATTATTCAATCTTTGTTCTTTTAGTGCAGTTTTACTATACGGATCCACAGATTGTAAAATGTACGGAAAAATTTGGGGAAGTCTTTAATTTGCTAATTTTATGTCGAGAAGAGAACCCAACGAACCCCTGCGGGGCTTCTAACCTGTTCCTACTACTCCTACTGCCCCTCCTCCTCCTACTACTACTACTTATCTACACAAAAATAAGTAAATAACTTTTTTGAGTATTATTTTCGTCTCATTTTAATGAAAAAAGTGTAATGAAAATTTTAAAAAAAGAAACTTTCCTTGGGCCGGGTTTGAACACAGGCCAAAAGCAATTTCCATTACTAGCCCGTACAGCTAGCACGCTCAACCACGAGGAAGCGTTTGATTTCTGCTATATGTATGCTAGAAAGAAACGGATAACGTCAACAATGAGAACCGTGTATTTAGTTACTACTTCCGGGAATATTACACTCCTGACCTAGTCTTAATTACTGCCGCTATAAAAATATTGTAATTTAACTATTTATATCATTAACAACGTATGCATAAAACAATTTCACATTTGTAGCACAATAGGACATAATATCCAGTGCACTTTCTTAACACTAATAAAGGTGATTAGTAAGTAATAGTACAGTAAAATTAGCTCCGATCCCGGGTATCCAAAAAAACAAAGGTTTGAGTGTTCCACATTGTTCATTACACTTTACTTTAAATGTGGTAAAAAGTCTCCGCCAAAAGACTGTCGGGTTTTGGAGGGGTGAGGGGGCGGGGGTTGGTATGAGTTGTTGAAATTAGTTTAGAAAAATGATAATATTGTTGATCAAAAGCATATTCATAATATAAGTATTACTTTAATATACAATCCTTGACATCTAATCTATATGCTTGACACCTATAAAACAAATACAGCAAACTCTCGATTATCCGCGATCTTCTTTACTGAAGAAAATCTACGTAGGAAAATAAAATCACAAAAAGGAAAAGGTATTTTAACATTTAAAAACAAAGCCAGTGGACTTTTTTATGAGAAAGCAAATCAACAAACTTGTCTGTTTAGGTAGTAATAATGTTATTTGTAGAGATTCACCTGTAAATTTCAATTCAATTTGACATTAAGAAGAGGTATGCATTGTAGCTCCACATAACATGTGTCTGTTGTCCAAAAGAAATTTCGTGTAGATGTATTCTTCTTTATCCATTTTGCGCACTGTCCGGTATAAGTTTGCCGCGCCACCCAATTACAAGGATAATTAGAGTTTACTGTATGGAAAGCAAAAAAAACATATATAATTAGACAAACCTAAAACGAAAACTATTACCTTAACGCATTAAGCACAGAGAGTTTTCATTTCTCTTCATCATTCTCATCACTATCTGAATTTGTTTCAGAAAATTCTTGCATATCCTCGTCATCTGTCAACACATCTTCTTCCGCATCAGAATCAGTGGCAAAATCTGTATTACTGCATCCATATCCAGCTCAGTTAGTATACATGGTTGTGCACTGAAGGGCACTTCTTTGGCAATCACAGTCGCTTAAACACTCTTCTGTGCATGAACAAGAGATGAGGCGTAACAACCATTCTGGAGCAGCATCAAGAGTTGTTGGTGTTGGACGCAGATATCCACTGCCTTCTTCCAGCCCCATTTTAGTGGATTTTTCTTGAATCCATTCCACTGTTGCACTTGGTGGTAGACTCTCAGTGAATGTTCCCTTGCTGCAGCTTTCGTTGGAGGTAGAGTAGCTAACTTAAACTCACCTTGCACTGACTGTCTTGCAACTGTCATTAAATATATCTGGTTACGTAAAGCATCCAAATTTCATGTCTTGTGGGAATCATATAAAGATCTCAAGTGTAATGTCAGAAGGGATATTAACTGTTCCTTGTTGTTCTGGTTGGCAAGGAAATCACTCTGCCCAAAGATGACGTGAATGTGGTCTTCTACTTTCACATCTATGTTGCTAGCTGAGCGAGACCTTCGCAGATGTTCCTCATCTTTTGTGTTGTGTTGCTCTGAGGAAGCATAATTAATAGATGCAAATCTCTCAACTGCCTCTACGATTCTGGAGCTTGCAGGCATCGACTTCACCCATGTAGCGATAGTTGATGCAGTGATTCCTCTGCCACCAGTCAACCCACCGCTGCTCTTCATCGCCCGCATTAACACTTGTTCGATGGTCATATCGGTCCAAACACCACACCAAAATTTGTTACTTCGGCGAATGGTGAAGAACCCTCTGGTGATAAATTTGTCGAACTCTTCTTCGGGTAATATACTCAGTAGATGTAGGCAATCTTGCATGTACACATGTGCCGATTTCGCATAATTCAAGTGTCCTGTGGCATGGAGAAAAGGCAGTATTTGCTGCACACAGTGAAGATGGAGGTAAAAATCTCCAGTTCTCTCTGCTTTTATGAACATCTTGATAAGATGTACCATTTCTATGAATTGAATCCACAATTTTTGTGTTCTACCATGTTCCTTGAAATTTTGCAGCTGCTCATCTAAAGTATTTGCTAAATTCTTGACTGCAGTAGACCTCACTATCTCATCAGCACCTATTGTCCAAGAAGTTAATTGCAAATAGAGTGCCTTTAAATCTTCCTTGTTAACATCAGGATCGTGTGTCTCAAGGAAAACTGTTATAAGGGCTTCTTGGGGTAGGAACAAAGCACGAATAGATCTGGAATATGCTTTCCCCTGCATCATTTGCGGAATGCTGTTTTTTGCGTATACTTGACTCCACACCTCTTCCAAACCACTTCCAGCCATTATGTGACCTACTGATCCTATAAAAGAAAGGAGAAAGTGAAACCCTCCAAGGCGAATGAATAGTGAGTTCAGAGGGCTACTGAGAGGGGCTGCAGCTACAATTTCCCGAGCCTTTGCATATAATGGTTGATCGAACGTAACCATCGTACAAGCATGACCATGCTTAGCACCTTCCTGAGCAGCATAAAGGAGAACGGTGTAAATAGTGGAAGGGCTTGAGGGTGCTAAATTCACAAATGGAAGAGCCAAAACTGCTGATGTTTCATACGGTTGTCCAGCATGCAGCCTTTCCATACAACCACTCCAACCAGGCCTACTATCGGTACACGAACCATTAATCCAAATACCAGACAACAAAAACATATTCAAAGTGTGGGTGGTAATAGCTGATAAAGGTTTAATTTGCATTACTTTCCAATTTAAAGCAGTTATACGTATATACCCAGATGTATCTGGACGTTTGTATATCTGTAATTCTGTTAACCCACTGTGTTCAATTTCTTTTGTTCTGACATTCCTCCGAGGTACACAGGTGTCAACACTGAGTGCAGATTCAGGTGTCACACACAGTACACCACCCATGGAATGAAAAGTGGCATGACTATCCACACTATGTACATTGTAATCAGCATTATCAAAGACATACTGAACATAGCCCTGATTTATGTTTAATTTGTCCTCACTGGTAACTGACCTTTCGAATTTTAATATTTCGTTATAAGAAGAACAGAACCCCATATTTGTCAGTAAGTCAATTAAGAGCCTGGACCCAAACCTTCTGTGAAGGAACACTGCTGTACCAAATTGAACAGGTACAAATGATTTTGGCCGAGATACTGTAATTATGGAATGAGCAATAGCGATTGTTTTCCGTTCAGTACTTTTTAATTTTCTTCTGTTATCCTGGTAGGCTTAATGATTTCATAAAGCAGTGTCTTCAGTAATTCTGGAATAAGATCTGGACTTCCTGTTTGAATTTGCTCAAGAGTTGGAAACTGAGAACAATCATAAGCTTGAGATTTCAGTGTTCGTCGAATTATTGCTGCTGCAGTTTTGATCACTCTCAATTCATCTTTTTCAACAACTTGCCGATTTTGGTACCAGACGTCCGACAGGATTCTGGATGCTGTTCCACTGAAGCAAATTATGACCCTTCTTCCGGGAAGATCTGTTACATATATGTTGGAAACAAAACGCCCGATCAAGTTTCTTTTCAGGTGGCTGTCATCGTATGATTCCACGTTAGGGTTCAGATCGTCATACAGTTTTTGTAATTCCTTCAACGTGTACTGGCATTCATCATTCTCAATTAAATATTGACATAATTTATCAAATGCTGCAGCTCTTTCAGAGTCTGCTATTGATCCGCCTCTAGTTGCTGGCTTTCCAGGTTTACTTGAGCCTTCCACCTTGAATCTTGACAAACAATACCAATGGTACCTACCATCACATTGGACTAGGTCAATGACATTGCTAAGTTTGAGAAGTACTTCTCGTCCCCAAGCACAATTTCTTCTTATTGCGTCTTCACGGATACCTTTTATCAACTCAACCGTCTGTACCTCATCCCATTCTTCTTGGTATGGATATCTGCATTTCGATACGTCCACACATTGGCGACCACACAAGAAACACTGTGTTTTGAAGTCAAATGGAGCACGAGGAGTTTGTCTAAGCTCAGGATTTGGAACTCTTGGGGGTGGCTTGGGTTTTAAAGTGTAGTGCCTACGACACTCCTTATGCACTTCCAACACTACTTCCTTTTCGAATTTCTCCTTCACACCATCTTGCTTAATTTCACTACACTCTATTATTCTATCTCTCCCTTTTTGAGTTAACCGAATAAGTTCCCACCTTTATCAACACAAGGTTGCAATACACAACTCATACTTACAATGATAATAATATCGTTTTCACGTCCACAAAGCAAATCAAAACTGTTAATACCACTTGTTATACTTGATCAGTGTGCCTTTGTTTGGAAGACATAGTAAATTATCAGAAATAGGTTTTAAACATAAAAGGTAAAGTAGATACACAAGAGAATGTCGTTTACATTTTTTTAAACATTAATCTTAAAATAATAATTATGCATGTTGATTTAAAAATGACAATACGCAGAGGAAATGTCGAGATTTTGTAATTTAGAGACACCTGCGGAGCAAAAATATAACTGTATCTTTAACAAAGAGAAAAAATAATTTTCTAATCTCTTTCCTTCTACCCCTTCCCTCTCCCAAACCCGACACTATTTCTGCGGAGACTTTTTACCACACTTAAAGTAAGGGGTAATAAATAATTTGGAACAGCCAAACCTTTGTTTTTTTGGATGCCCGGGTTTAGGTATTTTTCTGCCTAATTTTACTGTACTATAAGCAGTAAGTTAGAACACTGAAAATGTGCATGAACTTCAGCAAACAGTTGACAAACTTTCCTTCAACATGTGCATGCACAAAAAATTGATAAATTCTCTCTTAGGTGAACGCACTAAGAGTTGAGTTTAAGGTCTCTTTCAGCAGCGAGGCTATATGGGACGGTACTTACTGATTAACGTGGAATCCGAACCACACCTCCGGGAATCGAACCCGGGTCTCCCACGCCAAGAAGACGCGTACGTTAACCACGAAGAAGCTAGGATGCACTAACAAGTAAAGGGATGAATCGAGTTGCGGCATGAGACATAGTGCGCCAGATAGAGGGTGTGAAAATATGTATATGTGCAAAGTTATAGCGGCTGAGTGCCATAAGAAACGGAGGGAGTCAAAGTTGGTGAGTAAAGGGCTATACTATGTTATTGGAATACATCCTTACTGTTGAATCGTGAAAATTGTGAAAGAAAGACAAAGCAAACGGTGATAGTTTCACATGTTGGCAAAAGAAGAATGGACAGAGCAAATCACAAACCTCCGCCGCCATCTTGAAATCCGCCATTTTGAAATCTGATATTTTTTTAAATAAAAAGATAGTCATGTAATATATCAATTAGGGCCAGCGTGTTCTCAAAAAGACAATTATGAACTTTAGTGATCGTTATATGCACCTATTTGGAAGATTTAGGGTCATGTGTATAGTTATTTACGAAAATCTAGGAGACTAATACTCGTATGTTGAAAGTTTGGATTATCATGAAAACACATGTAAGTTGAACATATCTACAGGCCAACAAAACTAACAGTGAATTTTGATATCCATCAGTGAAATTTGATAATAATAATAATAATAATAATGTAATTTTATACAACTTGGATATCAAAATTGTATAAACCTAAAAATGTATGTTTGCTGCGCGATAATCACGCCATCTATTAAAATCAAACTGATCCTCAAATATAGATCTATACTAATCAAGTATTTCATTATGACAGTAGCAAGATAACAGTGTGGCATATAGTTATAGTATATAGATATAGTTTAAAATTGATAAATTCTTAAACATTAATTTTTGGCTAACAATGATATTCTTCAAAAAAATCGATAGATCACATCGAGATGAACATAATGACATGCTTAAAGGTGAATTCTCATGAGTAGCTTTCGAAAAATCGGAAGAGGTGTCATTTGTTGCCAATCAGCTGTAGCTGATACTTTTTATTCTTCTGGAAAATTCTATTATTATTATTATTATTATTATTATTATTATTATTATTATTATTATTATTATTATTATTATTATTATTAAGAAAATATGAACCATTTAGTAGCATATTGCATGTATTGTTGTTCAACTTCTTGACAGTGGTGATCACGTTATTTGTAATTGCTCTACTCACAGATATTTAATATTATTCTTTGATTTTCACAATATTTTTGTGTTCAAAATGTAAAATAAATAAGAACGGAACTGTAGAGCACTCTTAAACCCCAAACAAAATAATTGCAATAGCAGATTATATAAAGTCATAAGTTAGCATGTCCTATTATGAATAACTCAGGGGAATACAATGATTTCAGTACAGTGTTCTTTGGCACAGAGATTGAAAACGTAATTGTCCGTAATCCACTCAAAAGCGTTCATTGCTACTATAGCTTATAATCATTACATGTAGATGAATGTATTTCTTTTACTTGTTCTTGTGTGTACAATATGATACTAAGAAAATTATAGTTGACTTGTTTTGGGTTACAGCAACATTAACAAGATTTTTTTTCTTTTAAGTGATGTATGCTACAACAATACGTTTCTTTACTGGGTGTAGTATATTGGTATTATTGGAGCTGCTATACGCACTCATTCCCCGAGCAGCATGTATGATGGGAAAATCAGCTTCACTACGTAAAAGTGGTAATTTATTTTCAAGATCACTTCACATGACACAAACATCTAGATCAGAGAGTCATTCAAACTTTACAGAAAATGGAACCGATAATAATGACTTATGTGAATCGAAGAATGCTTGGAGTATGAAAAACATGAAAACATCAGATGGAATTAAGGCGGATAAGTAAGGAAGATCTTTCAATATATCTTATTAGTATATGCAGTGTATATGATTTTTCACATAACTATTCTATCAGGTCTTGTTTCCATTTTGTACTCATACACGATAACACACTAAGCAAGGTTATGTGATGATATGTACAAAAAAAAAAAAACTATCACGTAACAGTTTCAACACAATAACTGTGTCTTCATCAGACTTCCACTCCTACTCGCTGATTGGGAGTTCGTCATCACTTATATACTCCCCGGAGATCAATTTTTAATTAGGCTCAGCCAGTTTATTAAAAAGTAACATTTGTGTGGCTTTCGCTTTCATTTTTAGTTGCTCACATGTTCAATTAAAAGTTTACTTTTTTCGTTGGATACATTCTGTCCTCTGATTATCCTTTTCATTTCTTCTTCTTTAAGCAGAATCTACTCCCACTCTTTATTTATCGAGAATGCTGTATTCCAATTCATCACTTTGTCTCCTGCCTTCATAATCTCCCTGGCTTCTTTCCATTTTCTCACCAAAGTTCTGACCTCTGCTCCTTCCTACCCTATTCTGTGGTTTGTCTCTTTCTTTTGTTTATATATCGCATTCTTGTTCCCTTTCAATCTTACATCATCCTGGTGCTGTTTTATCTTTTCTTGCATCTTCTTCTTTGTTTCTCCTATGTAAATTTTGTTACACTCATCCTAGTCTATATATTACTCCCCTTTGATCATTGTCCGCTATTGCTTTTCTCTTGGTTCTTCTGACTAGTTCAATTATTCTGCTTCATACTTTCCTGTACGTCCTAACTCCTGCTTTCCGAAGCATTCTCTTTATCTTCTCTGTTTCTTTGCCTAGGCTTTCTATTTCGAACCATTTTTTGTTCTTGTATTCTTCCTCTTTCTCCCTCTCTCTTGCTGTGTTTCTTGTGACCCTATCCTTTTCGTTGTATCCATTTCTTCTTAGTTGCGTCCAGAACTTCTTTAAATCTGTTTTCCTCTGTTCTTCATGATTTTCCAGCTCAAAGATCATGTATTCGAAATGATGTTAGGAACTTGTGTCTGTTTTCGATCTTCAACTGTTTTATGTGATAAACTCGAATAGGACTTCAATCGACGATAACGATAACAAATAAATAAGTTGGTACGTTAGTCAAGTTCGAATGCCTCTGTTAACATTTTCATATTAGCAGAACGTGCTGAAAGGCTGAGGATTTTTCTATACACTTTAACGTGTTTTAGCCTTGCCAAAATATTGTGCCTGATAGCAGGTCCTAGCTCACTTTAACCTAAAGCAGGGTGGAGTGGCCAGTTTCTAGTTCACAGTCTAATCTGTGTGTAGGGCACAAAGATAGGCTTATATATACATATATATAGGATAGACATGCCAATATACAAGAACCGACTTTTTATGTCTTCACTTCTGGGATAATCACCTACAGAGGTAAATTAATATGTAGTTGGTGAGTACTTCAAATTATATGACCATAGCTAAACTACATCTACAAAAATTGTTGTGGAAGTACCCCAGGATTCTGTAACATGTATTTTTGGATAGGGTGCATACTAGTTCCTAAGTGAAGTCGTGATCCGACTACAGTAGATCCCATAGTTTTGCAGCTATGGACCTTTAAAGTTCTTTTTTTTCATGTTTTCGGCAGCCTATAACTCCCAAAGAAAGCATTTTTGTACCCATATATATATAAGGTGAACGGTAACTACATGGACAAGCTTGCACGGATGATAGTACATCTAAAAAGAAGCAAAAAGTCCTAGTGAACATGGAGGAAATTCTGTCCCGTTTACGAGTGACACAGTGTCGAAAGCGTGGGTACATGAACTTCATAGGCCAACAGCTTAAAAACAATACATCGTAGAGAGTGCGGTCAAAAACGTCACTTAGAAAGTCATACCTACTCTATTGAGAAATTCATGTTTGAAAACGCAGCTACGTGTGCGCACGGGATTAACAACGTGTGATACTTCTTTCCTTTACAGTATGTCCGGGAATCCCTCCGTTCGTTTGGGGAATCCCGTGCGCACGCATTTGTCAATAGATTAGGTATGACTTTTACGTGACGTTTTTAACCGCACTCTCTACGATGTATTGCTTTTAAAATGTTGGCCTCTGAAATTCATGTTCCCACACTTTCGACATTGTCACTCCTAAATGGGACGGAATTTCCCCCATGTTCACTAGGACTTTTTTGCTTCTTTTTAGATGTATTGTTATCCGTCCAAGTTTGTCCACGTAGTTACCGTACTCTCTCTCTCTCTCTCTCTCTCTCTCTCTCTCTCTCTCTCTATATATATATATATATATATATATATATATATATATATATATATATATATATATATATATATATATATATATATATATAGATGAGCAAATTTCGTAGAAAGCATGACCACATTATGTACACACCTTTATTACAAAAAATAACCTAAAACGACACAAAAAAGCTATTGACTTCCACTTAGTTACAATTACGTTTAATTGAGTTATTAAACTCCCCAACTACGTTATGCGTACATATGTCTAGTCTTCTAGCCTACCTCATTTATTTATTTATTTGTCTTTCTCTCTCTGTACATATGGATGCCTTCAAGTCACGCCCATAATTTAGGGAGAGAGATATCAGTCACGTGATTAAAAGAGTTAGTAGTCTTCCAAAGCTTCTGTTTCAGAAACTTGTACCTTTGTACAGTCTATTGTCCTATTACGGAAAAATTTCTAGATTCATATCCAAAATATTATCGACAGTTCTAGAATGTGAATTCCAATTACTTGCAGAGAACGGATTTTTTATCAAGTAAATTTTAAGAGAAATATGAAATTGGAAATCCCAAAATATGAAGAAATTTGGAAATTTATTGCAAAGTATTTTTTTATGTTTCAAATATAAATGGAATGAACTACTTAGATCACAAAATTACTTCCTCAGTACCTATAGCACATCAAATGCAGAACTTCTATTTATTGCAGTATATAATGGCAAGTTCCTCCATGTTGCCCGGAAGCAGTTTATATCTTCTCTGTCAAGATTGTTTTGCATGAAAAGAAGCTTCTTCCCATGTTATATGAAGTGATAGGTTCATATGTGTATCATGCTATATTATCTAGATTAATATCTGCTGGAATAGATATGTACTTTGTTTCTCCTTACTTGGAATAAGATTGAATCTGACCTGTTGTTTTGAAAACATTTATTATTTTTAGCAAAAAACCTTTCTTCCCACATTTCTAGGAACTGGATGGAGGTAACGTTTCAATTCTTCCACACATCTACTTCAAAGAAGTGTGTAGCCGTAGAGGACTTCCCTCCAATTCCTTTAGAGTTAATGTAACATTTTTAAAATGAGCATGGTCGTCATTAAAAGGTTTTGTGCCTGCAAGACACGGTTGGCAGAATGTAGTTCAAAGCTGTCAATTACTTGCAATTAAAATGCAAATCTTAATGTAATATTCAGTTTAACATCCGAAAATAAATATATAAATTCGGAAAAGAATTTAACTCACACGAAGACAATTTAAAGACACTAGTAATGAAAATAAAGTATTTTAGATAGCTTAAGAATAACATCTATTTAAATATTCGAAGACACTAAATCTTAAGCAGAAACTTTTAGATATAGAATCTTTAAAAAAATTAATTATGTAGAAGTATGGAAAAACAAAACCTGAAAAATTCTAGTCGAACATAATATTAGGTAATAATTACTAAGAAAATAATAATCAGAAAGTGTCAGAAAATTGCGTTGTATAGATTGTTAAAGAAATATTTGACACAGGACTACTTGCTGCTTTAACTTCATTGAAGTATTCGGCATCTGGTGCTAGAAGTAAATTTCAGTCCATCTCCCTGTACCTATTGATGAATGATGTTACTTTTAGAAATACCTTCTTGGTCTGGCTGATGATCTGGTCAACATTGGAGTATTCCACTGATTTATTCGGCTACTCGATGAACTGCTTACGCCAAACATGCTAAATGAATCAACTTTGAATAGAAAACTTCGAGGTTCTTTCTTGCCTTTTTCATGTTCCATAAAATGCCTGAATGGACAAGATAGTCAAATTATTTATGCATAGAATACATCCTGAGATTTAAAAGAAAACAATTAAATTACTTCCTTAAACTGACTACACTACGGATACTTGCATAAAATTGAATGAAAATACAAATTGCTATAGTTGCTATTACTCGAAAAAATAATCTATATTTAATTTGAGTTACATTACTTTCAACAGACAAATGGTTCAATTAGAGAAGGCTTAGTTAGTATGTTAGGTATCAACGGGACAGTGACTGTTAACTGAGCGCTCGAACAAAACTCAGTTATCTCTTGGAGAGATCACGGTAAAACTGAGTATCACCGCCTCTGGCCTTGACAATCGCTTCGATTCGGCCAAGAAGGGAGTCCACAAGGTTCTTCAGGTGTGACTGCAACATCTATGAGGTATCGGGAAACAACCTTGCATATGCGCAGAGGTAACATTTTTTTTTTGCCGGTAAACTTATTTCAATTCATCATAAAAGTTTTAAAAGGATAGAAATACAACGTAGAAAGTATTAAAACATCCGAATTCAAATGTCAATATCGTCCTTTTCCGGTAACAAGGCAGTAAGCAGTAGCAAACCCGTGAAATAGTAGCTAGGGTGGCGGATTCTAACTGGGATTGGCTTAAGCCACAGTAGCCAACGTAGCTCAGAAATACAAACTAACCTTAACGTAGTAAGCAGTCTTTTTTCCTCTAAATAAGTCTAATATATATTTTGTATAATTCCTGTTCAAAATATTATATAAAATTACCTCCTGAGTTGTATCTGTAGTTGCAAAAATAAATAAATTTCCGAAGAAGACATCCAACATTTTAGAATGTTCACAAAAGTACTAAAATTATTATTGCCCCAGCAAGTTACAAACAGCAGAATAATTTTTATATTAAAAAAGGGAGGTAAAAATACGAGGAGGGACCAAAGAAACAGGACGGAAAGCGCGCAGCCATTCCTAGACGTAGTGGAGAGTTCTTCCGCTAGGTAGGTCTAGTAGAGACCTCAAATCAGTTGCCCAAGCGGTGTCAGCGTAGAAGGTTGATGTTTGATTGTAGTGTTTTCTCAACTGTTCTCGCTTGCCGTCTGCGATATCGTTATGAGGCATTTAAAGGAACAAAAATTATGCTTCTAAAATTTGCTTCTTGCTTGTAGCGGAAGCTTACCAAATACTTTAACAGGTTTTCAAGAAGAGTGCTATGAGCGCACACAAGTTTTCGAGTGGTTTGAGAGGTTTAAACATGATGGGATCAATGGTGAAGATCATGCTCGTTCTGTGCGTTCTTCATCATCTCTAAACGACAAAAACATTGAAAAAATCCGCCAAAAACTCAACAAGAATCGTTGTTTCATGATCGACGAAATTTCAGAACAGACAGGAGTGAATTGGAGCTCGTGCCAGCGGATTTTCAATGAGGATTTGGAAATGAGATTCGTTGCCGATAAGTTTGTTGTTGTTCCTCACACAAGATCTGGATATTTGGGCTCTCAAGAGTATGCCATTGTCCCTACTCTCCGTAATGCTTTTTTTTTATTCTCGAAACTGAAAAATCTAAAAGGAAGGCGTTTTGATGATGTGGAGGGTGTAAAAAAAGCTTAGCAGAGGGCGTTGGACGATATCAAAGTTGAAGAGTTCCAGAGATGCTTCAAACAGCGAGAAAGAAGACTGGAGAATTGCATTGCATCTAATGGAGATTACTTCGGAAACTGAACGTATTTTGGTAAAAAAAAAAGAAAAAAAAAGAAAAAAAAGTTAACTAATTATTTTTTAGAACAAAAGTCCGTTTTCTTTTTGGTTCCCCTCGTATACATACATCCCACCTGTAAAATAAATTCAGAGCATGAATCTCGAATTTCAGCATCTGCGTATTATTTATTTCTAGCATACAATTCTCCGCGCACTGCTCACAACAATCACAAATTTCAACAATAGCTCACAGCAATTGATAGACAGAGGAATATCACTCACTAGCCCCTTCCTCCGAAACGCCCCAACGGCTTGAGAACTAGCCATACTCAACAATCGCCGAAGATTAAACAAGATTTATGGCGTAAATGAACATGCTTACGGAGTATTTGGTCCAAAATGTATAGTGAAATCCGTAGAATAAAAAGTTAACAAATTGTCACCGTTGCACAAAAGGTTTTATAAGTAAGACAAATTCGATATAAAACGTTAAAATATAAACAGAATATTAAGAATTTGGTAAAAATATGAAGCTTTTTTTCAAAATATTATGAAATATGAAAATTGTTCTCAGGTGCAATGGTGTCTATGTCTATGCCTGCCAGCTAAAAAATAAAGAATATGAAATTTCATAAAAATCCGTTCTCTGCATATCAGTACAACAACGATAATATAGCGTTCTTATTATAACCTCACTGTAACAGATAAAAAATATTAAAATTTACATCGATAGTTTTTCCGCAATAATTTCAAGATACCTTGTCTTTAAATGTTATAAAATTGGTCATTGCTCATAGATTGCAAAGTCATCACATTTATCTCTGGTTTTAATAATTTTATTTTCTTGGAAACTAGGGTCAACTATCGCAAACAAATCTTCATAAAAACAAGAAGAGGATGTACTATAATTCTTGAAATGATAGGAGAATATTTACAACAGACGAATATTCATTTATTGAAGAATTTCTACCTTCCGAAGAGCAGCTGCTGCAAGAAGTGAGTGAAATATCAATAAATTATGCTGTGGTATTTAATAATACTAAAATCTAAACGTGGCATTTTGATTATCATAAAAAGTCATTTAAATAGGATTACAGAAAACTGTACTTTACTGTACATACAGCAGGATGCCCATTAAAGACATGTTTAGGGTGGCCAGAAGGCAATGTTTAAAAACCCGGATACATTGACTTAGAAAGCCGGACTTTATGAATTTGTAAAGCTTTTCTCCATATACAGCACGACAATTCAATTCATTAATTGCGTCTAGGCATTTTTGGCTCAAGCAAGCTGGGAAAGCTACATTTACATATTAAAATTCTTACCTCATTGATAAAAGGTCATTCAAAAAGCACGCCGATTTTGTTACATCAAATTATGAACTTTATTTTCTCAAAACACACTAACAAAATTCATAAACATGTTCATTACACATTCCGATTTCAGGTATAGTGAATTACATCGGGCATATGACCTCCTCTACTGCGCTGGCATACAATAACTCTGTTCGTGAAATTCGCTATGACTGCCTGACTAACAGCAAGACTATCACGAACCACTGTAATGTTTTGCTTAGAACGACCACTACGACGATGCCCAGGACTTTTAATATGCACTGTTGAACCCGTTTCAATCAACTTTTTCATAAGTCTGCGACTTTGATTCATTCGGTACCTCATTTCGCCCTAGAACCGAGGGAAGTCGCCTGACAGTTGCTGCATAAGTTACTCCGTTTAGATAAAAAGTGTTCACAATTAGCATAAGTTGCGCTATAGTAAACTGCTTCATAGCTAGACACAGACTGAAAAAATAAATTCAGATTAAGGCGGCAATCGGAATGTTTGTGGGTAAAGCAACAATACAAAACAATGTCGGCAACCGAGAAACAAAAATTTGAAACACGATCCAAAATTGCCGCGCTTTTTGAATAACCCTAAATTTCTCTGCTCCTCGACCAGGTTTCAATAGATGCTTGTTCTGCAAGTTTTCTTTAAATATGTCACTGCACGTTCCATTCTCATTTTTTCCTTCAAAATTGAAACAAACTTGAAGTTCGGACTTAAATGTGGAGATATTAAGTCGGTTGCAGTGTTGCCAACAACCTCTGAAAAAAATAGGCTAAATGGCCTTCAGAAATAAGGTTTTTTAAGCGAAAAATGGCTACATTTTGAACTGCTAACCTGTAACTCACATTGTAGATTTTAGACCCTTTTTTGTGTGTAGGATTATAAGTCACTTATAGTAAAAATTTGAAATGTTGAGTTTTATTCGCTGAAGACTAATAAGCAACATATATGACTTTAAATTACAATAAAATCCATCAACAACTCATCTGATTTGTGAAAGTCAACATCCATTGAATTGAAATAAGTCATCATCAATGACATCGCAGTTAGGCGAGGCGCTGGAACTGGATGCACCATCCTTGGATTGTGAATTGGCTATGTTTGTGTAGACAACCATTGTCCCAATTTTCAGTAGTACTTCTTTCGGCAGGTCATAATCCTTACAAACACGTCTTATTTCTCGGTACATTAACATTAATCATCATGATTGCATTGAGAGTTTTCAAGCTAATTAGATATTATATTTGTTTCCTTTAATAATAATAAAAAAAAACAATCTCTGTGGCTTTTAGAACCCAACAGTACTAAATTTGTATTCGGAAACTTTCATTCTTGCAATGAAATGCAAAAATTTAAAAAAATAAAATAAAATAAAAAGTAGCAAACGGGGCCGTTTGCTTTCTGAGTCGATAAGTATTGTTAAGTATTTGTAAATCTGTGAGTGGGTAGAGAGAAGAACGAAAAACAAGTGTCTGTTGCGTAATAAAACACTCTCTGTCTAAAAAAATCAATTAATACGATAATATAATGACAAATAGGCTATTTTTTTTTAAAAAAAAATAGGCTTTATTTTGAAAGAAAAAGTATTTTTAGAATTAATTTAAGGAAAGGGTAATAAAAAGCCAATAATGGCAAAAGAGTTCCATAAAATAAACTATATTTAAGGCTATAAGCATTTCGTAGATTTGTATGGCTAAATGCCTCTGCAAATAGGCTAGATTTAGCCAAAAATAAGGTAAATTGGCATCACTGGTTAGTTGCGGTCTTTTGTCCAAGCAGCATTCATTAATGAAAATACCCGTTCGCAGTAAGCATTACTATTTGTATGGAAAGAATAATGAACCGACTTTCTTCAAGTTCTCAAAACCTTTTTCGCTTGGTGTTTTCGCACGTTCGAAAAGTTTTAAATGTCTTTCTTCAACAGTTGTACAGTTCTTGAACATATATGAGGCTACTACTTCTTGAAACATCTTGAATTTTCCGTAAAGTTCATCCTTGCCAATGGATTTAATACGAGGTGCTACTCAAAATATCGGAAAATATTTGTACAGGGCAAACCAGTAGCAGTACGGCATTCTACCGCTAGATGTCTCGAGGTACATGTATTAGCTTCTGCACCACAAAGTTGTGTCATCTTTGACGTATTCAGTTGTGAGTTGTATTTGGGCCTGTCACGACGTGTTTTAGTGTTTCTGCGATTTGCCAAATGGCTGACGTTAAGGAGCAACGAATTTGTATCAAGTTCTGTGTCAAGTTGAAGAAAATTGCATCCGAAAAACACCGCAGGCTGAAAAAGGCATTTGGTGAAAGTGCACTGAGTCAAACAATAACATTTAATTGGCTCAAATGTTTTAAAGAAGTCCGCGAATCTGTGGAAGGTGACAAATATTCTTGTCGACCGTCAATATGCACAACAACGGAAATGATAATAAAAGTACGTGATGTGATTCGCGAAGATAGAAGGTAGACAATTCACGATTATTGTAACAGACTTCGACTGTCGTACGGCACATGACAACGAATTCAATCCGATGACCTGAATATGAGACGAATTGCAGCGAAGTTTGTCCCTCGCCTTCTCAGCATCGACCAAAAACCTCAGGATTCAGACGTGCACTGAGCTGCAACAAAGAGTTCTAGAGTGTCCAAACTTCTTATTTAAATCATCACAGGTGATGAATTCTTATTCAAATTATTACAGGTGATGAATTCTGGGTCTATGGTTATGACTCGTAAAAGAAGCCGCAATCATCACAATGGAAGACGAAATCCTCCCAAGGCCGAGAAAAGCTCGATAAATTCAAGCGATGCTGATCATTTTTTTCGACATTCGAGGAATTGTGCATAAGGAGTTTTTTCTACCTAGTCAGAATGCCAACGGGAAGTTTTACTGCGAGATTTTGAAGACACTGAGGGAAGATGTTCTGCGTAAATGGCCAGAGTTGTGGCGAACGAAAGACTGGTTGCTGCATCATGACAACGCGCCCGAGCACACCTCGCTCGTTGCAAGGGAATTCCTGGCCAAAAATAACATGGCAACGGTCCCTCACCATCCTTTTCCCATGACCTAGCTCCATACGACTTTTAGCTGTTCCCGAAGATGAAACTCGGGTTGAAAGGTGGACATTTTGATTCAATTAAAGACATCCAAGTGGAATCGCAACGGATCCCGAACACCATTCACCCTGTGGATTTCCAGGAGTGCTTCCAAAAGTGGGAACAACGCTGAGATCATTGCATATATGCAGGAGGGGACTACTTTGAAGGTGCCGAAGGACGTTAGGACATAAGTGTAGTTTTCTGATTTTTACAATGACATTCTCGGATATTTTGGGTAGCACCTCGTGTTACACGCCTTAACAGAACTAACAAAATCTTCAAAAGAACAGTCGGGACTTCCAAGCGAAATCAGATTCTCTTATGTAAATTGTTTCATTGAAATCGTACCGCTCGCGAATGTATTGACAAGCCCATATATAAAAATTCAAAGAATCAAATTCGCACTTTGTTCTATCACAAGGAATTAATAGTTTCATCCAGGCACGTAGCCACGATTTTTCAATAGGGGGGTCCGTGACGAAATACTGTGGTTACACACCAGGGGATAGATCAACCTAAACTATTTTACTAGCAACTTATATTGGTTTGTTAGGACAATAAAATGAGATGTTAGTAAATATTTTAATAAAAAAACTATGAAGAAGTATTGAATAAAAGAATATAAAAAAGTATTGAAAAAGATATACTCGTAGATTTCCGTGATCGTTCGAACTCGATTCTACTTGTCTTCTTTCTTCTTCTTTTTCTTATCTTCGTTTAATGCCGTCAAGGATAGCAACGAGATCTCTTTCGAGAGTAAAAACATTCTATAAAATGGATTAGTGTTGCCGCGAAATTCAAAATGTCTCATATTATTGGTGATTCTGGGCATTTCTTAAGTTCTACCTGACAGTCTATCTTATCGAACCGGTTTATCGATCGTTATTTGTAGTACATACGATTAACATGGTGATAGATGGAATTCGGAGATAGTTACAATAAATCCATTTTCAACTTGTCCCCTCCCCCCGTTTCCTCCACACAAAAAGTATATATTTTTGACGCAGATTCATCTTTTTCTCGTTTTTTTTTTTGTTTCATTCTTCCTTAATACTTTTCATTTCTGGATCCGAAGGGGGGGGGGGTGTCCGGACCTACCTCTTGGCTACTTGCCTGCCCTCAACAAACAGCAGCTTGCGTGTGTCTCTTCACTCCTCTCATTTTCATATCTTCATTCTCACCGTCGTGATTAATCCGATTGGATGGAAAAGAGTGATTATTCACTCAGCAAAACTTATCACCATCAAAACGTCGAACACGTATTTCAGACTTTGACTGTTTCTGATTTTGAAAACGCTCCTTCATACACTACTATAAGTTATTACTTGGCACCTTGTATATCACTTCGTCATTAACAAATCATATATAATAACTATTTTTAGAGTAATAAGTGAAAACTTGTTGTGACTCTTAGGGAAACGTTTGGGTTGCGAACGGAGCGAACCGTCAAAAATATTGATTTAATAATGTGCCAACACTTTTACGGGGCGACGTATCGTTCATTCATTTCTAACTCTTTTCCTTTCTTCTTGTTCTTTGGGCGCTCTCTTGCTGTCAGCGCCCGGGGCAACCGCCCCGTTCGCCCCTCTCTGGCTACGGCTGTGCATAAGAGAGGTGGAATTGCTTAGACATAAAACCTTACAAAAGATACCTCCATTAAACTGCTGTCTACAGAGTATCAAAATATTAATATAACTCATTACCCAAAAACAAAATTCTATACCATCAGTGACATCAAGATGTAGATATACTTTTAGTTACCGGTATTTTTTTAAAAATGTGTTTATTTCTGTTTAATTTATCTTACAGCAGCCGTTTGTACATATCTATGATTTAACCCACTTTTTCAATACCGGTACTAATATTTGCCTTACATCATAGATTCACATAATAACGTTAAGAAATACTTTGAACCTCACTTTTTAATCAATTTTGTCACTGTCAAGTCTTAATGTTACCATAGTAAGGCATGATAAAATTGTCTGTGCAAATACGTCATCGAATATATATTTGGTTTCATTAATAATGTATTAATATGTAGTTCTCTTGTGTTTCCTGATATTTTCCTGATAGTATTTGAGCCGCGTGGCTATAAATCCATATTACAAATCTTCATTTGGCTGGGAGATAAAATCGCATGTGAGGGACAAATATATAAAATTCACTCATGGGTATGGAGTTTTGTATAATTCTACCTATGATTGTTTTACACTCTGCCCATATTACATCATGGTAATCACATATAAAAACTTAATGCATAATGTTCGCCGGAATGTTGTGATATTTGCAGATCATCATCAGAAAAAAAAGTGTCCCTGTTATATATTATTCTCATTACTCGCGAGATAACAAACGACATCATACGGATTAACATGATCAAGAAGGTCAATTTCAATGGACACAAGTGCTATGGCCTCTATCCGCTCTTGTCCTATTGAAGATCTGAGTATTTTTTTAATGAACTTAAGCTTACCGATTACTTACCGAACACTTCTGAAATCATTCGTACTGGAACATTGATCATAGGAATTGGCATCATTTTCCGAGATGTTGATTTCTTTATCTTCACTTGATTCCATGTCTTCTGACTTACACATCTGATGGACTTCATAGTCAACAGATCACCTAACCAATTCATTTGTAAATTCTTCGCTGAGACTTTTTGCTAAGTCACTGAAGTTGGCAGCAAACGACTTGAATTCCTCTCTCAAATCTCCTTCCTCAACACCTGCTATCATTGCCACATTATGAAGTGCTCCATCTCGTATTCCATCATGAAATCTTGTAGAATCTAGGCAACTGGTATCACGAATTAGAGCTTCATTATCCTCAAACCTATTGTGCAGTCGCCCCTTGTCAGTCTGAAAGCTCAGATAACGTGCTAATTAATTGTGTAATTGGGGATGTCAGAACTGAGTTGAATTTGGTAGAGTTTAAAATACAGGATCTAAACTGGGTTGCGTACAAATAAAATCGAGCATATACAAAAGAAACAGACTGTGATGTCAAAGGGGTTGAAAAGGGTGAGAACGAAACAACTTTTAGGATTGGTTAATCTACTTGCACTTACTTGCAGGTCTCGGTGTTTCCTCCTCGACGATTCTTCGAGTGGATTGATGTCCGTCCATCCTTTCTCTCTGGTCTGCTGGGCGCCCAGGCAATCGTAAGTTAAGGGTCTGGGAGACCCGGGCAGGAAAACCAGAGTTGCGAAGACAGTAAATTTAATCAAAATCGAAATTGCTCTTCAACGAATTATCCATCGTAGTTGACAGCTATGACGTTAGCTAAGACAAGGTACTCTCTAGGTTAGAGCGAGGTAAACTTTCCGTGCACTTGGAATTGCAGCTCGTGTTCCTACGTGTAGAATCGTCTCCAATCTAAATCGGACTACCCATTCCAAAAGTCTTTCAATGGTTTTTGTTCGATGTCCCTTCCGGGTTAATATCCAGAGTCGTTGATTATTTCTTCAGTTTCGATGAAAAGTGCGTGCTCATAGATTAACCAAAGGTGAGGTGAGGATAGAAATGCTGACAGGGAAATAATCTGTCATTTTCATTGATTAAGAAATTACAAGCGTAAGAAAGAAATGACAGACAGCAAGAACACTTCCTAGTAGGAAAAGCAAATGAACTTAGAGAAAAACGAAAAGTAATTCAACATTAAATAAACGATTATGCTTTCTACTGCATTGAATTTTGAAATAAAATGTCCCAAAGTCCGAAATAAAATGTTTCATTATGTGTCCAAATACACATATCTTCACATCCCCCTCTTGAAATCAAAATCCCGAATGAAAACATTTCGGAGAAAAAAAATCACTTTTTAGTTTTACTGTTTTAAAAATATATGAGCATTTTTGTAGTTCTATTCAATCTTCATAATAAGAGTCACAGCAGCAATTATAGTCTGGAAAGAAATCATATGTTAAGAAATGATGAGTACAGCATGTAAAAGGGAAAAAGGAAAAGAAAAGAAAAAGGAAAGAAAGAAAGAAAGGGGGAAAGCCCTGTATCGTGCACATGAGATGCATGGAATAAGTCGTGAGTGGGAACCCTTCACCCCTGGTGGGGATATTCATGTAGCTATCAGCTTATGTCTAATTATATAGGAATATAGAATTCATTTCTTACTTTCGAACCTACAAGGTTCAACTAAAATGAGTAAACTTTTATATCGGACTTCTGAAGAAAAATAAAATAAAATAATATAAAACATAACCGTGTTTATTATATATAGAATTCCCGGTCACGACCCCCTTTTCAGTTTTATTCACAACATTAGGAGGAGAAGAGATGAAGTAAGGAAAAGGAAGATATTATAGGAGGAGAGAAAAGAGGGAAAGTAAGAAGGTGAGAAAAGAGGGAAACTGTTACTGGATATTTTTGAGAAATATGGTAAAGGAAAGTGAATAATTATCGAATTGGGATTATTTCCAAGAGCTATTGGCTGAGTATTTGGTATTAAGGTGATCAAAGGTAGACACATGTTAACCCATACCCCCCAGACCTAGATCCATTTAATCCCAACTACCGAATTATCCCAATCTAGCTCTGAGATAGATGAGAAAGTTTAATTTAACAGTTTATTCAATATTTCCGAAAGTTCTTGACTAGTATCCAGTACTTGAAGCATAAACGATAAAGTTGACGGCATGTTATAACTGACCGAAGCCCCAGAAGAAATCAGAGTAACCCGTATGTTTGTTGAAGATTTTGACTTTCGAGGTTCTCCCATAATGATCGTTCGTTCAGGCTACTTGTGTCCTTTTTGCTTCCTTTATAGAGCCAACTTAAATTGAGTTAGTATTGACTTTACAAGACTTTACTTGTCAACTACCATTAATTACAGTAAGTCACACATATATATCAAAAGAATTGGTGCAATTAATACTAAACCTACATTTCACTTACACACATATTCATACAGGACAATGTATACTTAAGGTTGCATTTAGTCGAATTAAACTAACCTAACTACATTTCTATAGACATTTATTACATTCCGAGAAAACGTAATTTGACAGCACAGGGAAAAAAATTTCGATACATGAAAAGAAAATAATAATAATAATAATATGGTTTATAGGCATGCACAGAAATTTGTTATTTTTCAATATCGAATAACACATTTCTCTTTGTAGATACATAAAAAGTTGGATTACGTTAAAAAAATCGACAAACAAAAAAGAAGGAAAAAAACAAAGGTTAACATTGAACATATTTAAGATTCAGTACGAACTAATACATATCAATGTGAAAGAGGAAAGAAATATATATATATATATATATATATATATATATATATATATATATAATTGGTTAATCATTTAAAAAAAACACTTTGGTAGCATTTTTATTGAGTCTCTGTCCCAAGAGGAGAAATTTCGACAATTTATGAATCCTTTTTCTCATGTCGATAATAACTCCTTTATCAACTATCTTTATGCACTATGATTGGCGTCCATGAGAGAAGTTAGTCGTTTTTCTTAGCTACAGACAAAACAGTTGCTTCACATTATATATATATATATATATATATATATATATATATATATATATATATATATATATATATATATATATATATATATTATTTCGTCACTTGATGCACTTGGTACGAAAATTCAAAATTTCTCGAAATTTAAAATATCGAATCCAGTCCCAAACATTTGGAACATATTTCTATTCTACTATACGATATCTCAATGGAGCTAGGTCTCTGGACCTATCCTAGGTCCTGTATTTACATTACGAAATTATTAATCAAATTCAGTTCAATTTAAGGTCACTAAATTTTATTCATGGTCTACATCGTGGAGTCAAGAGATTCTACTCACTGAACTGGAGAATGACAAATAGTTATGTTTCCAGTAGTAGGGGAAGCATTTGGGGCACACTGTTTCATAATTCACTGATTTCGTTATGGTTTCACAAAAATAACTTTAGATACGGATTAGGGTTATTTTTACGACCTGTAACTTGTTCTATTTACATGCAACATTTAACATAGTATTAAAAAAATTAATGGTTACGAACATTAATAACAAATCCGTTAGGTGTTATTTATTACAAATTACGCGGTAATACTCTACAATCACAAATACTTAGTCAATATCGGGTGTCAAAAATCTATGGCAACTTAAAACAACCAGGGTAGATACCGAGCCTTTTACATACATATTCACTCATATATATATTCATATTACTCAATATAATAAATTTTACTCTAATATCAACCTTAGTATTTCGTCGACACTTAATTTTCTACATAGCGTTTTCATATTCAATAAGTATTCACATTTTCTTGGCTCAAAACAAAACAAACCCTGACTAACAAAATTCTTTTTCTTTTAATAAGGTTGCAACATTGAAATGTATATTTATCAACCCGATAATCAATAATAATTTCAGTTACTAAGATCCGTGTATAGAGAAATGTTTGATATTATTTAATAAGTTGACACAAGAAGTGGAAATACAACAAATAGAACAGGCACGTAACTTTTCAAACTATGTAAGCATACATATATAAATGTATATACAGAGAAAGAAAAAAATCAAGATTATTCGAAATTAGTGGGCCCAAACTACTAATACATACACACAATATAACCAATCAATAGAAAGAAACTAGAAATCAATAACCAATTGGTATAGTTTGTACGATCGATGAACAATAATCAAGCTTCTGGGAATCTGAAATCGTAGTGTACCCTCTCGTCAGTCCCTGCCATGGTAGGTTGAGTATCGTGAAAAACGGTAGTAAATTGTTCTGAAGTACCGGAAATACCTCCATGAATTGTATCCCTCGATGTCTCAGTTTGTACATACGATCGAAATAAGTGATATGAACATTGTGTACTTTCATGAGTTTCAGAACCGGGGGGGGGGAGGTTCAAAAAAATTTTTTTAAATCTTGAAGTAAGAAGGAAGAAAGAAACAAGATAGAGAAAGCGGCGCCAACGAAAGAAGGAAAATTAAGGTACTACTCACTACACAGACGAGTGATCGAATTTAAATATATAACAACTCACAGCCAAAAAATGTTCATATATGCCGAAAATGGGTTGGCTCACTCAAATACGTAGCCTAGGGGGCGTCCTGCTGCCAAGAATGCAAGTCTGTGTCCATCATATCCCAATCCCACAAGCGTTTGCTTGTAAGATTGAAATCTGAGCCCCGTATCCGGCCCATATCAGCAGGATAAAAGGAGAAGGGAAAGGGACCAGGTAACTGTGTCCCCAATTTTGAAATCTCTAAGTAAAAAAATATTTGACCCCTCAGAAGAACTAAGAAGGTTCAAGGACAGTAAAGAAACTAGAGTAAAAGTAATAGCTAAGATATCCCTAACTCGTAATTTGCCAAAATAAAAAAAATAAAATAAAATAAATTTTGGATCGGTGATTTCAGTGACCAAACATCACCGATGGCTACCCTGCGCAGACATGCCAAGGTCTGGGACGTCGATTAATTTCCATCATCATCTAATTAAACTAAGAAAAGAAACGAAAATACTTAAAGTAGATATCCCCGCGGATAGAAGGTCGAGTCAGCGAAATTTGATCTTGTTTTCCTAGAAATCGATATCATTTCCTGGAATTGTGAGGCAAGTTTCGACAAGCCTTTAGTTGCTATGTTCATAGCCTTTTACGGCTACCACAGAAGCGCGTGGGAAAATTTTGGTTTATTTGAACCCCCGTCACCCCCTACTCCTCTTTAGTTGCTATGTTCATAGCCTTTTACGGTTACCACAGAAGCCCGTGGGAAAATGTTGGTTTGCTGTTGCTATGCTCATAGTCTTGGACGCCTACCAGATGTAAAAAACAAGATTTGATGAGAGTCCTTTCAGTTATCACGTTCGAAGCTTCCCAATTGATTGAATATCAAGTTCGAAGCTTCCCAATTGATTGATTGATTTTCGTCTTTTCGTTATGTATTGAATAGCTATTTTGCATAGCGAAGAGCATACTTAATGTCTTAAAATATTCAATGCTTTCTCATCGAGAATCGAACCTGTACACTAAATATGTTTTCATTTTGAAAGCTCTCTCATTGAAATTGAACGCAAAACCAGTGCTTCACGATTTAGAGTTGAATTAATTCTTGCATGAAAAAAAAAAGATTTTCATGTATTGGTTTTAGCGTAGCATATGATATGTACATTGTTCGAAGCTCTTCATTTCGAAGCACTATAATGCTTTCAAGTGTTCAATGCTCCCTTTCTCTCTCTCTATCATAGAGAATCGAACCCGGACCAAAGTGGTATTAAAACATAAATAACAACCATAAAAATAAATTTTAAAAATACAGCATCACATTATTATTATTATTTTGGGAGTGAAAGTGAAGCAGACAACTAACCTTGATTGTAGCTTCGTTAACTTATGAAATAAAGACTTTACACAAAATTCTACTTTGGTAGGGAGCTGGGATCGAATTTGGTACTTCATGATTTTAAAGTTGAACTAATCCTTGCATGAAAAAAAAAGAATTTCACTTCGTTTTCACGACAGAAAGGATCGAATTAATTTCATGTCTTAAAATGTGTAATGTTTTCTCATCGAGGATCGAACCAGCAGGACACGGGAATCAAACGCAAGACCTGAGAATCAAACGCAAGACCTGTACTTCACGACCATTGAGTTGAATTAATCCTTGCATGAAAAAAAAGGATTTCACGTATATAGCACATCGTTTCACGATAGAAAGGAACGAAATAATTAATTTATTGTCTTGAAATATTTAATGCTCTTTCACTAAGAATCGAACTAGAACACTAAATATGCTTTTATTTTGAAAGTTCTCTCATTGGAATCGAACGTGAGACCAGTACTTCACGATTTAGAGTTGAATTAATCCTCGCATGGAGGAATCCAACTTGAGGTGAGCACTCTATCACTGAACGTCAGTGCCTCGCATATAGATTAGATTTTATTTTAAAAAAAACTTTTCGTCTTATTTTTTTCTAGTCGTCTTGTATTGGGTAGGTAGATTCCCCACCTCAGCCCCCCAGACCCATCTTGTAATGCTAAGAATAGAAGTTCCCAGTTTTTCTGCAAAGAGTTTGAGGAGTTTCTCACGAAACGTCTGGAAAATTTTCGTCTGGAACCTTCTCAGGAAATTGAGTTGATAAGAACGATTGTTGCAGTTCATGGATGTTTTTAAAACGTATTAGTAGCGGAAGCACTTCTCATAGCATATCATAATGTTTTAAAAACGTAGGATGAAAAATGTGTATGCTAAAATCAGCAGGGTTGATTGTATTGCATGTGAAAAGTATTATATGGATATTCACATGATGATGTCTGTTATGACAAGTAATTAAAATCACTTAAGTTGAAGCCGTGATGAGATATTGCGCTATAATATATTCCCATAGCACAAAAGATTACGCCCCACGAAATGTCTGTAGGTTATGAACTATTTGCTTTATCTAATTTGGTCTTGGGATTCTCACGAATTCACTTGTAAGTGTTCATGGGAATAGAATTTGTTTGCATACTGTTCTTTGATCGAATAGACCTTAGTTGCTCAGGGGAATATCGTATTGCATGAATCGTGAATATCGTATTTTCAAACGTATACAGCATTTGAGATTACATGTATGTTTGTTGTCTTCACATACGAACATACTCACGTGCGACTGAAGATAGTGTAATCTGAATGCGAAAACGCTGAGTTTGTGTAATGAAAAATAAGTCTGTTAATAGATAAGATTTACTAAAGATGATATTTTGATACATCTATCAAATAATGTGTGTGAATAAGGAAATGAAACTTTGTTTCAGATGTGAAACTGAATAAGGATATTAAATGTAGCAGGGGAGAGGTGGGGAGATTTTATTCCCTTGGAAAAGCTCATATGTTTCTTGAAAACAGTTATCATAATAAACTTGCTTTATTTTTGACTTCCAATGCTCTCCCATCCGTAAATCGAACTCAGGACCACGTTCACCACATGTCCGTGTTAGCTATTAGATCAGCTGGGAGTGCTGAAAAGATGAGCAAACGGCACAGTGGCTACCGAATATATTAGCTCATGATGCCTTAGCATAATGGGCATAATCGTAGGACATTAAATAAATAAATTTGTGATGGACAACATCGTGTTCGTTTATTCTCATGTGGTATTTCCGCTTCATCTCGTAATATCATTTCATTTACCTTAATCATCCTTTCATCTTAGTCTAAAAGAGATATTCGTGGGACGTTAAACTGAAAGATTTCATCTTTATCGTTGCACACAATTGTTTTCCCAATCAACATGTGTAACATTCTACATTTAGTCGTGTTTCTGTTCTTATGGTTAGGTTTGGAAATTTACATTTTAATAAAAAAATAAAAGAAACGAAAAATCGTCTTAGACGTTCCTTAAGTAGAATTACTTTGAACAAGAAATCTTAATTCTGTGGCGAGGGTACGTCCCTCATGATATAGTTCATTCTCGAGACGAGATAGAATACATCGAAAAGCAAGATCGACGATACTTTTACAAAAATTTATGATGAGATCCAATGTCGGACAGAACTCCTTATAAAAGTCATAGAAAAAGGATTCATTCTGTTTTCACTGTTGTAAATTAAGGCTTTAATTGGAAGATATCCGTTAAATTGTGTAATATGGCAACTCGACTTGGAAGTACAAGACATCACATACAAATTTTGCCTTCATGTATTACTAGTCTAGATGCTCAGTATAATAATAAGGGCGTCAACGCGTCTCTCTCTGTTTCAGACCAATCTCATAGTTCGTGAAGAAAAATTTATTACTTTTAGATTCATTTAAATATATGTTAATTAGTTTAAATAACTTTTCTTCGGTATTTCAAATTTTGTTTCCCACATATTCGAGTCGTAGGCCTTTCTCAAGTTAATAAATAATTGATATGTATGGATATAGCATTAGCACTTTTTTAGTTGTAAAATTAGTGTAATAAATCTTTTGTACCCATGATAAGTAAATTCTCTCATTACACTATTCCTTAACTTACTTAGTTGCAAATTTCATTATTTATGCAATTCAGCTTATTTCGTTTACGATTTACTTCCTATGTGATCAAAGAAATGATCTTTGTTCGTGGGATTTCTTAAGACATCATGTTCTCACACAATGTTAAGGAAAATCGATGAGCTTGAAAATTTTCAATCCTGTGTGAATGTATTAAGTTTTGTGTCTCACGCAGGAGAGTCCTTTATTATTATTATTTCCATCGAGAGATAAGAAAGGTATCCTGCGAATTCTTAAGACAATGAGGACAAGGTGATTTAATGGTCATACATATAGAATACGTCTTCGAGAGTGAACATATTATTCATTAGTTAAAGATGGCATCGTCAATGAATTTATTAACCAAACTTAATGCAGCGTCGTTAGTATCTTTTACAAAATTACAAGACTTAGAAATTAATAAAACCTATCGTATTGTAGATTGCAAATTAATTACAACCGTATATGGAAAGAAGGTTTGTGTGACTTTTGAAGCAGGACAAAAAGTGATTCTACCAGGGCGATTTACTGAAAAAGTAGAAGCAGATAATGGCGCTTTATTAACATATTTGCAAAGTGGAAACGTTTGTTTAATATACAAAGGAAAAAAAGGATTAATTTAACGGGACATAGCATGCACGATATTGAATTCACAGAGTTGAGCGCATCGTAAGTGTATGAACATGTATATGATTATCGACTTCTTCTTCATTCTCATCCTTTTCCCCTAAAATTTCTCCCATCCCGGTGGATTTGTGTGTTTCCGGGGTCGCGACAAATCGCAATGTCTTGCATGTACTGGACTTGAGGCAATTCATACGTGTGTAAATGAACAAAATATTATTAGTGAAATGAACAATAGTTTTCCGAATGTATCTCCTGCTTTGAAGAAGGACGGCGATATAAACATTGATGATGAAAGATTAAAATTGGAAAATGAAAGTATTATGTAAACAAAAAATTATAGAAGCAATCAGGGATGAATTATTTGACAGAATTCAAACACAATCATGGTGGGGAAACTGATACTCAACCTGTGGATGACATCGATGAGATGGATATGTGTTGATAAAAAAAGAAGAAAAAAATATTTTTCAGTGTAGTAATTTTAGTGAAAGTGATATATATATATTTTTATGACGTAAATTGAGTGACAAGAGGATATCTAACTGTCTGAAAATTATATACATTATCAAGTTTACTATACCAATAGTGAAATGAAACACGCAAAGAAAGAAAACATATGTTTCAGTGTAGTGATTTTATTAAAGTGATATATTTTATACATTTCTGAAAAATGTATCATTCATTAGTGAGTAATATTTTACGTTGTATGCAAAAATTGTATTTGAATTCATTATTATGAAAAGAAAAAAAATATTTTTTTCAGTGTAGTGATTTTAGTGAAAGTGATATATTTTATACATTTCCGATTATGTATCATTCATTAGTTCAGTAATATTTTACGTTGTATTAAAAATCGTATTTGAATTCATTCACCAATAAAAAAACTAATTGAAGAGAGAAAGAGAGAGCGAGAGAGAGAGAGCTATTAGGTTTAGATTTAATCTTGTACATTTGTTTGGAAGTTTTACATTTTAATAAAAGTAAAAGAAACGAAAAATCATCTCAGACGTTCCTTAGGTAGAATCACTTCGAGCAGGAAATCTTAATTTTGTGAAAAGTTATGTACCAAATTCACCGTTTGATTATTATTATTATTATTATTATTATTATTATTATTATTATTATTATTATTATTATTATTATTATTATTAATATGGGGGAGTAGATTCGTTTGATATAAATCGACAAGTACATTTTTTTTTCAAATTCGAAATGAAACAGAAACATCCGAGTCTCATAGACAATACTAGTTCACTCAAGTTTTAGTCCTCAGACACTGTTTTAATGTTACATGTGGCATATATCAGTTGATTTTGAGTTTAACGTCCCGTTTGGCAGTGAGGCTATATGAGACGTGGCCCTACTGATTAACGTGGAATCCGAACCACATGAGCTCCCGACGGGAATCGAACCCGCGCCTCCCACGCGAAAGGACTGAGAGTTGTTCATTCCTTAATGTCAGTTCAAAAAGAAGCAGAATACAGGGAGAGCTAATCTTTGATAGGTCTGATATCGCGGAATCTTTCTTTGAATTCATTTTTCCAATGCTGAAGCTTCTTGGTATGCATCCTGTACAAAGCAAGTGCCTTGTACTCGTTCCATACTTAACACAAATTGGTAAATGTATCAAGCCTTCGTTTTGTAACAGTTTCTCCCAGAGCTGCAACTTGTGTTCTAACGTTTTATTTACGTAATGTTTGCAGTAATTACGTTTTTTCCTTAAAGTTTCAAATTAAAATGTGACAAATATTTCGTAATATCATCTGCCATGAAAGAAACATATTGTAACCACAAAGAATCTGTCAGTAAGTTTGTGCTTTGTTCTTTGATTTGAAGAAAATTGCTAATTCCATCTCTCAAGTTCTAGGAACTTTTCAGACCCGTGGAGCACAGGATACCCAGCACACTTCTCTGCGATAGGGAAACCTAGAATATTTATGCAAAATCTTCCCAAAAAACAGCAAATTGTCGTTGGTTTAAGCCATATGAAGTTGATTTAAGAACATTGTCTATGTGAACTATCTTTGAACGTATCACAAAGTGACCCAAAGTAGGTATACATACCTGCATTGATCAAGTATGACATTTTAATTTATTAAGATAATGAATTTATATGCTTCGGTCTATTCAGAGTTTAGGCATAAGTGAAAAGGAATTATGAGCAAATAATGAAGAAACTAAGTCAATATACTGTATGTATGGATTGCAATAAGTAAATGAAAATTCCATGAGCTGATCAGTACGGGGATGTATATCTACTTTTGGGCCATTATATATATATACGAGTACTTCTTTCTTGTTTTCTAAAGGTGAACCGAGGGTCACAAACAAATGATTCAAGGGCCACATGCAACTCACAAGTTTGAAATACTTGTTCTACAGTTACAGGTTAATTCTGTTACCGGAAAAATGGCAGATCATTTGTATTTGAAGTTTCATTGCGTTATTTTCAAATCACAAGTGTATTCTTAATTTTGAACTTCAAAGGACAATGCTTTTCAGACAACTGATGTAGACCTACCAAAATTTATTTCTTATTAAGTAAGGAATATTTTAAGAAGATATTAGTAGAATAAATTATTAACATTCCAGTTCATTTCAAAGAAGAAAGAAAAATAAAAAAGAAGATGACACACAACAAGCAACATTATCCAACATTTCTCAAAATGGATTAAATTTCCATTATATGGACTGAAGTTGAGGATTTCGAAAGACTTTGAGACTCAATATGAATCAATTATATACAGACTTGATGCCACAAAGAAAAAAAACTATGTGGCGTACGTAAAATCGTAGGTTACATGCGTAAATCTTAGGGATAGGCGTGAGTCGAGTCAAATGTAATTTTCTCGAGTTGAGTTTCGAGTCGAGTTACTGTTTTCAGGTCGAGTTTCGAGTCGAGTTGAGTTTCATAAATGGCTCGCTCCTTCAGCTCATTTTAAGTCGTTTTGGAATCGTTGCCTTATTAGACTGGAAAAGGAAAGCCATGAGAAATATAAGCAATAATGTGAAATACTTTTAGTGTTTCTCACGATTTTTTTTTATTAAATCCGTGTTGATAGAGAGAAAGGCAGAAGGAAAACCAGGAAGAGGACGACCAAGCATAGAATATCTAGATCTTTGATAACGTCACAGGTTGTAATTCCTCTCTGTAAAATAATCCATCCACTGATTCCTTTGTTCCTATCTTCACTGTCTGACAAAATATGACACGAATCGAGAAACTTTTCGGTACGAAAAAGAGATAAGTCGCAAATCGACAAGTACATTTTTTTCAAATTCGAAATGAAACAGAAACATCCGAGACTCATAGACAATACTAGTTCACTGAAGTTTTAGTCCTCAGACACTGTTTTAATGTCACATGTGGCATATATAAAAGCTTTAAATTGATATAGTAATTGCAGCAACACGATGTATTTTCAAACTCAAGACAATACAGAAACATCCGAGATTTATGAGCATTACTAATTCACACACATCCGAGACTTATGAGCAATACTAGTTCGCCCAAGTTTTTGATGAGCAAGATGTCCACATTAGACAAAATTTACAGAAAATTCGGAATATTAAGGAATGTTGGTGATCTGACCTAGAACATACCTTTTCATTACAGTAAACAAAGAACAGGAATGAACATGAATTGTACCTTAAATGATGTGTACGGGTTCGGATTTAATCACAGTTCTCGTGAAGTGAACTTTGAGGTGTACAAACATCGTGTGTGCGTGAGTAGCGTTTATGTTTCTAACTTCTTATTCAAAGATTCACAAGATAGGTTATTTCTTATTTAAATGCTTCTTTCAACATTCCTACTCTATCTTTGTTTCTAAATCACGTACACATTTTATGTTTTATCTAATAACTACAGAGATATAAAAGTAGAAACAAAATGTACAAATGAAGGGGGATTGAAAGATTTATTATGAAGATCTAAAGCTGAAACCTCAAAATACTATTACTAGGGTAACTATTAATAGTATTGCCAACAAAACGAGAGAAACTTCTCGATACAAAAAGAGGCAAGTCTCAATTCGATAAGTACATTTTCAAATTCGAGATGATACAAAAACATAGGTACGTTCAAAAAAGTTTGTGATAACTTGATCCAAGATCCAATATATTTTAGAAAAAACGATATCGAAATTATAAATTTGTACACGCAAGCCCATTATCAGCGATGATTTTTGATTTATATTACCCCTGTTAGCAGTGACTTTGGGGAATTGCTAGAGTTAGGAGGATATAGATATTTTTTTATCCGTAGTGTCATCACTTATCAAAACTTGTTGACCAATACGTGATGCAACTTTTTTTTCGCATTAAAGGTTCATCTGAAAATTTCAGATTTGTGCAATTTTTCGAAGTGTGAGTGGTCAGATTCGATTAAGAGTTACAGATTCGATTAACCGAATATAAGTCTAGGTACATCTTTAATAGTGTAATTAAAATTGTGGACCTGATGTCAACATGTGCAGAGCTATGTAAAAATGCATCATGTATTATATCACAGAATACTACATTGCTAGATCTAACCACTTTCTCAGATTTGTTCAAAAAACGTAACACAAGACTATTGTAATTCGTCATCTGAATTACCTTTTCTTATTTGTCTTAAAAAGCAATACATCTTCGCGGATAATCATTTAGCGCCCATACAGCCAGTTGAGAAAATTCTTTAGTTGAGAAAATTTCTTTTCCTATTACAGTACCGACTTGACAAGTTATCAAATTATAACTATTCCAAAGATAACGTGAAAACAGATTAATTCATTTGTTCACGAATTAATGCGAAAAAGAAAATTTGTCAACTGAAGAATACTTTCTTTTTCGTGTGTACAGGAAGATTATATGGCTATACGTAATAATGATCCTACTGTATCTCCAACAAATATAGATCAAAACTTATTGGTCATTACGTGATGCAACCTTTTTTCGCTAGTAATTCAAATTGCGGACCTGATGTCGACATGTGCAGAGTTATATAAAAATGCATCATGTATTATATCGCAGAATATTACATTGCTACTCCTTCTGTATATAGGATAGGTCAGTGTTTCTTTCTTTAGATATATGCTATCTTTTGTTGTTCAGCATT
Source organism: Thermobia domestica (assembly GCF_964235325.1). NCBI lineage: Eukaryota > Metazoa > Arthropoda > Insecta > Zygentoma > Lepismatidae > Thermobia > Thermobia domestica. The sequence goes on along the minus strand of NC_137460.1, from coordinate 160,691,137 downwards.
ACGTCAGAACATCACGTTAACACTTCTCATTTTTGTTGATGAATGTCTTGGTTTAATATTTATCTTCACAAGTATGTAGTTCATTCTTTTTTTTTAAAGTAAACTTGCGATGTTTAAAGATGATGATGGTGAACGTGTACAATAGATTTCAATCTTTTAATGAAGTCATTCGATTCATTTTTAATGTTAGACTTTCGTTTTGAAAAGTAATTAATTTTCTAAGAAACGATTACATGTTACTCTTGTGCACATCACATCTTTGCAAATACTATCTAATGTAACCACTAACGTTTTGAATCAGGTCCAGTTGGAACAAAATTTTCCAAAAGGGAGCATGGACATGCCAATTTTTGGTTGCTAATCATGGGCCCCATGTTCGTCAAATATTAGTAATTTTAAGCATTACCTCATTAGCCTCCTGTCTCCTTGGTATTATCACAATGGAAAGTTCGCTGACGGTATTCGTAGCTTTTTGTAAAAGATGATGAGTAATCACAATTTAATTTTTTAACGGTCATGATGGATCAATGGTTGAGTCCCAATGGTAGATTGGCAACAGTCAGCTCCCAAATGTAGGGAGATGGGCAGTAGAAGTAAGGAAAGACCGAATTCAATCATATTTTAGTTCATTTGCAAGCCTAACGTGATAATTTTAGGGGCGCTCGTCATCCCTGTGGATAAGGGCATGGGTAGAGTGATTACTTCTGATGCGAGTTCATGTTAATAGGGAATTGTGGTAAACAAAAAACTGTGAGCATTAGCTCTCCTGTTTACTTCTACTTTGTTCATTCCTGTATTTTTTATTTTTATGTTTGTTATTTTTCTAAAGCAATTATGTCAGGTTAGAAGAACATGTATCTTTTCTTTCTAGTACGTGTATTGTTCTTCTACTCATAAATTCAATGGATTTCAGGATGCATGATGACTCAGTGATATAACGTTTATTCACATTGTCATTCTATCAACTATTATTTTTTCGTCATTCATTTGTCTTAATCATATGTCCTTTTACCGAGAAAGGGCATATTTGTGGGGACGTATCTTTATTTCTCCGGGGTCTTTACATGATGTACAAACCTATTACATTTTAGGTTTGAGGAGTATGGTGGCTCAGTGGTAAAGGATTTACAATCAGTACTTCGTTTTTCAAATGCTGAAGCTTCTTGGTATGCATCCTGTACAAAGCAAGTGCTGGAACTTAATGGCGATCAGTGCCTCAGATTTGTCAATCATCACACCTTCAGTTAATTACTCTTAAAAAAAGAAAGATAACGAGTTCGGAATTTGCTAGATTCATGTTTCTCCAAGGCTGATGATGATGATGATGATGGTAATGTTAGGTGTTCAGTATAATAATAATAAGGGCATAAACACATCTCTTTTTGTTTCAGACAATTCTCATAGTTCGTGAAGAAAAAATTATTACTTTTAGATTTATTTGCCAACGAATGGAGAAACTTTTCGGTACGAAAAGACATAAGTCGCAAATCGACAAGTATATTTTTTCAAATTCGAAATGAAACAGAAACATCCAAGACGCGTAGTATTGTCACTAATGTACCTTCAAAAAAACATGTTATGTTAAAAGAAAATGGCAACGTTGATTTTCACTGAAGAGTGGAAATACGAAGAAATTCTGTTAGGCGAAACGTTAAACTAAATATATTTCATCTCTCTCTCTCTCTCTCTTACGAAGGGCATGATGTCTCAATGATTGCGAAAACTATTACTTAACACAATATGATGTTCTTATTCCGTAGCAAATACGAAAACTCAATTTAGAGGTACGTTCAAATCAGTTTAACGTACCACGACTATGCCCATTATGCTGAGGGGGATGGGTGATTAAGACAAATGAATGAATGAATACTTAGTAGAATGAAAATGTATGAGTAGATCATGAAAACTCACGGACACGATGTTCGGAGATGAAACTAGGGGGCTGCATGCACTTTGTCACAGTGCACGACAATTAGTAATAAAAAATTATAAGCTTATTTGATCGGAGATCGAACTAGGGACCGCTTGCACTGGGTTGCGGAACAATGCTCTACTATACTAAGTATTCATCTGAAAGAATAAGTCATTGCTTTATCACTGAACCACACACAAACTTTCACATATTTCTTACGTTCGAAACGGAAGAAAATATTTCAGTTTAACGTACCATGATTATGGTCATTATGTTGAAGAAGACAAATGATTAAGACAAATGAATGAATGAATGAATACTTAGTAGAATGAGAATGTATGAGTAGACCATGAAAACTCACGGACACTATGTTCGGAAGTCGACCACAGTGGGCGGCAATTAGTAATAAAAAATTATAAGCTTACTTGATCGGAGATCGAACTAGGGACCGCATGCACTGGGGTTGCGGAACAATGCTCTACTATACTAAGTATTCATCTGAAAGAATAAGTCGTTGCTTTATCACTGAGCCACACACACACAAACTTTCACATATTTCTTACGTTCGAAACGTAAGAAAATATTTCAGTTTAACGTACTACGATTATGCTCATCATACAGATAGACAGACAGAAAGATATACACTTAGATATATTTACATTTATATTTCACAAGTATAGGGACAAATGTTTATGGGGTGTCAATCATTGCATGAGTAATATAGTTTAATCTTTCATTCCAGTGGGTAAAACTCAAAGATTTCCCATTAACCTTGTTGACTTTATTGTGGGACGTAAAACTCAAAGATTTCATTTCATTGTTCAAAGATTTCATTTACAGACAGAAAGACAGACAGACCTTGTTGGCTTTATTGTGAGACGTAAAACTTCATTGTTTAAAGATTTCATTTACAGACAGAAAGACAGACAGGTATGCATCATATTATCAAAATTAAAACAACAAGTCTTGCGTCAGCTGATATGTAATTGCAATGCAAACCAGAAAACATTCAAGAATTCCATCTTATCATTTTCTTAGAAATCAACGTACAGTGAACACAAGCATCATACAAATTCGTTCATATGTATGTGTTTTTAACGTTAGAATTTCATCTCTATGGAACACGGAAAACACAAAGCAAATACATTGTCTGGAGGGCATCTTAGCTCGGCGGTCGTGTTTCTTATCATATTTTATACTTTTTTTTCATCAGGGACATCGGTGGCTCACTGATAAAGCGTTCACTTCTGGTACATGGTGAGGAGGGGTCCCAGGTTCAATATTCTGTTCCCTCCAGATGAACTTTATAATGAACAAACACCGTGTACGTGGATTTCCTCTGGGTTCTCCCGGAGCGTTCACCTGTAATGCATGAAGCACCGTGTTCAAATTCTACTCCAGACAAGTGAACTTTGTGGTGGACAAACACCGTATAATTGGATTTCCTTGGGAGTTCTCCCGTTTCCTCCCACTTTCTTCACTTTATCATTTCTCATCATCACTTTCCCTCTCCACTAGTCTAGTAGTCAACTATAGGACTAAAACTCTTTAACATACAATTAAATGTACTGTACCTTTTATCATTCATTTAGCAGGGGCTGTAGGTCAGTCTGTTACGAATCATCAAACCATTTGACAATGTTATCTTATCTGTTGCTCTTGAAACTAAACCATTTTAAGATGGAGTTCAATGTGCTAGCAAACAGAGAAAGAAAGAGACTAGCAAAACAGACATTCACATATGTGTATGTGTTTTTTTATGGTTTGACGAGTATGATGGCTCAGTGATAGAGGATTTACATCCAGTATTTTGGGGGTCCCTGATTCGATCGCGGTTCACACCGTATGGACTTTCTGATAAATTCAAAACGTACTTTTACTGTGATCGAAAAAAAGACGTCCGTACGGTTTCTTTTCAGATCAACCATTCTAAATGAAGTTTCTTAACTCCTAAAAGAGAAGTATTGGAATAACAACAACATTACTATACTAATTTAAAAATCCTACCGTATTGGTCGATCACAAAATACAAATTTTATGTGAAAATAATAAAAGATTTCAATTTCACTATATTATTATTATTAAATGCACTAGAATTAGTACTACACTGATCAGTATAAATGAAAAGTATTTTCTGCTTCTTTATGAAAAGAAGTCCACTTCATTGACACCCATCAACTTTAAAGTTCGTTTTCCGTCAAACTTGACTGTTTGTACACTATCCAATAAATCAGTCATAATTGAATCTATGAGTTTTTTGTTTATAGTCTGAAAACAAGCGGAATCAAATGTACAAGTTTTCTTTCCCATTCTGTTAAAATTTCACTTAAATCCAAATACAAGATCTTTAGCAACACGTTTCACTTATTCAAATGTTCCACTTTTCAGTACAATACACATTAATTTGGCTTTCATTAAATTAAGACCTTATGCACCATTTAATATGACAAGGAGGAGAAACAACCATGTTTCGTCTTGTTTATATATGTCCTATACACTTACGATTATGATATCAGTTCAGTAAATTCAAGATCGTGCATGTTACGTCCAAATAAATTAATCTTCATTCCTTTATATATTAAACATATATTTCCATTTTTCGAAATACGATGCTAATGCATCTGGAGGTTATACATAATAGCACATACGTAAATTATTTGTATAAATACATATTGTTTTGATAACTTTAGAATATGTACATGTACTTTTTACAGTTATATACAAAGAAAAAGTATGTAATGGAACTTTATTCAAGTTTCACTTCAAATTCTACCATATTGAAAATTAAGTTCCTTATTGCAACTTTTACTGGCATTTTTATGTATATCATCATTCGGAGCACTACGTAATACTTGTATATCAGAGCACTTTTCCTGTATTTGTTTAATAAAAGCATATCCCTTCTTAAGGTAAAGAAATGGACAATTAGGAAACCATTTCGCATGTTCTATCCATGGAACATCGTTATCAGTCCAATCTTTTAATCCTCCAGCACAATAGAAACATATAGTTTGGTCTCTTGTCTTCGTGTAAAAAAATCGAGCATCACTTAATTGATCCGGGCATGGTTTTGATGAAATAGGCCAGTGTTCGAATATTCTTAAACGTAATTCCTTTGTACAATACTGATTATATTGAGGGGCAAAACATTTATATGCACCACTATATTGTAATTCTGGCATTTGTTGAAGTGGTATCCTTTCAGATACAGAATTTGGTCGCAGTTCCATTCTTAATCTTCCACTATTCGTATTTTTCTAATCGTCTACTTCAATGAAATCTTGCTTACGTTTGTATGTTCAATTATGTTCGAAATCAATGGAAGTCAATATTATAAAGTAACTTATGATTTACACAGCCATGTTATTTCAGCAGATGATCAACAGAGACTAATGACACTATGCATACAAATATCTGTGCACACATGCATGATGCAAGAAGGGATGACCAAGAGGAAATCATGTTTCATCTTATTTATACATGTACCATACACTTACGAAAGACCACGATCGTTTGGTATCCGGGTTCGATTCTCGATGAGAAAGCATTCTTTTTTTTCTTCGCAGAAAATCTGGGAACTTCTATTCTTAGCATTACAAGATGGGTCTGGGGGCTGAGGTGGGGAATCTAGCTACCCAATACAAGACGACTAGAAAAAAATAAGTCGAAAAGTTTTTTTAAAAAATAAAATCTAATCTATATGCGAGGCACTGACGTTCAGTGATAGAGTGCTCACCTCAAGTTGGATTCCTCCGTGCGAGGATTAATTCAACTCTAAATCGTGAAGTACTGGTCTCACGTTCGATTCCGATGAGAGAACTTTCAAAATAAAAGCATATTTAGTGTTCTAGTTCGATTCTTAGTGAAAGAGCATTAAATATTTCAAGACAATAAATTATTTCGTTCCTATCTGTCGTGAAACGATGTGCTATATACGTGAAATTCTTTTTTTTTCATGCAAGGATTAATTCAACTCAATGGTCGTGAAGTACAGGTCTTGCGTTTGATTCTCAGGTCTTGCGTTTGATTCCCGTGTCCTGCTGGTTCGATCCTCGATGAGAAAACATTACACATTTTAAGACATGAAATTAATTCGATCCTTTCTGTCGTGAAAACGAAGTGAAATTCTTTTTTTTTCATGCAAGGATTAGTTCAACTTTAAAATCATGAAGTACCAAATTCGATCCCAGCTCCCTACCAAAGTAGAATTTTGTGTAAAGTCTTTATTTCATAAGTTAACGAAGCTACAATCAAGGTTAGTTGTCTGCTTCACTTTCACTCCCAAAATAATAATAATAATGTGATACTGTATTTTTAAAATTTATTTTTATGGTTGTTATTTATGTTTTAATACCACTTTGGTCCGGGTTCGATTCTCTATGATAGAGAGAGAGAAAGGGAGCATTGAACACTTGAAAGCATTATAGTGCTTCGAAATGAAGAGCTTCGAACAATGTACATATCATATGCTACGCTAAAACCAATACATGAAAATCTTTTTTTTTTTCATGCAAGAATTAATTCAACTCTAAATCGTGAAGCACTGGTTTTGCGTTCAATTTCAATGAGAGAGCTTTCAAAATGAAAACATATTTAGTGTACAGGTTCGATTCTCGATGAGAAAGCATTGAATATTTTAAGACATTAAGTATGCTCTTCGCTATGCAAAATAGCTATTCAATACATAACGAAAAGACGAAAATCAATCAATCAATTGGGAAGCTTCGAACTTGATATTCAATCAATTGGGAAGCTTCGAACGTGATAACTGAAAGGACTCTCATCAAATCTTGTTTTTTACATCTGGTAGGCGTCCAAGACTATGAGCATAGCAACAGCAAACCAACATTTTCCCACGGGCTTCTGTGGTAACCGTAAAAGGCTATGAACATAGCAACTAAAGAGGAGTAGGGGGTGACGGGGGTTCAAATAAACCAAAATTTTCCCACGCGCTTCTGTGGTAGCCGTAAAAGGCTATGAACATAGCAACTAAAGGCTTGTCGAAACTTGCCTCACAATTCCAGGAAATGATATCGATTTCTAGGAAAACAAGATCAAATTTCGCTGACTCGACCTTCTATCCGCGGGGATATCTATTCTTAAGAGGAGTAGGGGTCGACGTCCGGGTACGCAATGGACCTAGATATTAATTTAATAGCAGTTGATTTAATTGGATAGCCCCATCTGATCCATTAGCTATATGAACACTGCACAGTAATCAATGTAAGCAACGTAGAAAAAAATTCTCGGAGAGTCAATGAATGTTAAAGGTACAACTGACCAAACCTGTACTTTCCGATGATCACAGGATATAGCAGTTATTTTTATTAATTATCATTTTCGTAAACCTTCAAAGGTAATTCCTACATGATGCTACCCTATCTGATGAAATCCTTAAGAACCGGAGCTGTTAATATGAGATACTTAAATGTGAAGTAACATATAATTCCCAACTACACACTACTATTCAATAGCAAACTCGGTTGGATGAATGTATCGGTGGAGAAGTCAAAACGCGAGAGATTTTCAGTAAACATATTCATATTCTCAATATATAATATACATTGGGCCTATCCATTTAAGTACAGGTATCTTATCATCTCATTCATTTTATATCATAATCGTATTATTACTATATCATTACATTTATTCATTATTTACTAATTTTCACGCGAAGTAATATTTTACATACACCCTATTACATACAATTACACGCAGGCCATACTCATATTACATTATGCACTAATAAATCTATAATTACCACAATCCGTCACGCTTAGACTGCTACAGGATAACATTCATCGAACCACGGACTCTTTGTTCCGAAACACCAGAATATATTTATTTCGCAGTTTTTTTTAATTTATACGTGTATTTACTGAAAGTTAAATTGTCAACGATTATTTTATTTCTGATTTGCTGATAAAACTAAAGCAACAATGACATCTCTCTACAGCAACGGGAAAAGAGAACTTAATATTGCATTTCGAAAGGAACAGTAACATCATGTAGGCTTACTTCTATTTAGAAAATAGGCATTCTTGATTTCGGCGGATATTTAGGTTTCTAATTGAGGTAACTAGCTGTAATTTTCAATACTACAAGATCTCATGCTATTTCATCGAAACGTACAGTCATATGAAGCGGAAACCATGTCCACGGGATGTAATTTAAGAATAAGGGACCAAAATCAAACAATCTAGATCACTAACTCATGCAGTGGCGTAATGTCAACAAACAATTGATTACCGAAAACGGACAAGATGGCGCTGTAGTAGAGAAATAATTTACTGTGTACTAAAGTATACCCTTACACTTATTAATCAGAACTCTAATATTTACTCTTATTTAGTGTACTTCGAGTTAGACAAATGGTATTAAATTAAGACATGTTATATACATTGTCCTTACAGTAAAATCATGCACTCACTCAGAACTACTAACTACATACAACACTATAAGTACTACACATAAAACTATTAACTAAACAAGCACCCTTTATTATGTGCATATTAAAGACAAGTACCTGATAGATTTAAACACATTACTCCCGTGTATATAAAGTTGGCTCTATTGAACATTAGGGGGACAAATTGAGAAGGGTAACTCTAGATCCAATTGACCTGACCAATTATTTAAAACATGTTTACTACAGTTTGATGCCCTGGGAGCACCTTAACAAGGTTTATTAAGGGACCTTTCCCCTGAGGGGGAAAGGCCCTAATCACGAATATTATCTAACCCATTCCCCCGCTAGAAATGGTTCAATTTGGAGAGAGAATAGGAGCCCTTTTAGTTAGCTTAAGCTGCCATTATGATGATTAATGTTACAGTTATGAAACCTACTAAGTACATGCACTTACTGATTAATAATAAAAAAATCACATCTACCAACTACACGAACAAAATGTACAAAACAGGTCGTATTTTCCCTAATCCCTAACTGAATTTGGGTTTTTAAAAGAAAAGGAACATAAAAATCACTCTTTTATACTGTCTATTCTAGTTTGGCAACATCATGGCGTCCTGTTAACAGGAATCCGGAATTTCACTGAATAATTGTTGCTTCTTTACTAAGAAATGTAGGTTTTCTTTTGGGGAGCTCCTACACCGTCTTCAGTGTTTAATTATAAAATTAAATTGGATTTTACCTTAATTCCATTAAAATCTCAGTCCTGTCCAGTCAAAATATGGTAAACACTTTGACGAGTTGTGCTTCCAAAAGCTTCTTCGGTAAGAATGATAACATTGCGCCGAAAACGACAGGGATAGGAGGATTCCACCAATCAGGGCGAAATCTTTCAGCCGCGGAAATTACAAAGCAAATAGAAATCGGTGAAATCCAGATATAACTGGATCTGAAAGTGACTATGGACAAGTGAGAGGGGGTGAGGGAAGGTTTAGTTACCTGGCCAAATTCTACAGTGGTCTGAAATTACGAAAATTTATATCCAATGGCGGAACTATGTTTCGGTATGACGTCAGAGTGGTAAATCTTGTAACTATTCAACTTGCATATGCGAAAGTGGAATTTACAATTAATCAAAATATAAATAAATATGTTATTCCGTGAAAATATGATTCCGAATGAGACCTTTCGATTCATTATATTTAATTTGAAGTAAAGAGGATAAATACATCGCGTAATTAAACCGAAATTGAATTTTAAAAGATTTCACTAGGTACAGGGTGAATAAAAAAAGTTCGCATTACTCTCAACTGTAATGGTACATTACAAGCATAAATGTTCACAACACTAACACAGTTGATAGTAGAACAGTCAAGACCAAATGGCGTAAACACAGCAACGTCGATGTTGTAAACACAGCATCACTAAGCACATGATGTAGGTCTGGAAATCACAGGTACAATGTCCTTACGCATCACATAACTGGAAAGTTCATTCAGTACAAGTAGATCATAGGAGTACGGTAGACAGGTTTATAATAGTAACATCACAAAAATTAGGGGATACAGTCAATGACTGCCTAAAACACGTAATATATGAGAATGGGGAAAATAATTGGATAAAATAATGGAATGAATAAAAATCGACGAAAACCCAGGAGGAATTGAAAAAGTAATAACTAAACCGTACTCCATACGTATATATCAATATATAGTAAATAAAAACTCCATTACTAATAAAATTTAACTCTATAATCAAATAATTATTACGCGGTAGAAGAAAAATTTATCTAACTACCCATAGAAAGAACAGATGAAACAACACAAAAGAATGTTGATTTCAGGTTTTAGAGAAACAAAGAATTTAGTTCTACAATGACCGACGTATTGGCACAAATAAAGCCCTCTGCACTGGCTATTAAAATCTTAAGAAAATCAACATGACAGACTATCACCAAACGCATTCCTAAATCCCTAACTATAATATGCGATAAAAGAAAAAATATCTTCTTTCTTGTTGCATGAAAGTAAAAGTATGTGGATCCACAGGAAAATGTGGAATCAAGTCCATTCTTCAAATATACATAAATACATGCTATGTAAAGCACAAATCTTCATTCATAAATTCCAAGTTCCAAGTGATCTTCATGATGAGATATGCAAGTTCACTATATACACTGCAAGCAATGAAAAATTGACCATTCAAAAAACACTAAAAATCATACAAGAGGATATGACAGTTCATATTCCTTTCAAAAGAATACGTTGACTGAGTATGCTTCCAGTAACTAATAGCAAATTGTAGGATCAGATCAGAATAATCCAGGAAAACTTCCCTTCTTCTTTACATCCACATTTGGATCATAAAATGCATCTTAAAAATACAAAAAACGTAGGAATTCCTTCTTCATTACTATCATAACATAGATAGCATGCAAATGTCAATTCACAATTGCGTCTATCTCCCTTTTCTTTCTTCCGCAAAGCATAGTGTATCAATAAGATGTTGATTTGGCGTCAAAATACTAACTATTCAGGTTATAAGCTGTTGAAAAGATAACCAGGATAAAGAGATGTGTTCTACAAAGTTAACCAACAGTTCTAAGTGACTAAGAAAACAATGGTGTCTATATGAGTACTCATTTTTCTTCGTTGTAACTGTTATTGCCGGCAAGACTTAGAAACAAACAAACCAAAACAAATTCCATAATGACATGGCTAGTGTCAAAACAAAATTCGTCACCAACTTTACTGAGTTCCTAATCAATCAAATCTTCCTTTGAGAACCATCTTTTTTCCTTCTTTTTTCTTAAAAAAAATACTTCATTGCAGAGAAACAGCTTCCGCCTCTTTTCCTTCCTCCAAGGGAAAATACACAGGTACAAGACGCTGATAGAGATCCCAATTCTCCTTGTCGAAAATACACAATACAAAACGGTCTACGTTGTCCACATGATCCTCTAAAGTTTTCGTGTATTCAACAACGCAATTCTCTCAGCAGGTTCCTTAGGGAAATGAAATGCACCAGCAGCGATGCAGAGAAAAGCCATAGTTGAAAACTGATTTTTCAACACAAAATCAAAACAATTGTTATAACAATTCTCCAAAGTTTTGTTGTTCGCATCTCTGGGACAACACGTCAATAATACATTAACAGTGGGGAGATTATAACCTGGAGCAATCTTCACTTGTCCTGGTTTCAAAGGACGTATTTTCTCACAATCTTTACGAAATTCGTCTCCTGCAGCTTCTTGGATACTTCTGTCTGCTCCTTCTAATGCTATAAGTAATTCATTCATAGGGTTAACAACAGCGTCGGCTTTAATCATAGCGATGTCTCCTCGAAAAACACTAATTTTCTTATTGATTGCAGAATTGGCACCAAACTTCGGTTTCAAACCGGAACAATTTCTGTCAGCCCAAGGGGTAATTGGCTAGCAATAACAATCTCACGAAATTTCACAGATGGAATATCTTCTTTTTCTATCATATTCACCGCAGGATTAAAAACAATTTCACAATTATCTTCTTTATCTTTCTCTCTTCTGTTTCTCTTCCTGTACTTCTGCACGGCAAGCATTCGTAGTAGCATCCTCCACAACGTCTTGTATATCCATGTCAACGTCATCTTCATCTCACTCTTCCTCGTTTTCCTTATGTTTCTCGTAGTACTTTTTCAACCTTTGTACTGCAATCGAATCAACCTTGAATCTTCCTCGCGCGGTTTTGAATTTAACAAAATAGGAATTTGGGTGGTCAATATCCTGAATGATTTCTGGACCAAAATAACTGCCACTAAAAGCTCTGATGGATCCTTTCTTCATGGTACTGTCCAAAATCCACACCTTGTCTACGACTTTGAAATTGGGTTTCGAATGACGTTTGTGATAAAATTTCGTTGTCGTCTTATGTCTCTGGAACCATTTGTCATGGACTTTGTCTCGTATCTCTCCAAGTTACCGCAAACGTTCAACATTGTCCTAAAATTGGCAGAGGGTGTCCAAAATTTTAGGGATGGCCACAAAGTTCCGGTTCCGCCGGAACCGGTTCCACGAAGAACCGGTTCTCGGAGATCCGGTTTTCAGAACCGGTTCTCGGAGATCCGGTTTTCAGAACCGGTTCTGGAACCGGTTCCGGACCTGGATCCGAAAACCCGGTTCCAGAACCGGATCTTAGGAACCGGTTCCAGACCTGGATCCGAAAACCCGGTTCCAGAACCGGATCTTAAGAACCGGTTCCAGATCTGGATCTGAAAACCCGGTTCTAGAACCGGATTTTAGGAACCGGTTCCAGATCTGGATCTGAAAACCCGGTTCCAGAACCGGATCTTAGGAACCGGTTCCAGACCTGGATCCGAAAGCCCCAAAGACCCGTAAAGGAGGCATAAAGTTCACCTTCAAAAATAATGCAAAGAGGACCATGCGCTTGTGCCTTCCCCGCCCAGACCCGCTTGTGCCCCCAGAAAAAAATTTTGGTCCACCAGTGGGTGTTTAGCCAAATGAGTTGGCCAGTTTGCCTGTTTAACCAATGAGTTTGCCAGTTACTCAGTTTATTTAGCCAAATGAGACAAGCTGCCGCCGCCTGGGCGCCTGCCTGTCGCTTCCACCATTTCATCTAGCATACTGTTTACAGCTTGCCAGCAGCTCGGGTTTAGCGTAGGGATGTTCACAAAGTTTTGGTTCCAGAGGAACCGGTTCTGTTTTCAGAACCGGTTCCAGACCTGGATCCGAAGAACCGGTTCCAGACCTGGATCCGAAGAACCGGTTCCAGACCTGGATCCGAAGAACCGGTTCTAGACCTGGATCCGAAGAACCGGTTCCAGACCTGGATCCGAAAAACCGGTTCCGGAACCGGATCTCCTAGAACCGAATCCGTTCAGACCCGAAAACCGGTTCCACCAGGAACCGGTTCTGGCCATCCCTACAAAATTTGCTTCGTGTAGCATTCTACATCGAAATCCATGCAAAAGTTCAAAAGGGCTGTATCCAGAGGATAAATTAACAGTTAAATTGTGGACCAACACAACAGATGGCAGCAGTTCGACCCATTTTCCTTGATCTTTATTACACAACGCAGATTTCAGTCTCTGTTCAATGTTTCGGATAGCTATCTCAGCAGTCCCATTTGCGCAATGAGCTTGAACATTAACAAATCTAATCTTAGCTCCAATCATTGCACAGAACTCCTTGAATAAGTTACTAGTAAAGCATGGAACTTCGTCTATAACTATTTCTTTTAAAATACCGTATTTCAAAATTACGTTTTCATAAAGAGAACTACTTACAGAAGACGCTGTTATATATGCTAGTGAATCACAAATAGTATAACGAGTGGTAGCATCGACAACCACAATCAAATATTTATGTCTCAAAATATTACTCGGGGAGTTCCCCTCAATATCGATGAAAAGGCGATAGAAGGGCGGCACTTGGGGATACGTTTGCAATGTACCATAAGCCGAATCAGGTTTGTTTTTGCTTGTCTGACAAATTAAGCATTACTTGCATTTCTGATAGATGTATTGTTTCATATTAGAGAAATACACAGATTTCTCCAAAATGTCATATGGCTTTGAGAAACCTCCGCGACTTGAACCAATGGCAGAAGTATGAGCCACATGAAAAACTTTATAGCACAATGAAACAGGTACAGCAACTAAAAATTTCATACCACTAGATGTTTTTTTTTTTTTCTATACAAAATTCCTTCTTTAACCGTGAAATAAAATGCTTGTTTTTCAATTTTCGGATTTTTCTTTTCCTTGTTTTCTAACCAATCAGAAATATTCTTATAAAACGGAACCTTCATTTGTTCGTCTCTGAGAGAAGGCTCATCACTCAACATATTGTTACACTCAGTAACAGTGGAAGAAAATACTCGAGGATCTTTCTCATCCTATTGCTAGTCAGAAATGGCCCTGGGGGCACGAGAGAAATGTGAAACAGCATCGGCTTCTACGTTGGACACGCCGGATATATGTGTCACAGTAAAGTTATATTGCTCAATAAAACTAAGCCACCTCGCAAATCTACCAACATTTTTGTCTGTTTCAGAAACAATAAGCTCTGACAAACAGTTTTCAAGTAAAAGTGACGTCCTAATAAAAAGTAAAGAAATGATCAAAAGGCATATATAATGCTCAAAAGTTCAAGTTCACAAAGATGTCTAGATTTTTCACTCTTACTTAAGCGGGACCCGGACAAATCCGCCAATTACCAAATGCGCCAAACGCGAAAATGACCAAATGTGCCAATTGTGAAAATGGACAAATCAGCCAATGGACAAATCTGCCAATGGACAAATCTGCCAATTGACAAATCTGCCAATTACCAAATCTGCCAATTACCAAATGCGCCAAACGCGAAAATGACCAAATGCGCCAATCGCGAGAATGGACAAATCTGCCAATGGACAAATCTGCCAATTGACAAATCCGCCAACTACCAAACCTGCCAATTACCAAATCTGCCAATTACCAAATCTGCCAAACGCGAAAATGACCAAATGCGCCAATCGTGAGAATGGACAAATGAGCCAATTACCAAATCTGCCAATGGACAAATCTGCCAATTGACAAATCCGCCAATTACCAAACCTGCCAATTACCAAATCTGCCAGTTACCAAATCTGCCAATTACCAAATGCGCCAATCGTGAAAATGGACAAATCTTCCAATTGACAATTCTGCCAAACGGAAAACACCCAACTCTGTTTGTATTATCATCAAATAACTGGATAATCTAGTAAAAACATAAAGAAAGAAAGTATTTATGAATAACAAGCAAGAAACTAAGAGTAATTAAGAGAATCATCGCCCAAATATTTGAGGATTTGAACGAGGTAACCATGTCTACTTATTGGGGGAGATCGGGGCTGGTTGACGAACTGCATATAACTCCTTCATTAATTAACATAATGAGCTGTTGCTACTGTCATAAAAGAGCGACCTATGGATGCAGCTGCCACCTTTATATGGAATTTGTAACTTGCGGATTATGGTGTCTATTAGATAAAGAGTGTTTTTGCCAGTCTGAAGTATTTTTTTCAGTTCTCTGTTACATCACAGAATCGTCACTACTTGGGGTACAGAGGTAAGTAATATAGCATTTGTTAGATCTGAACTTTGTTTTTATGGATATTCAAACAATAAAACGTAAATGCCAAACAATTGCTGAGTAATTACGACTTTGTTGCACAAAATGGGCTTGGGGTTAGTTAGCGTATAGCATTTGGGGTTGGTTGGCAAGTGCGCCAAACAACCTCATGTGAAATTTTATTTCATTTTATTTTTATTGTTACATTGTTTGTTTTATTGTTATATAGTTTACAGTTCTACCAATCTTTTACTTCAATGTTATAGAATAGCATGCAGATATTGGATTGCTGTCAAAATTTAGAAATCGAGAAAAGACTGTATGCCGGACTCTGAATTTTCTGAATAGGTCTAATTCTCAGGATCAAGAATATTTTGCATGTGCTCTTTTGTTACAAAAATAGAGGCCTAGCTATTGCTTTTTCTTTCTTTGTGGAAAGTAGGAAATAAATTGCATTTCTCGATAATTCAGCTAAAACATATCTTAGTTTCTCTTAGCTACTTTGTGAACAGCGGGAAATAAACTACCTTTCTTGATAGTTCAGTTATTTTAATTACATTTTGAAATAATATGAAGAATTAACCTACACCAAATCATATTAAAACTGATGTGGTTTGATAATCTTGTAGCTTTCAATGTCATGACAACCAAGCTAGAATAAAAGAAAGAATTTTTCATATTTCATAATGCTGATTCTTTTAAATGTTGTGAATAAAAGTAATTTCAAACTTCAAATAGCCTACTTCATTGCAATATATATAATAGAATTCAGAAAAATAATGTATATTCCTAATAAATCCAATTTTTGTGTGCTTTGCTATATTTAAAAAGAATGCCAACTAGCCCCACGCTATCAGGCAATCAGACCCTCAGTAGGGGTCGGTTGGCATACTCCGTTTTAAAAGAAAGAAAAATTATTTCTCGAAAACTATAAACAACAAAACAAAAACAAAAATGGAATTTATTAGAGGAAACATTGGTCTGTCCGTACACATCCATTACATTGCAATACAGTGCACAATCTGCTCATAAAAAAAATAAAGAATGAAAAGTTCGCCAACCAGCCCCGGTCTCCCTATATGTTTAAAAAGTGGGTTATTTTGTGAAGACCGGAGAGACATATAATGTAAAAGTTCAATAAATCGTACATGCTCTAAGGCAATGAGAGATAATTTGCTTGTAATTATGTGTTAATTTCGATGAACTGTTAAAAAAGTTAAAAATGAATGTTTTTGTTATTTGCTGAAGTGATTGGCCACTTTCTGCACTGAGGTTATAGTTTGGGGCGCCCGACCTCTTGGACATTACTAGTGATGGGCAGTGGGAATATTCTCAGTGGGAAGGGATTTAAAAAAAATAGGAATATTCCCGGGTTTTTTCCCTGGCCTATAAATTCCCGGGAAGGAATTTATATCCATTTCTTTACTTTATCTTCCAAATTATAAGAACCGTATGACTAATTACATTATTTTAATATATTATGATTTACTTCTAGATTTTAAAGAATTTGAAGGTTAAAAAATTTAAAAATTTTTTGACTGTACTGGACATAATTAATAATATGAGTTTTTAAGTACCATTTCCATTTGCACTAAAAGGTAGGATAATTGTTTAGTATTGGGGGCCCAAAACTAGCAAAAAGTAGGACGATTTACGGAACAAATGAGTTGATAGTGGTGTTCAATTAGTCAAGAAAGTATTGAACACAATTTTGTTTAGGGCAGTAGGGGATTTGTACAAACCGTAAAGGTAAGTGGAAATGATTTATGTGAGAAAAGAAAGTGAATTGTTGGTAACGAAGATAGAAAAGAACGTGCCCTGCGGGGCTCTACCCCGCCTTCACTCGCTAACTCTCGCTCGGCAATGCTGTCTGAATTTAATGTTGGTAACGTAATTTAACGTATGAAACCATAAAACAACCGCATGGGAATAGAATATCGCAAAAAAAGTAGGTGCAAAATCTGGACCCACCAAACTAAGCAATAGCCAAAAGTAGCAAAGTACTAATTTACAAATGATGAAAAGAATCCATTTTGTAAAGTAATGTAGAATTATATAGAAATAGAGATGAAGTACTATTAATAAACCCTGAACCACCGTTAGTAATAGACGTCGGTCTGTCTCCTGTCTCTGACTCGAATTTCTGAAGAGGTACTCGGACTTCTCTTACATGTGAATTAAAGCATGAAATTTCGAGAAATGGGCAGGAAAAAATGTCTTGTATGGCAATATTACATGCAAAATTATAAAGATAAGAAAGTATCTTGCAATCGCAAATGTTGACAAAATGGTGGGACATGTGTCTTCTGGCACTTACCCAACCTAATTTGTTTATAACACTTAAAAATTTAATATGTTTATATCAGTAGTAGAGTCAAGTTCAGATAATCCACTTACATGAAAATTTAAACTTTTTAGCGGTTTAAAAGTATGTCGACTTACTATACCATTTTTGAAACATATTTACTTTCGTAGAACATATTGTAAATAAATATAGATTTATGCGTACTCTCTAAATATAATAAAATATTAATAAAATAACATCGTTCAGAATATACATTTTAAAGGCTCCGCTGGGAACAAGAGTAATAATATAC
This sequence comes from Thermobia domestica, assembly GCF_964235325.1. Lineage (NCBI taxonomy): Eukaryota > Metazoa > Arthropoda > Insecta > Zygentoma > Lepismatidae > Thermobia > Thermobia domestica. The sequence goes on along the minus strand of NC_137460.1, from coordinate 160,673,126 downwards.
TCTGATATAGAAACGAATTTAACTTTGAAATCATAATATAGTAATAGAATGCAATTTTATTTGTGATTGTAGATAAATTCCCGGAAAATTCCCATTTTGGGGAATCTTCCCGGGAATATTCCGGAAAAATATCTTCCCGGGAATTTACCCATCACTAGACATCATATATACATGTTACAGTTGGCAATACTTTTTAAAATGACGCAGTTGCAAGAAATTTATAAAGCGATCGTTACTTGTTTTCGCACCTTTGATACTTGACCAACAGTTTTTGGTAGTTGTGATTACCACATATTCTCCTAATTTCACGACTTTTAGTAGTATTGCCAACTTTAACATTCATTATTATATCTCCTAAACGGTGTAAAATATCAAATTGCTGTAAACGGCATTATGATCATTACATCTTTTGAAAATAATCTACGTAATTAGATGTGATACTTATCTCAGCTCTTTTTTGAAATAAAGCCCTTTGCAAGAAGTCAAGTTTTGAATTCCTCGTAGCTTTTTCTTCTGTTTGATAGAAATACATCATATGCTGACCATAGTATTCGACACTAAGGTACTTTCGATGTGCGATGCACCATCCGTCTCACTTGCGTCATCACTGTTATAGAGACCTCCAAAATTGGGATGTTTCTGGATTTTTGTGATATTATAGCATAATTAGTTTGCAACACTGAACAATAAAAGTGGTATTGTTTGTTTTCGATTTGTATGTAGACTTAAAATTTGTAATAACTTAACGTAGTGCTATTCAAAAAATACAACCTTGTGTTGAGTTGGCAACATTTTACATCCGGTGATATTAACCAATACGTGGCTAGGTGTCCCCCTTCCTACAGTTGCTTCATGCAAGGTTTCGCTTCCTTCCCTCTTTTTGTTTTTCTCTGGTCACAGTGGGAGAAACGTCGAGAGGAAACGGGCGGCGGTAATTTTGTCACCGGAAACTTCGTCACCGGAAAGTTCGTCACGGTAATTTCGTCACTGGTAATTTTGTCACCAAAATATTACCATATAGGTAATTTCGTCAGCGAAAATTTTGTCAAGATAATATCATCACCAGTGTCTTTTAGAATATAATACAAGTACAATGAATGAATCGGAAAAGTTTTTGAAATTGTTTTCTTTAATCTTCAACTGAAGCAAATCGAATATAATAATAATAATAATAATAATAATAATAATAATAATAATAATAATAATAATAATAATAATAATAATAATAATAATTATTATTATTATTATTATTATTATTATTATTACTATTATTATTATTATTATTAAATAAAGAGTTACATATTTCAGATATCGTATTTGAGGGAATACGGCTGTTTCGGTGTAGGATGTTTTGATGTAGGACGTTTTGATGCAGGGCGTTTCGGTGTAGGACGTTTTGGTGCACGGATGTCTCGGTGTAAGGACGTTTAGGTGTGAGGCTGGTTCGGTGTAAAAGTTCCAATGTTTACATCGAAATGTCCACTCTTCAAAATGAAAATTATTCGTTACGGAGAAATAAATTCATGAAGTAGAAAATATAAATTAATAAATAAAAAAATTAAATGCTGCTGTAATTGACAGGGGTTACATATTTATAGTGGGTCCCCTCGCTTCACTCTATGTCAGAACTTCTTATATCCTCAAATGTTATAATTATGAATTGATTGGGAAAACGTTTTACGGTAATGATATATAGTAAAAAAAATAATAAAAAAAAGTGCGTGATGTATAAACATTGTGTACACCACACACACCTTGTTACGGCAATAACTGTGCACAAATCGCAAAATGCTGCACAATCTTTGAAAGGAAATTTTCAAACACAGGAGGTTTTTCTTCAAAATAACCGCTTTTATATCATGCATACCGAATAAGATTAGCAAATCTAGGAGAAGAAAACTGATTATGAATCAGTGTTGGGATCTTAATTATATTATTACGGAGGTGTAAATTGATGTTATAGTTGTAGAGAAGGATAGTGTCAGATAAATGTCTCAAGAAAAATTTTTAATGGCCTAAAGAGCACAAGAAGAGCCTGAATCCTACCAGTTGTTCCCGCAGAAATGGTTTATATTATGAGTTACTCTTTTGTTCTTAAAATAGGTTCAAAGGTGATGAAATGTGACCACTCCACGAAGCTAATAACAAAATGGACTTTGGATTAGACGCTTGAAGAAAAATCTCTTGGAACCATGATCTCACAAGACTTGATGTTAATTTTTCCGGATTTGATGTTTTTACAAGGATGTTTACAAATTTAAAGAGGTTGTGAGTAGTATTGGCTGCACTTTGCCGAACTTTTTGGCCCCAGGGTCCCTGCCTCAGGACCCATGGTCCCTGGCCGGGGTCAATGACCTAGGGGTACATAGGACCACCCCCTCTAAATTTTGGCAGGGGTACCATGGCCCACCCCCTAAATTTTGGCAGGGGTACATAGGACCACCCCCTTAAATTTTGGAAATTGCCAAATCTAAAAATTTGGTATGGTAGCCTAGGACCATAGTATGTACCTCTATCCGTATTGGGTGTCTATGTCGTTCCCTTTCATGGGTAAAAAATTGCCAAAAAGTTAAATTTCGGGGGTTTTTGACCTAATTTATCCCCTTGGATGAGGTGTTATTACCCTATATGGTTATATGGGCGTATACAGGGGTCCATTACCTTTCATAAGACATGGGTATATTAATGCACCCCTTGAAAAATTTGGGAGGGGTACCTTGGCCCACCCCTTCAATTTTGGAAATTGCCCAATTTCAACATTGGGTATTATAGTATAGGACCCTAATATGTACTATGATAAATTTGGGTGGTCCACCTCATTCCCTTTTAGGGGTACATAGGACCACCCCCCTTAAATTTTGGAAATTGCCAAATCTAAAAATTTGGTGTGGTAGCCTAGGACCATAGTATGTACCTCTGTCAGTATTGGGTGTCTATGTCGTTCCCTTTCATGGGTAAAAAATTGCCAAAAATTTAAATTTCGGGGTTTTATGACCTAATTTATCCCCTTTGATGAGGTATTATTACCCTATATAGTTATATGGACGTATACAGGGGTCCATTACCTTTCATAACATATGGGTATATTAATGCACCCCCGGGAGAGGTACCTTGGCCCACCCCTTAAATTTTGGAAATTGACCAATTTCAACATTGGGTATTATAGTACAGGACCCTAATATGTATCATGATAAATTTGGGCGGTCCACATCGTTTCCTTCCAGGGGTACAAAATTGCCAAAATATAAACGTAAGCAATACGTTATACCACGTGTTTGATTTTTGGTCGATTTTATCCCCTTTGATGAGATGTTATTACCTTATATGGTTATATGGTCATGTATAGGGGTCCATTACCTTTCATAAGATATCGGTATATTTGTACACTCCTTTAAAAATTTGGGAGGGGTACTTTGGCCCACCCCTTAAATTTTGGAAATTGCCCAATTTAAACATTTGGTATTATAGTACCGGACCCTAACATGTATTATGATAAATTTGGGTGGTCCACCTCGTTCCCTTTTAGGGGTACAAAATTGTCAAAATATAAACGTAAGCAATACGTTGTACCACGTGTTTGGTCTTTTGGCCCAATTTATCCTCTTGAATGAGGTTCTATTATCTTATATGGTTATATGGTTATGTATAGGGGTCTATTCCCTATCATAAGACATAGGTACATTTGTGCACCCCAGGAGGGGTACTTTGGCCCTCCCCTTAAATTTTTAGAAATTGCTCATTTTATATATTTGGTATTATAGTACTGGACCCTAACATGTATTATTATGATAAATTTGAGTGGTCCACCTCGTTCCCTTTTAGGGGTACAAAATTGTCAAAATATAAACGTAAGCAATACGTTGTACCACGTGTTTGGTCTTTTGGCCCAATTTATCCTCTTGGATGAGGTTCTATTACCTTATATGGTTATATGGTTATGTATAGGGGTCTATTCCCTATCATAAGACATAGGTACATTTGTGCACTCCTTTAAAATTTTTGGGAGGGGTACTTTGGCCCACCCCTTAAATTTTGGAAATTGCTCATTTTATATATTTGGTATTATAGTACCGGACCTTAACATGTATTATTATGATAAATTTGGGTGTTCCACCTCGTTCCCTTTTAGGGGTACGAAATTGCCAAATTTTAGTACAACCACGTGTTTGGTCTTTTGGCCCAATTTATCCTCTTGGATGAGGTCCTATTACCTTATATGGTTATATGGTCATGTATAGGGGTCCATTACCTATCATAAGACATAGGTACATTTGTGCACTCTTTAAATTTTTTTTGGAGGGGTACTTTGGCCCACCCCTTAAATTTTGGAAATTGCTCATTTTATATATTTGTTATTATAGTACTGGACCCTAACATGTATTATGATAAATTTGGGTAGTTCACCTTGTTCCCTTTCATGCGTAAAAAAAATTGCCAAATTTTACTACAACCACGTGTTTGGTATTTTGGTTCACCCCTTGGATGAGGTCCTATTACCTTATATGATTATATGGTTATGTATATTGGTCCATTCCCTATTATAAGACATGGGTATATTGATGCACCCTTTAAAAAATTTGGGAGGGGTATCTTGACTCATCCACTCAGTTTTAGAAATTGATTAATATAAGCATTTGGTATCTTCGTACAGGTCTTCAATATGTAGCACTATAAATTTGGATGGTCCACATCGTTCCCTTTCATGGGTAAAGAACTACCAAAAATCAAACTTCGGATGTTATTGACCCCTATTTAATACGTTATATGGTTTATTACCTCTATATGTTTATGTTCTCTTTTAAATTTGGGAATTATCAAATAACAAAATTCGGTAAACGTTTTCTAGGACCCATTGGTATTCCTCTTATGGCCAAATATTCAAAATTTAAAGGTTATTGACCGGCTTTATTATTGAATAAGTACAGGATTTATTACTTTTTCATAAGACACAGGTGTATTTGTGTACCAATCTTAAATTTTGGGAGGGGTACATTTCTTATTGTCATATCAATAATTGGTAATTGTTCTTTGGGTAAAATATGAGTATGATCACTGTGATCATTGTGAAATATGAGTATGATCACGTGATCAGTTATTGACCTATGATGGGATTAGGAGTCCAGGACATTGGTACATTTAAACTTTGTAGGATAATTTGAGAATGCGTCATTGGTATTGATTATTCCCCGCCAAATATAAACGTAAGCAATACGATGTACCACGTGATTGACCTTGATGAGGTAGTGTACAGGGATACATAGCTATCCTTATTGAATCTTATGACTCATAGTCTTAAGGGAATACATGCTACAACACTGGCAAAGTTATTGTTAATGCAATTTCATTGGTTGATCACTATCTTTCGTGCAATCTGATTGGTTGATCACTATCTTTCGTGCAATCTGATTGGTTGCTGATTTTCAAATCTTTGCTGTATTCAGTTTTAAGTTTTGTTGTTTGAAATTTATGTTTCAAAATTTTTTGTTTGAAAATTTTTTTATTTGAAATTTTTTGTTGCAAAATTTTGTTTGAAAATTTTTTGTTCGAAATTTTTGTTTTGAAATTTTTCGTTTCCAAATTTTTTTTGTTTAAAATTTTTTTTCAGCATTTTGTTTGAAAATTTTTTTCGTTCCAAAATTTTGTTTGAAATTTTTTTTTCGTTTCAAAACTAAAAAGATATTTGTTTGAAATTTTAGCTTAAAAAATGTTCGAATTTTTTTCTATTTAAATTTTTTTGTTTGAACATTTTTGTTTCGAAATTTTTGTTTCAAATTTTTGTTTATGCACTCATTAGTGAAGAACCGGAACTGCTTAGAAGAAAATTTGGTTTGAATTTTTTTCTTTGAAAATTTGTTTCGAAATTTTTCGTTTCCAAATTTTTTTGTTTAATTTTTTTTTGTTTCGAAAGTTTTGTTTGAAATTTTTTGTTTGAAACTTTGGTTGACATTTTTAAAAGTTTGTGCACTCATTAGTAAAGAACCGGAACTGTTTAGAACAAAAACCTCTGGCAACATTGTGGTGCAATAGTACACGTCAGAACATGGGTTTGAAATGAAAAAAAAACAATTCATTGAAATGGATCGTTTTATTACACCCACATACATCCATACCAGATAGTGGTTCTGGATATTGTCGATACAATGTATTTTGAACTTCTTGCACTAGTTTGTCTTTAGCGTATAATTTTAATTCCAATTGAAGTCTTTTAAGGTCTATTGCAATATCAATTGGTGGAAACTCAATGTCCATTTGATCACAAATAAACTGTTTATCAATACAGGTATGCACCCACGAACGATGTTGACAACCATCACAATATCTAGATACATGTTGTACAATATGCATAACACATTTTTCAAAATAGTACTTTTTCAGGAATATACTTGTTTTGTTACACACTTCCACTGCATGTTTCACACACTGAAATACGCTGATGAATTTGTTCCATTCTGTTTGCGTTAGATACACCATGTTGCGATGGACATGGAATGTACTCTTTTTACGTAACAGCACCATCTTCTCTTCGAGGACTGTACGCATCACCACTTCATGATTTGAACCTAATGATTTGACTATGGTCACATTTAGCTCATCATGAAAATAATCGTTCATTTGGTCGATTCGTGAACATAATATTTGCCATTCTTCACAGGTCAGTTGTACACCAAATTGTTCTGCTTTGCCCAATCGAATCACTGGTTCAAATGTTCTAGCACTGATACCAATCATCACATGTTTTGTTTGAAATATATTTATTGGATAATAGCTTGCGAAGATGAACTCTTTATCGTTAGAAGTACACATCTTTCCTCCTGAAAAGCACTTGTTCAAATGATTTCGTGGGATGACAGTGTATTGGTTAATTTATAGAACTACGGCTGACGTCATAGGAAGGAATGTGCTGACGTTTGAATTCATGGTTTCATCACAGTTCCTGACGTCATGCCGACCAATCAAATTCATACAACTATGTCTGATGTGCTGACGTTTGAATTCATGATTTCATCACAATTTCTGACGAATCCGGCTGTGTACTAAATTCAAGTTGATGACTTCGACCCAAGAATCCTTTGTAACATAAAGATACAGATCCAGTATTTAAGAAACGTAACAGTTCTTCTTGTTTTGATGCCTCCATGGGAAAATATCTTGCTGGTAAAATTATATTCTTATCATTTTCAAGCTTCACTACGATTCTTAATCCAAACTTTGTAGGGATCATTTGGCTAGCTAAGATTGTATAAGGTACATTCTGTTGTAAATCAGTAATCTTGGTAAATGATTTCATCACATCACGTGTGTTTAGAAATTGCAGACAAGTAGCCATGATGATGTTATCATGAATACTAACTCCAACGATACTTATATATGATGCAAAACTGATGACGTTGCATTATCGTGTTCTGACGTGTACTATTGCACCACAATGTTGCCAGAGGTTTTAGTTCTAACAGTTCCGGTTCTTTACTAACGAGTGCACAAACTTTTAAAAAGTCAAACCAAAGTTTCAAACAAAAAATTTGGAAACAAAATTTTGAAACGAAAAAAATTTTCAAATAAAATGTTGAAAAAAAAATTTTAAACAAAAAAAAATTTGGAAACGAAAAATTTCAAAACAAAAATTTCGAACAAAAAATTTTCAAACAAAATTTTGCAACAAAACAATTTCAAACAAAAAAATTTTCAAACAAAAAATTTTGAAACAAATTTCAAACAAAATTCTGAAACAAAAAATTCAAACACAAATTTGAAACAAGAGTTTTCAAACAAAAACTTTCAAACAAAAAATTTTCAAACTAAAAAATTTTACGTCTCACGGTTAACCGTCAAACTTTATCCGGTTTTTAACTATTCGATTAACAAATAAACGGTTTTGATCATATTTATCAGTGAGTGCAAAATGTTGAACGAAATCAAGATTTTTAAATGTTAAACAAAACTTAAAACTGAATACAGCAAAGATTTGAAAATCAGCAACCAATCAGATTGCACGAAAGATAGTGATCAACCAATCAGATTGCACGAAAGATAGTGATCAACCAATGAAATTGCATTAACAATAACTTTGCCAGTGTTGTAGCATGTATTCCCTTAAGACTATGAGTCATAAGATTCAATAAGGATAGCTATGTATCCCTGTACACTACCTCATCAAGGTCAATCACGTGGTACATCGTATTGCTTACGTTTATATTTGGCGGGGAATAATCAATACCAATGACGCATTCTCAAATTATCCTACAAAGTTTAAATGTACCAATGTCCTGGACTCCTAATCCCATCATAGGTCAATAACTGATCACGTGATCATACTCATATTTCACAATGATTTACCCAAAGAACAATTACCAATTATTGATATGACAATAAGAAATGTACCCCTCCCAAAATTTAAGATTGGTACACAAATACACCTGTGTCTTATGAAAAAGTAATAAATCCTGTACTTATTCAATAATAAAGCCGGTCAATAACCTTTAAATTTTGAATATTTGGCCATAAGAGGAATACCAATGGGTCCTAGAAAACGTTTACCGAATTTTGTTATTTGATAATTCCCAAATTTAAAAGAGAACATAAACATATAGAGGTAATAAACCATATAACGTATTAAATAGGGGTCAATAACATCCGAAGTTTGATTTTTGGTAGTTCTTTACCCATGAAAGGGAACGATGTGGACCATCCAAATTTATAGTGCTACATATTGAAGACCTGTACGAAGATACCAAATGCTTATATTAATCAATTTCTAAAACTGAGTGGATGAGTCAAGATACCCCTCCCAAATTTTTTAAAGGGTGCATCAATATACCCATGTCTTATAATAGGGAATGGACCAATATACATAACCATATAATCATATAAGGTAATAGGACCTCATCCAAGGGGTGAACCAAAATACCAAACACGTGGTTGTAGTAAAATTTGGCAATTTTTTTTACGCATGAAAGGGAACAAGGTGAACTACCCAAATTTATCATAATACATGTTAGGGTCCAGTACTATAATAACAAATATATAAAATGAGCAATTTCCAAAATTTAAGGGGTGGGCCAAAGTACCCCTCCAAAAAAATTTAAAGAGTGCACAAATGTACCTATGTCTTATGATAGGTAATGGACCCCTATACATGACCATATAACCATATAAGGTAATAGGACCTCATCCAAGAGGATAAATTGGGCCAAAAGACCAAACACGTGGTTGTACTAAAATTTGGCAATTTCGTACCCCTAAAAGGGAACGAGGTGGAACACCCAAATTTATCATAATAATACATGTTAAGGTCCGGTACTATAATACCAAATATATAAAATGAGCAATTTCCAAAATTTAAGGGGTGGGCCAAAGTACCCCTCCCAAAAATTTTAAAGGAGTGCACAAATGTACCTATGTCTTATGATAGGGAATAGACCCCTATACATAACCATATAACCATATAAGGTAATAGAACCTCATCCAAGAGGATAAATTGGGCCAAAAGACCAAACACGTGGTACAACGTATTGCTTACGTTTATATTTTGACAATTTTGTACCCCTAAAAGGGAACGAGGTGGAACACCCAAATTTATCATAATAATACATGTTAAGGTCCGGTACTATAATACCAAATGTTTAAATTGGGCAATTTCCAAAATTTAAGGGGTGGGCCAAAGTACCCCTCCTGGGGTGCACAAATGTACCTATGTCTTATGATAGGGAATAGACCCCTATACATAACCATATAAGGTAATAGAACCTCATTCAAGAGGATAAATTGGGCCAAAAGACCAAACACGTGGTACAACGTATTGCTTACGTTTATATTTTGACAATTTTGTACCCCTAAAAGGGAACGAGGTGGAACACCCAAATTTATCATAATACATGTTAGGGTCCGGTACTATAATACCAAATGTTTAAATTGGGCAATTTCCAAAATTTAAGGGGTGGGCCAAAGTACCCCTCCCAAATTTTTAAAGGAGTGTACAAATATACCGATATCTTATGAAAGGTAATGGACCCCTATACATGACCATATAACCATATAAGGTAATAACATCTCATCAAAGGGGATAAAATCGACCAAAAATCAAACACGTGGTATAACGTATTGCTTACGTTTATATTTTGGCAATTTTGTACCCCTGGAAGGAAACGATGTGGACCGCCCAAATTTATCATGATACATATTAGGGTCCTGTACTATAATACCCAATGTTGAAATTGGTCAATTTCCAAAATTTAAGGGGTGGGCCAAGGTACCCCTCCCGGGGGTGCATTAATATACCCATATGTTATGAAAAGTAATGGACCCCTGTATACGTCCATATAACTATATAGGGTAATAATACCTCATCAAAGGGGATAAATTAGGTCATAAAACCCCGAAATTTAAATTTTTGGCAATTTTTTACCCATGAAAGGGAACGACATAGACACCCAATACTGACAGAGGTACATACTATGGTCCTAGGCTACCACACCAAATTTTTAGATTTGGCAATTTCCAAAATTTAAGGGGGGTGGTCCTATGTACCCCTAAAAGGGAATGAGGTGGACCACCCAAATTTATCATAGTACATATTAGGGTCCTATACTATAATACCCAATGTTGAAATTGGGCAATTTCCAAAATTGAAGGGGTGGGCCAAGGTACCCCTCCCAAATTTTTCAAGGGGTGCATTAATATACCCATGTCTTATGAAAGGTAATGGACCCCTGTATACGCCCATATAACCATATAGGGTAATAACACCTCATCCAAGGGGATAAATTAGGTCAAAAACCCCCGAAATTTAACTTTTTGGCAATTTTTTACCCATGAAAGGGAACGACATAGACACCCAATACGGATAGAGGTACATACTATGGTCCTAGGCTACCATACCAAATTTTTAGATTTGGCAATTTCCAAAATTTAAGGGGGGTGGTCCTATGTACCCCTGCCAAAATTTAGGGGGTGGGCCATGGTACCCCTGCCAAAATTTAGAGGGGGTGGTCCTATGTACCCCTAGGTCATTGACCTCGGCCAGGGACCATGGGTCCTGAGGCAGGGACCCAGGGGCCAAAAAGTTCGGCAAAGTGCAGCCAATACTACTTTGTGTTGGACTACAAGACCAAATGTTCCATTGTTTTCCTACAAAACAATTAACAGTGGTGATAACAAAACACTATTTACAGAAATTATAGGCTGTATGATATAGCTATGAGTCATAGAATTTACTGACTGCGCCACACTTTCCACTGTTTGTGTCTCTGTAAACACTAGAGTACGTCCCGTCTACATTTAAAAATGAAACCATATTGATCAGAGTTATAAATATTTTCTTTTCCAATAACATGTGTTGCTTCTTCTTCGCGACATATGGATTGGTACTGGCTTCTAACTTTTTGGGCTATAGATTTAATCAAACGTCCTGTTAAAATAAGTACAGAAAGGGGTTTCGCGTCAGTGTGCACCTTCTCTCAGTAGTCCCTGCCAATTATAATTGTTCTTGGCTAACTGCAGAACATTTCAAACCAGAAGACTATTTGTAATAGTAATCATCATATTGGATCCGCCAGTTTGAATTTTGTAATTTTAACGTCAGGTTCTGAATCACCTGTCCTAAAACCTCCTTGGCAGTAAGCTGGCTGTATCATTTAATCTTCTATTTTAATGATTATTTTCTGTTTATGCTTGGAGGCCACCTCTAAAAGGGTGGTTTCTACCCTTAAATCCGCACCATTGCCAAAATAAAAAAAAAATATACGTGACGATTATTTTTTGTTATTCTACAAGTTTGCAAAGTTTCATTCAAATCAGTAAATTACACTTCCGTAAGTCTCCTTGTTAGTGCTGTTCAAATGGAACACATAAGTTAATTGGCGGACATGAAGTCAGAAAAAAGAAAAAAATACGCTGATGTTACGAAGAGACTGAGCAATAACAATGAGACTCAATTACAATAGTAATCAGTTTACGCTATTGCAGAGTGACTACACTATGACACTTCATGACTGTTCATTACAAGCATATGATTAATGCAATCAAATATTAGGCTATACACCGAAACGTCCTTTACAGCCAAGTGTCCTTACACCGTAACGTCCGTACACCGAAACATCCGTACAACGAAACGTCCAGCACCGAAACATCCTACACCGAAACACCCTACAGCGAAATGTCCTACACCGAAACATCCTAGACCCGTATTTGAGATAAGAGATAAAAGTTTCCAGTAATTCTATCACAGAAATATTATCAACTCGTGTACAGCATTGCTTTTTTTTTTTCACCTGACTCACTCAACGTGGAGAAAGGTTCAAGAGATTGGATTCACAGAACGGTGCAAGAGCAATGACTATTATGGGAGAAAATGAACGGATTGACATTTCTTCCCGCAACAGATGTGCATCAGGAATACAAGAGGCTTCGGAGGAAGAGCTGGAACTTCTGGACTATTTTGATAGTACTTAATTCAACAAGTTGAAGAAACGGTTTCAACTGAGCTACATCAAGATGCTGTGGGTCAACCACCAAAAAAGAAACTAAAAGAGTGTTTCAGATTTTGCAGAAACGGCTCCAGTCTTTGTGCATAACGTATAACACTGGAACTAAATGTTTGAAAAAAAAAATGCTTGTTGTTTCCTATCATGTTATGAATAGTAGAAAATCAACCTGTAAAACACTTATTGCATTATAACAAGTTATATTTTTTTCTATTTTCTGTTCTGAAATTTTGAAAACTTAATATTTGTAAATAGTGATATATAAATCCATTAGCTACACAATTTGCCTGTGCTTTTAACATTTTCTGAAGCTGACATTATGTTCTTTTATTATTGTTTGTTCTTGCGTCAAGTATCCGAAACTTCGATTTTCCAGAGTGGAACACCAACTGAATTGTTTTCCAAGTTTGATTAAGATAAGATTAGCTGTTTCGGTCGTTTACTTTGTCTCTACTTAGTTCAACAAAGGTGAAAAAATGACCATGACAAAATTTCCTACATTCTAATATTTTGGTGACACAATTACAGGTGACGAAATTACTATGTCAAAATTTCCGGTGACGAAATTACCTAAGTTCAGAGGAAACACCTTGGCATATTTCTTCCTCGTTGGCAGCAACACGGTCGCATTACTAGGTGAAAGTCAGATGGTGCGAGGATGTTTCCTCTCGACGTTACTCCCATTATGCGATTGTTTCAATGGAGGCACAACCAACCCCTGTTTCCATGTCAAATTTTGCAGATGACCCCCGTTGGAGATATTCACGATACGCCACTGGTGTCGCTACTATTTTTATTGCATTCTACACATACGATTTAGTAGTTCATTTTTTTGTTTGACGGCTCTATGTGCATTATTAGCTGAGATAAAGGCCTGCTACGGGTACTCAGATACAAGTCTGCAACAACGCCTCTAGCGGTTAAATGGGAAGGGATATAACAAAGTTTGTCCTCTAAAAGTTGCATAGCATTTAATGTCCTTTTGAACGATTTCAACAGTTATACCACTTTGCATTGCAAATTTCGAAGTTGCTCCCCGTTGGAGGTATTCACGAGAAGCCACTGGTCACGCATTCATTATTCACGCAAGCATTTTTATTGCATTCTACACATACGATTTGGTGATGCAATTTTTTGTTTGAAGGCTCTACGTGCAATATTAGCTGCGATATAGGTCTGGTACATTCTTATTGAATCACCCGGTATATATATATATATATATATATATATATATATATATATATATATATATATATATATATATATATATATATATATATATATATGCAAAATGGTGTCTAGTAATAGTAAACCAGAAGGAGACCCGCACACTGAGAATTAGTCGACAACGACAACGTATGGAACCGGCTGGGCTAGCCACTTATGTCCTATCCGTACCTCCTAGTGGTGCAGACTGGTAACTTCCTGTCCACGGTGAAACTTACAGGTTTCCCTAATGATAGGAAGGCGAACATGGAGGGCTATCACCAACATGCCTGCTAGGCACGGTGATTTTTGCCAAATACCTTCAACTTGTCTAAACAATCATGATAGGACACAATAAGCCAAGAAGACCTTTATTCTCCGGAAGCCGAACTGTGTCTGGGCAAGGCAACGTTCAGAATCACATGCAGGCAGAGGGTACTAAGAATCCCCGGAGTTACGGACTAGGTTGCTATTTAAAGCTATGGAAGATAGGTTGATGCGGAAAAGAGTGGGAAAGACCTTCATCCAGCACTGTATTGACAATGGTTGACTATCCAGTGAAACTTGTAGAAACCGGAACATGAATAAAACGGAAATCTGTCTATAACGGAAACTCCTCACAGTCCTTATCGCTGTTATTCCTTCGAGTAAAATTCGGACCCACCGCCTTCTGTTTTATACAAGTTTCACTATATATATATTAGCTAAAATGCTAGTTTTTCGCACAGTATGACGAAGTTTGTGCAAAATATTTGAATCCCCCAACTCCCCATATAATGCTCATTTCAAAGATTGATTACCCGGTTTATTTCGACTGAATCTATTCTTTGTTCATGTCATACTCACCGTGACTTTTTATTTTTAACTCCCCCTCACTTCCCATACCAGTGGAGGCAATATTTTACGGTAATGGCATTGGGAGTCACCATTCATCTCCGTGACCCCGAACAATAACATAAGAATTTGACACTAATACCAGTCATTTTCGATTATTTGTATATGTGATCCCCCTGTGACCCTCTTGGGGATGATAGATGTATCTCACCCCTACAACATTTTTTCCTGGTTATAAGTAATATGTGTACAAAGTTTCGTTAAAATTGCTCCGGGTGTTCCAGAGTTATGTTACACAATATATAGATACATACAGACACACCTACATACATTATTTTTTACATATCATCCTCTTGTGACCCTCCTAAGGAAGAAAGGGGTATCTTTCGCCCATAGTGTTTGTTTCCTCACTGTAAGTAAACTTGTACCAAGTTTGGTTGAAATTGCTCAAGGCGTTCCAGAATTATGCTAGAACATATACACACATACACATAGGGTCTACATCCGTTCATACATACGTATTTTTTATATACAGTACATCCATGTTTATCCAGACTATCTGGGACCAAAGGCAATCTGGAAAATCGAAAATCCGAATAATCCTGATAATATGGATAATAAGCAAAACAAATCCTGAGTCAATTCACTTTAACGTCTTGTGAGTAAAGCTTTCTAAAACTTGATAAGAATCATTTTATGTACAGTATTACCATAATTTACTGTGAAATCTATACACGAACTGTACATTTAATCAAAACAAAAAGAAAATGTTTGTCGTACTTATGGTTACGTTCTTGCTATCATAGTTAAAAATTATTATCTATGTGAACATTAAATTTTAAAAAGTTTCTACAAATCCGGTTTGGATTATCCGGAGATCTGGGTGAACGAGGGCCGGATAAACGAGGTTGTACTGTACGTAGATTAAAAACTTCAAACTTGTTAAGGCATTATCTATACATGTGTGTATGTATGTATGTTCGAGCATAACTCTCGAATGCCTGGAGCAATTTCAACCAAACTTGGTACACGTATTACTTACAGTGAGGAAACAAACACTATGGGCGAAAGATACCCATTTCATCCTTAGGAGGGTCGCAGGAGGATAATATGTAAAAAATAATAATAATAATAATAATGTATGTAGGTGTGTCTGTATGTATCTATATATTGTGTAGCATAACTGTGGAACGCCCGGAGCAATTTTAACGAAATTTGGTACACATATTACTTATAACCAACACAAAATGTTATAGGGGTGAGATATACCTACCATCCCCAAGAGGGTCACAAGGAGATGACATATACAAATAATCGAAAATGACAGGTATTAGTGTCGATTTCTCAGTTTTCGGGGTCACGGCGATAAATGGTGACAATCCAGATAGCGTTTCAGTCTCAGTGGAGGTCAGACACCCCTACCATCTCTAGGGGGGTCACAGGGGGAATGAAGTACAAATAATCGAAAATGAGCGATATTTGTTTGGAATCCATGGTTTTCGGGGTTGTGGAGATGAATGGTGCCAAACCAGATTGCGTTTCTGTCCAAATGTGGCTAATAAACCCCTATCAACCCTTCGGGGTCACATGGGAGATGACATGTATAGTCGGGATGAACCGTGTTATCAATTATTGAAATGTATATTGTTAGGGTAGTTGGGAGTTCAAATATTTTAATAAACCTGATCTCCCCGTTCGAAGAACGGGCATTTCAGCTAGTTTAACCAATAAAATACAAACCAGGGACATACATAGGCGATAGGTTCTGGTGGTCCGGACTCAGCTCCCCCCCCCCCTTTAAAGCTGTTTTTCTGTGAATTTAGTCTAATTTTAGAAGCGATTTTACAAATTTTAAAATTCTTTATTCTCAAATTGAAATTGGACCCCCCTCTGGAAATAAATTGCTGTGTATGCGCCTGATAAAAACAGTAGAGGGAAAGTGTGTTGGATTGATTGTAAGTACCGTTTTAAGAGTGATTCGTGCAATTAAATAGGGATATTCATTGGTGCATCGATCGGCATCAGAGTGATAAATTTCAGAATAAATTCCAGCGAAAAATTCTACGGGTGCTGAACGCCTATGAAAAATCCTCTATAAATGTTTGATCCTAGAAGCACCCATCTAATTAGTTAATTATTAGTGTTTAGCGTTTCTTTCCAGCACCGAGGCTATATATAACTTGGACCTACAGTTTGAGATGGGATCCGAACCACCGCAATGCGCTTAAACTTAAAATCTCTCCCACTGGGAATCGAACCCAGGACTTCCTGTGTGGCAGATATATCCTAGGCACTAGACCTGTCTCAAATCCAGTCTTATGTGTAATTATAATATGCGTTTATCCTAGACACTTTTGTCTGATTATCAAATGAAAACCACCGGCTAAGTTGAAAATTACGTATGTGTATACAGTTACTGTAAGCAGTAATGAAAGTGATGTTTAATTTTGTATAGGTGAAAATTCTTTGTATCTCCTTAACATGCACAACGATATGTTCAAAAAATATTTCTAACGTTAAATAAACCACCTGTAGACCTTGTAAACATATTTTATATTTAACTCAATAGTCGTAACAAGGTACAACACTTTTTAGTAAAAACACTGTATAAGATGTGAAGTTTCAATACTATAACAGTATCTTCATCAGACTTAAACAAAGTTATCTAGTGTGTTTTTTTTGGAGGGGGGAAGACCCTGCTATGATCCAAGCTTCCAGCAAGTGCGCCTTGTGGACAAACATCGTGTAGATTTCTCTAGTTATTTCCGGCTCCTCTCACTTTCTTCATTTCACTATTGTCGCCTTTTTTCTTAAATTTGTTACATAATCACTGGAAAAAAATCAAAATGTTGTTTCTACTCTTTCTACATCCCGTGGTGTAGGCCAATGTTGTGATTGCAATGAGGTACCTAAAAGAACACCAAAATCGATTCTACTAATGTAATGTCGTATAATGCATTGCCCTTCTTCCTAAGATGCCTCTATTGGCATGCAATAGGTTGTAATAACTTTATCAAGAACGTGGTATGTATAAGCTTTAATGTATGACATTTTAACGAACATACGTAAGACACTATAATATTTATACATGCCATTAAATTGTGTAATTGTGACTCTATATTATGTTTGCAATTGTAAAAAAAAAGTACATTATATATCTAAAACAAGGTGACTGAATGAGAAATGGAAGAAGAATACATATTGATTTCGAAGTTACGACTACTTACTTTATAAATTTATAGTTTATATCTATTCTCAGGTTATCGAAATGACTAATGAAAAATATATAACTACAGTAGTTATGCAAATCAAAGAAATATGAGTCGAAATGTTGTTTTGTGTAAATAAGTTTATAGTTATAAATAAATTTATAAGTACAGAAAAAGGAACATGTCATACGAATCATTATTTTAGAGAACCTAACCTATTCATTGAAAACCATAAAGTGAAAGTTGTAAGAGAATAATACTTACCCGAATAATAAGAAAATATATATACTTTATATATACTTTATTATAAGTAGGCAACTTGTGATACTTTTATTGAAGTTATAGCATTTGTTCCAAAGGGCGAAACTGAACATGCCCATGAATATATTATAATGAAAAAAAACAAGAGAGTATGAAGATAAATATGTGAGTAATGTTCGTCGGCCACATGGCAGAGGGGCGTAATTTGCATTTTTAAATTTTTTACAGGAGAGAAGAAAAAAGATTTTGCTTGATTTGAATCTCTCGGTACTCTCTCAGATTAGAAGCAAACACAAATCTTTTTTGTTATTTTGATATTTGAGGTCAAAGTTTATTTATTATGCCTTTTATCATGTACATTTTCATACATAACATTTTTATTGAATTTCTACATCTTAGTGTCGTACATACGCCCTTATGTCATAAACAATTTATTTCCAACAAAGTACTTAAATGAATTTCTACATACCGCTGTTGTTTACTTACGCAATAATAAAACAGTATACACAATGAATTAAAAACACAATTATAACAGTAGTCCTTTCCGTCAGTACTTTTTTCTATCAGAGGAATAGTAATTTTTTCTAGATTGGACTTTACCACGTTCTGTTTACACAACCAAGATAACGAAAGAGAATATTCAATACTTTTTTTTTCATACATAGAGATGCAATAGTGAGATTCACTAGTGCTGATTAATTTTTACCCATAACAAGATTAATTCCAATCTTCATTAGTTATTTCAGATTATGCACAAGTACTTTTACTGAGTGCCCGAGTAGGAAATCTCTAAGAGTCCTTAGCGTAATCGAATGTAACAGGATTTATGGAAATGCTGTGATACTCTTACAGGATTACTTTAGTGTTACAGAGTTTCATTAAATCATTCTTCATTTCCTTGGAAATTGGTAGCAGTCCTGAGTACAGATGAAAAGGATTGTATTTCTTTCTAGGTGTTCGGAAGGATCTTGAATGTGAGGATTCTCTGAAAGGCTCGGTCATCCTTTCCTTGAAGAGAATCTTATTTTCGTATTTTGTGAATCTCAGCCATCTTAACTTTTGCCATGGAAAAGTAACACCGTTCTGATCTTCGAATGTAGCTAACTTATAATAGCTTTTTGCTGCATCAAAATTATAGAAATATTCTGTTGTCATCGAATGATCCGTGAATGGCTACAGCTTTCGTCTTGCCATCTTAGCAACTATACACCAATCAGAAGGTGTATAATTATCTATGTTCTTCTTTGCGCGTTCTATGACTCTATGCATGGAATCAGCTTCCATCTGAGTGTGTTCTGGTTCAAGAAACTTGTGGTCAATACAGGTTACACTTGTATTATGGCTGCATATATACACATTGCTGCATTTTCCTTGTTCAAATTCTGTCCACTACAACAGTCTGAATACATCGTCACTTGTTTACTCCAGGAGGTAAATTTCGCAAGTAGAGTAGAATGCAGGAGGCAATTTCATCAGGGCCTCTCTTACCCCTTGTTTCATCCCATATGTAACAAACCCCATCGCGCGTGGCTAGATTGTAGATGGTGAGGTTGTAAACATTAAGTTTACGAACATAATACATAACACCCGTTTTACGTGAAGGCGTTGTCAAGACTTGTTTGAGATCAAAACAGATAGCTATATGAGTATCGTCCTTTGTTGCTTTTTCTTTGTCTTTTTGCTCTTCTTACCTTGCTTCTTTTCTTTTCAAATGTTATTCATAAACCAATTTCTCTCTTTCTTTTTCCTCAGAAGACAAATTTTTAAAATTGACTAGTTTTATATTGATCTTTCTTCGGCTTGTGTATCTTGATATTCATTTCTTTCAGAATTTTCCAGTATGAAGTAAGCCCCATCACATTTCCAGGTGGGACTTTCTTCTCCTTGCAGTATTCCTTATAAAGGTTGTAAAGCTTCACATACGACAGTCCTGCCTCAACATAATAATAGCAGGTTGAAGATCGACAATAATAAGAGTCAACTCGGGATATCGATAACACATGCTCTTTTACAATATTTTTGACTGCTGATGTTAAACTGTGTTTCGGTTTGTGTTTCCCTCGAAGCTCGTGACCTGTACTTCCCGAAGAAAGCCCTTTCTGCAAAACGAAACGACACACTTTATCACTAACGTCAAGAGTACAAACAAAAAACTGCTTGCAAACTTGTATCATTTTCCCATCGATAGTTAAATAATAGTCAACTGTGTATTGCCTTCTGGAAGTGGTGTTATATTTTCCGCGTAACTTTAACCTTCGCTTCATTTGACGCAGAAGATAATCTCTCTGTCTATGTATGTCTCCTAGTTTCCAGTATAAACGATGCACAAATTTCTAGGTTTTTTTCTTTGATAATTTGTTACCAACTGTACACGCATCTACATGAAAAATTGGGTACTCTGCGCGAATCACGAATTTTGCCAGCACTGGTAACATATTTCTTACACAAATTACGATTAAGTTTGGCTTTCTTCTTCTTCCAGTTCATGGGATTCGTATGTCCCTTGCTTTGGATGCATGTGATGATTTTGTGGCCACATTTATTTCTATTAGCATTTCATCATTTGAAGTACTTTCACCTTTGTCCACCTCAAAATCCAAGTCGGCATCGCTATCGTACGATAGTCTAATATCAGTAACGGAGTGTCCAGAGTCGTCTGTCTCCAAAAGCCTGGATATTTCCTAATCCGATAGCGAAACACCATCCATCCTGATCACTCTCTTCATCTCAACTACAAGATCCATACACACTGTAAAACTTAAGAAAGGCCAATAATGCCATAAACTGCAACATTATTTAGTTTACTTATTCACCGCCTACAATAAAGCATTGGAGAAAAAATATATAACGTAATGTGGCTTATTTTGAAGTCGCAATTGCATTAATACGGATCTGAATTCAACTTACGCCCATCCATTGTACTTACGCTCAGATATACGTTTCCTGCAATGTGAATATTATATTTCTGACCAATTCGTAAGTGAACATAAACCTTCCTGTCATGAACAACTTTGTGAAACATGTCTTCCAAACTTTGAACTGAAAGTCCGTTTTTATTGGGAATTAACTTACATCAATTTGCCAGGTGCAAGAATGTAACTTAAGTGATTCAATGAGCGAAAAAAATGCATTTGTAAAAAATGTCACGGTAGAGACGATTATTTAATCTTAAAAAGAATGTAAATGTATGTCGAGGAAATATTATCTTGTAAAGGACAAACTGCGTTTCTTTACTAATATACCACAAAGGGTGTAACCGTAGCATATATTGTTGGACAAGTCTTTTGGGAGCCAGTTTATTTCTTTTCTTTATTTTGTTTATTCAGTTATGAGTATTTCAAGTTTGAAGTAACCGACGAAGTGCCTGTGGTGCACCATCATGTAAGTAGCCCACTATGAGAGGGATACACTTTACACAAAAGCTCTTTCAATTTTCAAAGGGCCTGTGACACTTCCATAATGTATCTGGGTCACAACAACCGATTTTGATGAATCTTGGTAGACTAATAGAACACTTTGCAAAACTACTGTAACTAGCAGGAATTTGTCGAAAAAACTGTAGTTTCTGAGATACAGTCGATTCATTAAAGACCAAATTTGTCGTGATATCTCGAGAACGAATCCACAGAAAACAAGAAAACTTTGCAAGCCATAGTAGATACATGATAGCTTTAAAATAATTAAAACGAATTGTTTGCACCTGCGCAAAACTGCGCATAATGCGAAAATAATTGTGCGCATTCGCATATCTCGAAAACGTGAAGACTGCGATATATTTTTCTCTTGCTTAGTTTGAACTACATGACAAGTATAACATAATGCAAGAAAAAAACTAGACTCAAAGGTGAGCGTTTTCAACCAATTCAGGTGAGAAGATGTTAGGGTGGTCTGGCCCCGGACACCCGTGTCTACTTACGCACTTTGTCTGGCTTCTCAGTCATACATTTCCATTACACCTGTGTAGAAGTCATATAGTTAACATTAATAGTCGCCATATTCGGGTGTAGTGATATCAAGTACTGTAAGTCTTCAATGTTACACAACAGTAACACAGTATTAAGAGAGCGTAAGGAAACACTATCAGGCCTATAGATGCAGTCTATTCGAACACATCAGTGTGATGCAGGCATCTATGCTCAAAGAAAAGTGTCAAAATCATAGGTCATAGGGTTTACTTATATATAGTTTCATGTCTCGTCTTGCAAATAATAGACAGATTTCGTCTCGAAGTGTTTGCTCGTTGTCGAGACGAGACGAGACATGAAAAAGGTTTCGTTTCGTGGCAACACTAACTATATATAGGTAACCTTATGGGCTATGATTTTGGCATGTTTCTTTGATGCATAGATGCCTGCATCACCCTGATGTGTTCCAATAGACCGCGATCATAGGCCTGAAAGTGTATCCTTACGCTCTGCGTAGGTGCAGACAATTCATTTTAATTTCGTTTCAAAGGTATCATGTATCTACTATGGCTTGCAAAGTTTGCTTGTTCTCGGTGGAACCGTTCCCGAGATATCACGACAAATGTCATTTTTAATGAGTCGACTGGCTCTGAATCGAATCTCAGAAACTACAGCTTTTTCGACAAATTCCTGCTAGTTACATTAGTTTTGCAAAGTGTCCTATTAATCTACCAAGTTTCATCAAAATCGAGGGTTGTGGCCCAGACACCTTATGGATGTGTCATAGGCCCTTTAAAAGTAGTGGAAGAAATAATAAAAAAGGACTTGAACCATATAAATATTGTTACTTTACTATTTCAACAAAAACAAAGATACAACTGTGCTGACGACCTTTACGGGGATGGAGATTTCACAAGTTTGGTTGGACCTCTCATAGAATTTGTGTAAAAGACCATAAAATCTACGAGCAGCCCTGTCTATGGCTGACCTAATTCATTAAGCGGTTAGTATAATCATGACTTGTTTACAAACACGTATCTTGAAATCTTTTTTAAGTACTATATTTAGAAAGTTTAGAATATTTAGTTATTTTTCATATACACTGTAAAAAATTTAGCCTTAAATTTACTGACCGATTACCGTCAACTCTCGCTGCCATCCGATTACCCTAAATTTTACGGACCACCGTTTTTTCATAAAAACGGCAGACCGTATATTTAGAAGCAAAATAATATTGACCGTGTTTAGAAACAAATTTGGTACCGTATATTTTACGGTAATTTACCGTAAAATTTAGGGATCGTTTTTTTTAAAAAGCACAGGTGTGTTATTACCGTACAAGATTTACGGTAATTATCACACCGATTCCCTATCTACAGGTCCTTGCCGGTCCAGCGTCCCCTCTTGCTAGATCCAGTAAGAATTCTTGCTGGGCAATATATATTGACCCAAGTTTCATCGAATTGCTGGAAACTGTATCAGTACACACACTAGCTAGCAATAATTTTTCCTGGATGGATGCAACTAGAGTGCACGCTGGTCCACTGGTGTTAAAGACTACTTAACTAAAGAAAACACAAAAGTGAATGAAAGAAGCGTTGCACCTACGACGTGCATAATATCCATAAGAATAAAATTGAAATTAATTCTTAGTTTGTAATATCGAACCCTTGTTCTGATATCATCTTGAACATACATTGCTTTTTCTTTTCAAAATTACCAATTTTGTCATGTATTGAACAAAACACCAGAAGAGGATTCGATATTACATACAAAAAAAAAAAAAAAAACTACTTCTTGAATTTTATAGCTGTTTTCGCACGCTTTGAAAATGTAGTTGGAACAAACATCCATGTCCTTTTAAGATATTCATAAATCGATATTCTCTTGCAGTGTTAAGACTAGCTTTATCGCGTGTATTTTCGCTATGAGTACCAGTAGACTAATAGACCTCAAATATTCTAATCAGCGATTCATTCGATTAGTCGCATTATTACGGTTTCAGATAACCAAGCAGGCACCCGACATCATAGCTTAGAATGGCCAGAACCATGACTAAACAAGTGTAAAACCATATGACTTCTCACAACATTGCCTACAGTATCCAGTATCCGCTATCCCAAATTAATAAATACCTGTTAGCATAATTATGTAACAGTGGCATCAATGCTCAAAAAAAAAAAAAAAAAAGAAAAGAAAAAAGTCACCAAACTTCCCGAGTATCGAACTTTTGCATGTTTATTAAACGCTCAAATGTATTAACAAGACACCATATCAGGTTATAGGTACTCAGAACAAAATTAAAGATAAAAATATTTACAGAAATATTTTTCAAATCTAACAATTCATTTATCCAGAAAAAATAATGACAGCATGGGCGACCGATGAAAATTTTCTAGGGAACTCATCTCCCTGGTTACTATATACCCTATTACATTTGATATTTTTTATTTGTATTAAGAAATTTAATACGTTTTCGTTAACTAGGGGAGCGACCCCCTGCCCCTCCTTCGGGCACACATGAGTGACAGTATACTTTTATTTCTGTAACATGAAAAATTCCAGTTGATGTAACACAATTTATGTAATGCTGTACTAAGTACGGTAAACTACGAAGCACTTTTCCTAATTTTTTTCTTTTTTTTTAAAAAAAAAAGAAGAAAGAATTTCAACATTGTGATTCTAATTCTAGCTTCACCATCACTCGTAGTTGGCTACATTATCATAAGACGTTAGTTTATACATCCAGCAGCTTCTATAGTTCACTGAGAGTCAGCTTTGCTGGGTTCTTAGACTGTAGGAACTTTGCCCATGTTACAAGTAACTGTTGTCCTCTTGACCTGATTTACAGTCGTGAAATTTAAAACCGAAAGTTATAATAGAAGAAATTGTTTTACAACTATAAATTTTGGTATTTATTTTTTGTACGACCTTGTACTTAGTGAGAAATTCTAATTTGTAATTGTGAAAGTTGTGAATATTTGAAAGAATGTGAATAAATATTTTTATAGCCTTGTAAATAATAAATAAAGTAAATATTTTAAGTAAACACTTTTGTAATTTTCTTCAAAAAGATTCTAAAGTGACGGCTTATATTTTGATGTCCCTATTCAAATTAACCGTCCCGAAAACAGGTTCGGATTCATTTTAACCAATTTGAAAATACTTATTACCAAGACTTCTTAATTAACTTGATTGTTATTACCTACGATTACAACTAGCATGTTCGAAAACTTATATGTGTGTCACCTTACGAAAAGACAAGCAAGCTGCTAGTTCGCTACTGAAAGGACAATGAATGAAAGCTGTCACTGATTATTGGCAACGAAAGATTCAGTTGTTAGTGCAGCATATTTTTTTAAAAAATAAACTAAACATGTAAACGTGTACTCGAGCATCTCATTTTAATTGGTTCGATGTGATTTATTGATTTATACGTATATAATGTGTTTGACATATATATATATATATATATATATATATATATATATATATATATATATATATATATATATATATATATATATATATATATATATATATATATATATATTATTTTTAAAGGAAGAAAATCAATCAACATTCTGGACTATATTTCATTAACTGAGTAATGTAGTCTTAGAATTGGTGTAATAAAGATCTTAATGACAGAGACGACGACTTCTATATAACTTTGGGGAGGCATTGAAATATGTGTAATTCCTTGTCACAAATTCGAATAAAGATATCTACATCCAGAGAGGCCGATCCCCAAGATCAGCGCGCATGGTTAATGACGATATAATTCAGTTTCACTTTTACATCAGTAAGTAGCTGTAACAAAGCATCAATTTTCATATCTACGAATAGGATGTTTTAGTACATGTTCTAGAAAAGTTTACACGGGTTTTTACATGCCATTTTGTTTACCTCAATATTATCAATCGAATGATATATGTCTCGTCATTGGAAGACTGTTAGGACTACGCGTATCATTCTTGGAAATATGTGTGTCAGTGTTAAGAGAAATCAAGCAACAAAAGGTACAATCCGATTGTTAACAGTTAATATTTTTCACTTTAGGAATCTGTTATCAAAATCACAAAATTATTTTATGCACTAAGCATACAAGTTACAAAACACTAGTTGCTAATGTGGATTTACTAATAGATGAAAAGTGAACTCAATTATACTAATTTTCCTTTTATATCAACTAATCTTGGATCATATTTAATCCACATTAAACGTATTAACTACATAAAGAGAAACTTGCTCTGAAAACACTGGTCAACAGTGAAAATGCTTCGGAGATAAAACTAATCAATTCTCACTAATTTTAGGGTGCTGATAACGAATATGAAATTCGTTTTTGAAGATTGGTTCGGGTTTCAAAGAAATACGTTATCATCCGATGTGCTCTGCTGGGCAAATTAAGGGTTCGTAGCAACAGAAGCTGTCTACTTATTTCAATAAACTTCCATTGTTTGACGGTTAGTTTCATTGCTACCCTCATAGTCCGGCAGCCAGGGTCGATTTTCGGCTCAGTTGAGGGCAGGATTTGCAACTTTGGGTGAAGATTGTTTGGCCCATGGGAAGTATAAAAATGAATGTTGCCCGTCTGGGAAGAGCAGCTTTTCCAAGATGGCGGCCCAAATCCAAGATGGCTTCCATCAAACAGACGCATTCACATTTCCCTACATAAAAATGAAACGGTGAGAGATAGGAAGGTTTTCCTTTATTATAAAGACGTTGAATGGTCTGTGGGAAGTTAAAAAGTACATGCTGCCCGTCTGGGAAGAGCAGCAGTTCCAAGATGGCTGCCTAAGTCCAAGATGGCCTCCATCAAACAGCCGCGGTTTCACATTTTCTTTCATAACAATGAATTAGTGATAGAAAATAAGGTTTTTCTTCTTTGTGAAAATGTTGTGACCCACGGGATGTTGAAAAATAGATGTTGCCCATCTGGGAAGAGCAGCTGTTCCAAGATGGCTGTCTAAATCCAAGATGGCCTCCTCCATTAACATTTCCCTACATAAAAATGAAACGGTGATATATAGGAAGGTTTTTCTTCATTATAAAGATGCTGACTGGTCTATGGGAAGTTGATTGTTGCAAGTCTGAGAAGAGTAACTGTTCCAAGATGGCGGTACAAATCCAAGATGGCCTCCATCAAACAGCTGCATTCACATTTTCCTACATAAGAATGGAATTGTAATGAATATGAAGGTTTGCCTTTTTTTGTAAAGATGTTGAATGGTCTATGGGATGTTAAAAATGGATGTTGCCTGTCTGGGAAGTGCAGCTGTTCCAAGATGGCTGCCTAAAATCAATATGGTCTCCATCAACAGCTGTATTCAGATTTCCATACATAAAAATGAAACGGTGGTATAGGAAGTTTTCCCCTTTATTGTAAAGATGTGAATGACCCATGGGCAATAAAGAAATTAATGTTACCAGTCTGAACAGAGAAACTGCTCCAAGATGGCCGCACAAATCCAATACGCCCAAATCCAATAGACAGTGGACATGTTTGGATAACATACCAAATTATCAAATTGATTCTTAACCCTTGCGATCATCGTGTCCACTTTGATGGACATCAATTTTATACCGTTGTTATGAGGCTGATTATTATGATATCCAAGTACTCGTGCTTGGAGCCTTTATTGTTCATTTGTAGTCAAAATATATCCCGCTTGTGCAACATTGATGGTGTAGTGACGTCATACTTACACGATGGATAAGAGCACGAAGAGTAATGGAGGTAAGCATTATAAATATTTATTATTTTTGTTATTTCTACAGCCCCATTACTTGTGATTTTAAGTAATCATAATGTCTAGAAAGAAAACTTGTGTTAAATGATGATAATAGCTGTTATAGTTATCCCGTAATATGTGTTTCAAATTGTGTGTCCTTTATCTTGGACATTGTGACTCAATGGATGTTTTACGACTAAACAAAGATATGTTGCAATTTTAGGTAATATTATTCGAATTGTGCGTTGTATGCTAAATATTAGAGAATGACTGCCATTTGTAGGTATGATGTGAGCAGTATATAATTATCTCTGTTTCAGGCACAGACATATAACTAAAGAATAGAGCGATAACGAGACCGTGCATTATGAAGTCGGAAATAGATGTGGTGAGGGTAGGTTGTGGCAATTCCAACAGCCAGTAGCGGGCATTTTGAAGCCGGAAATAGACACATCCTACCCTCACTGTGAATCACTAATTTATCTGACGGGGGTAATTTTTATGTACATTGCGTTACTCGATGACTATACAGAAAAGTAATCGTATAGTGAGTAATTGGATTAAATATAAATAATTGCAAATAATAGAATTCAAATCCACCCAACCTACCCTGTGCTCGGCACTCCGTCACAAATTTTTGACTTCATCTTGCCAAATGCTTTTGATATAGGGGCTGGAGGTCCATTCTTTAGTTACATGTCTGATTTCAGGGGCGGTTTCGCTATTGGCATTTCTAAGAATAGAGAATTTAATTATTATTTTTCATTTATTTAATTATTTCACTTATTTCATTTATCTCTCATACTTTGGCAAGAAGAAAGAGACTTCGCTTACGGAACATTGTTATCATTTTGGATATTCAAGATTTGGTTAGTAAGCAGTATCTCGTTCTTTGTTTCAGGGGCAGGGGGGCTTCAAGGGCGACACTGAGGATAGACAATTATATTTCTCATTATTATTATTAATTATTATTTCTCACTTATCTGTTAGATTTTGGAAAAAGAACGAAATAGACTAGTTTTAGGGCACATGTTCCCATTTGTAAATATGCAATATTTGGTTAGTAAACAACACCTCATTCGGTTGTTTTCAGGGGCGGTTTCAAGGGTGACATTAATAAGAATGAAGGATTTACACCTATAATTTAAAATTTATATTTAAATTTTTTATATACATCTTTTCATTGTGTTAAACGTTGAAATATGGCACAATCACCACTTTCATATATGTATAACAAGTAATGCGTATATATCCACATGTAATGTATATGCATATGCCTCCATGTTTAACGTATTTATATTTTTTGTTTCCTTTTATTTTCAGATGAAATGAATGACACCTGCATCATATGTGGAGAAGGGGGAGGATCCCTAAGTCAAATACGT
The DNA here is from genome assembly GCF_964235325.1 of Thermobia domestica. Classification (NCBI taxonomy): domain Eukaryota; kingdom Metazoa; phylum Arthropoda; class Insecta; order Zygentoma; family Lepismatidae; genus Thermobia; species Thermobia domestica. The sequence continues at coordinate 160,644,109 of NC_137460.1, read as the reverse complement.
TCTTCATCATCCTGGGAAACTTTGCGTAATGCTGCAAAGATACGAAGCCACAGCAAAATCCTTGAGACCACATTCCCCGCCGTTGATAAGAAATCCATTGTTTATCACCGGCAATGTTACCAAGCATTCACTCATAAGCAGAAGCTTGAAAAAATCAACAAGTCAGTAGCTTCATCTGATGAACCAGCGGCGGATTTACATAAACCATGCACCCGAGCAACATTGTCCATTACTGGTACTTCGTCATCTACTTCATCTAATATACTACCACCTGTATGCATATTTTGTAAAAAAGACAAGTACGTGAAAGCATCGAACACTCGAGAGAGGTTAAGTAATTGTGAAGTAACCAGAGCAAGCGAAAACATCAAGGCAGCAGCAATGAAGCACATAAAAGATAAAACCTCCTGTTACTCCGATGCCAGTTACATAATGGGTATATGTGTTACAGACCTCATGTCAAGTGAAGGTAAATATCACAATTCCTGTTATAGAAATTTTACCAGAATTCTTGACTCCACCACCGATTCAGAAATTGCACAGCAAAGTGGAGTTGAGAGTATTGAAGTACAAGCAATGGGAAAAGTGTACTCTTTCTGTGAGAACCTCATTGAGGATCCGAAGGCAGTTCATCTTGAAGTATTGCATGAAATCCTACTAAACGAATTCAAAAGTCACGAACTGGAATGCAGACCTTCTCTTAAGAAGAATCTTGTGCGTCACATTTCAAACAAATTCCCTGAGTTAACGTTCATCGAGATCGAACAGAGAAAAACTGTGATCGTTCCCATCACGCTGAAAATGGAAGATGTCATTCGCGAGAATTACAAATTAAGGAAAGAGCAGGAGACATTTAAAGGACTAAGTGAGGATGACGTCAAACTGCAAACCGCTGCGAAGTTGTTGCGGAAACACATCTTGAAAAACGATCCATCAATACAGCAATGGCCTCCCAAAGCAGAAGATCTAAAACCCAGTGATGTTTCGAAGTATGTGCCAGAGCTACTATTGTCATTCCTACGTGTTCTTCTCAGTGGAAGCTTTAGTAGTGATGAGCTTAATACTCGTGTTCTTCGGCGAGCAACATCCCTAGCGCAAGATATTGTTTTCTGTGCTACAGACGGAGCTGTAAAACCTCCCAAAAGTGTCCTTTTTCCATGTGTAATTAAATCACTATGCAATAACAAAGAAGTGATAAAGCTTATTAATCAGCATGGTCATGGGATTAGTTACGATCTCATTGAAGAACTTGAAACTGCGCACGCACTCAACATTATATCCAAACAAAATCAGACTTCTGTTGTCATTCCCGATTCAATTCGTAAGTCACATGTGCCTGGAGATGGAATAGTAGTTATGGTTGCAGACAACATCGACAAGAACGAAAATACCTTTACAGGTGCTGGTACATCACATCGTGTCAATGCCATTGTTGCCCAGAGAAAGTTACCCGACTCTTTTCCGAATGAGCAGAGTGAAGAATCAGAGGAAGTAATCGAACCGAGAATAAAAAGACATTGCCGTTCCTTACCCACTGCTATAATTGCAAAAAATATTCCTGACCACTATTCCGGGCTTAGGGTGGGACCTGGACCTTTAAATATTCCCGACGATCATAAGTACTCGGAAATTGAGAAAAAGCAGAGACAGCGTTACCTGATTTGGATAAGTGCCAGGCGAAATCCTCTTTATCCAAATAAACTTGTTCCCAGCTGGACGGGATTCAACATTCTTGTTCATCAAGACATCGCTATCATTGAAAGTGTTGTGGGCTATTTAGACATGATAGATTCTCCCGCAACAGACGTAAGAACTGCCCATGAGATTCTTCAGAGAGCACTTGCAGTGCGCGAAACGTTGCATCTTGCAGCAGTAGTGTGTATATTCGATCAGTCATTTTATGCGAAAGTTGCCGAGGTTTACTGGAAGAACAAGGACTTATACGGAAACATAGTTATAATGTTGGGTGGTTTTCACCTGTTGATGATGCTGCTCGGGATAATTGGACACAGATATCAGGATGCAGGCCTTAGGGACTTAGCGGTCTATGGTGAGGTTGTAGCTGCTGGTAGCGTGGATAGTGCGTTAAGTGGTAAGAACTATAATCGGGCGATTCACATGCATAAAGTGATGTACGAATCTCTATTCCGTTTACTCATCGATGACTTTGAGGCTTCACTGCAAGAAAAGGATAGTTTCGAAATGACAGTACGTGAATTTACCGAATCCATTGGTGATCTGAAGCTCAATCTTTGTCAGCATCAGCATGAACAAGTGCTACAAAGTGAAGTGTTTCTAACGTGGTATCAGCAATTCGAACAACATTTTTCTGATCAGAAAGAGAAACGTGGAGATTTGTTACGATTCTGGGAAACATACTTACATATGGTAGAACTGGTCTTGAATCTCATCTTCGCTACTCGTACTGGAGACTGGAACATGTACGTTGCTTGCCTAAACGCAGTAATTCCTTGGACGTTTGCGTATGACAGGCAAAATTATGCCAGGTATCTCCCACCTTTCCTGAGTGATATGCTTCATCTTCCTCATTCACATCCTTCAGTTCACAATGCCTTCTTACGAGGTGACTTCGCCATATACCGCAGTGATAAACGCCCTTTCTCTGGAAACGAAGCTGACAAAACGATTGAAAACACGATTAACAGAGACTGCAAGACGCCAGGAGGTTACACTGGCTTTAGTGTAAATTATTCAGCGACTCAGCGTTGGGTACTGAATGCATCACGTAGAGCCATGTTCAGACAACTCATCCATGACCATATAAAGTCACCTGAGAACGTCTGCCAACACAAGGAACTGTACCATTCTTTCACAAAGAAAGACAATGAATGTGTGCGCAAAGTAACCCTTTTGTTTGGTGAAGTCGTAGCGAATCCATGGTTAGGTGGCGTGTTCAGAAGTCTGTCTACAGGAAAAGTGGCAACAGAACAGACAAAACAAGATTTGTTGAACGCAGAAGAAATAGGAAGAAAAGCCTACAAACAGTTCCTTCAGGATCGTTGTTCAAGTACCCCAGCAACGGGTTATTTTGACCCATTACCAAAGCAACGTTTAAGAACTTTTACAAGCATGACGACCAAAGTCTCTGTTTCAACAAAGGAAAAGCTCATCCCCTTAAAAGCTGACAGGTCTATATTCGGCAGAATGGCAGTCTTGGCACAGGTCCGCTCCATCGACATGAGAACTGTGTTCCAGTATCCTTTGGGTCCACTTCCATGGAGTCTGAGTGATCCTTTTGCCATTCCCAGAAAAACCAACAAAGCCCAGCTTACCAACTACTTCACAAAAGATCTCGATCCTGAAACGAGTTATCCAAACGGAGCTGCAACCGTCTTTGATGGAATGGCTGTTATTCAGAGATACACACCTCCATCTGGTGAAACATTTGATGTGCTCGCTCAGAAGATATTCGATACCATTACTAGGTTCCCTTCTAGCAGAATAGATGTTGTTTTTGATGTGTATACCTGCCCTAGCATAAAAGATTGTGAACGACAGAGAAGAGCACAATCACAACCAGCCTCGTTGCAGTACAGTGCTATCCTACCGTCTTATGTTGTGCGGTCATGGAGACAATTCTTACAATGCTCAGAAAACAAAATGGCATTGGTCACCTTTCTTACAAAGGAATGGGAGAAGGAGTCTTATAGGAAAAAACTCGGTGGAAGAACACTCTTCGTAACCCGTGGTGAAGAATGCATTTGCATCACTTCCAGTGGTTCCCATCCTGTTCCGGAGTTGTTCTGCACACATGAGGAGGCTGACACAAGAATGATGCTGCATGTTGCCCACGTCCCTCAGTCATCATTTGTGATCCACAGCGATGACACAGACGCATTTGTGATCGCTTTGTCACATAGTCTTACTATACAGAAACAGGGATTTTTTTACTTCAAGAAAGGAAAAAAACCTAAGATAATTCCATTTCAAGCCATTGTAGGTAAAGTCAAGAAATCGATCAGTGCAGACATAACGGTGAATGATTTCCTTTCCGCTTTGCCTGGAGTGCATTCACTTTCAGGGTGCGACACAGTTTCAGCCTTCTCCGGAAAAGGAAAAGTTTCCATTCTTAAGTTGGTCCTCAGATCAAAAGAACACACTATTGCATGTAAGCATCTGGGGACAAACTGGGAAGTAACTGAAGAGCTAACAGCTTCCATCGAGTCATTAGTGTGCGAATTATACGGAAAAAAGATGGCTGATGTGAATTCCTTAAGATATGAACTGTACTGTGCAAAGGGTGGAGAGATAAATCCAGAAAATCTTCCTCCTTGCCAGTCATCCCTTCAACTTCATATTGCTCGAGCAAACTATCAATGTGGCATCTGGAGAAACGCACTTATTGCAAAACCTACAATCCCTACACCCCACGGTCATGGATGGACTCTGAGTGATGGCAACACTCTGCAGATACAGTGGCTAGGATGTAAACCAGCGCCAGATGAAATACTACAATTCATGTGTTGCGACTGTAAAAAATGCACCAAAGATATCTGCTGCTGTTTCCAAGCTAGTTTACTTTGCACAGATTTATGTAAAGTTCAGTGTGATAACATGAAAAGTGACACTGGTGAGGATGTGTGAGGTTTTCCACGATTGGTATAAGAAAAACTGGTTTCTTTCTGTGATTTCACAATAATTTCTTCTTAAAATTGTGTGAGGAGTTTTAGTCCTGTTACTGTTATTAAATTTTACACACCTTTTCATTGATTGCCTTGTAAAATAAAATGTGTAACTGGAATACAGAGTTGTAAAAGAAGAAGGATTTATCCAGTTACATAATAATAGCATTTATCCCATACCTTCACCATTAAAAAGAATAATATAAAAGAACAATAAACTGCCTCGAATCTATATTACTTTTTTAAATGAAACTGAATATGAAACATTGATCCATGCGGAACAAAAATTAATTCACTGGAGCATTAAAACTGAATTTTGAATATTTCTAAAAAAAAAAAAAAAATCAAGGACAGTTCAATGAGTATGTGTTAGTGTTAAAAAGAGCGATAGTAAAAACCCTGTCTGTTTGATAGCCATCTTGGAACTCATTGAACTGTCCTTGATTCTTTTTTTTTTTTTTTAGAAATATTCAAAATTCAGTTTTAATGCTCAAGTGAATTAATTTTAGTGCTCCAGAGCTGCTCTTCCCAGATGGGCAACATCTATTTTTGAACATCCCGTGGGTTATTCAACATTTTCACAAAGAAGAAAAACCTTATTTTCTATCACTAATTCATTGTTACGAAAGAAAATGCGAAACCGCGACTGTTTGATGGAGGCCATCTTGGATTTAGGCAGCCATCTTGGAACAGCTGCTCTTCCCAGACGGGTAGCATGCATTTCTTAACTTTCCATAGACCATTCAGCGTCCTTACACTAAAGGAAAACCTTCCTATCTCTTACCGTTTTATTTTAATGTGGGGAAATGTGAATGCGTCTGTTTGATGGAAGCCATCTTGGATTTGGGCCGCCATCTTGGAAAAGCTGCTCTTCCCAGACGGGCAACATTCATTTTTATACTTCCCATGGGCCAAACAATCTTCACCCAAAGTTGCAAATCCTGCGCCCAACTGAGCCGAAAAACCGAAAATAGGGGGTCTGGCTGCCGGACTATCAGGGACATACGCAGGAGTGGGTCCTGTGGGTCTTGACACCCCGACTTGTTTGTAAATTTAGTCTAATTTCAGGTTAAATTTTACAAATTTTAATATAATTTAGCTTCAAATTGTATTTGGACCCCCGAAAAGCTTAGGGCCCCTCCCGAAATAAATTCCTGTGTAGTCTCTGCCTATTCATATTGCTCGCACTTCATCGCTGACAAAGAAATATCAACCACTTCACGGTTTAGTTTGTATTGAAGAGTTTGACAGAGAAAATATGTTGTGTAACGTTATTTTGTAGTTACAATTTGCCATCTCGGATGTAGTGGTGGTGGTATATTGGGCGGGTGGGTGGGTGCTGCTATTATTATTATTATTATTATTATTATTATTATTATTATTATTATTATTTATCTTTCTATGACTATACTAAGCAGAAACATGTCGCGTAAATGTGTTTGTAGTGAAGAGCAAATTGTTGTTTTTAACGAAGTGAAGCGAAAAGTGGTATTTCGCTCCTATCATAAAGAAAGCCTATCACTTGTACTTTGGCTGTAAAGTGGGAGATTTGGACAAGAACTGAGCACCACATATATGTTGTAATACTTGTTCTACAAATTTGCGGGACTGGCTACACGGAAAAAGTCCATGCGTGCCATTTGCAGTTCCAATGATATGGAGAGAACAGACAGATCATACTTCAAACTGCTATTTTTGCATAGTTCTTCCAATTAAAGGTATATCCAAAAAAGAAAAAAGTGGACTGCTACTTATTCAATTCAAATATTCCTTGAAATGTTCATCACTGAGCTACACTCTGAAGAACTAAAGGTTACACAACTTCTCGTACCTTACTCCAGTGTTTTACCCGATGAAGAACAAAAGGTGAACAATGCCGACCCACATTGTCAAATTCTGCTGCAGATTCATCGTCTTCCAACGATTCTAACCTCACAAAACCAAAATATCATTATCTATTCACCATATGATACTCAACCTGAATTAAATTACCTGGGGTTTTCAAAAAGTAGCGCAGAACTGCTGGCATCCAAACTCAAGAAGTGGGGAGCTTATTCTGAAGATCTAAAAGTGTTCGTATTTTGAACAGGTCAGAATCTCCAAACAGTATTTTCAGTGGAAAGTGACATATTACGTTGTAACTATGTAGGCCTAACTGGTCTTATGAGTAAACTTAACATAGACGATAATCTCAATGAATGGCGGCTATTCATAGACGCATCAAAACATTCTTCAAATATATTCTGCGTAAACTTCCACAAATTGCTGAAACTAAAATCAGGTATGAATCCTTATTGGCACTCTAATTCGCCTCCTCAATTCAACTCCTCAATGATCCTGAATTTGATGCAGTGTTAGAAAATGAAGAGAGGATTGCATGAGATTCTTTCCGAAAAGTGGTGACGAATGTTTTGGAAAACGAGCGGTCTCAGAACTATAAGAAAGTAGAGTTGCACCTAATACCTTCTACCAAGCAATAGGGTGTAATGTATCACTAAAAATACATATGTTCCACTCCCACATAGATTTCTTCCCAGAAAATTGCGGAGCAGTCATTGATGAACATGGGAAACATTTCTACCAAGTTATATATATGATGGAGAATCGATATCAGGGCTACTGGACAGAGTTGGAGTGGGTCAGTGGGTCGGTGGGTCAGTGGGTCAAGTTTTCTGAGTGGGTCAGTATGTCGTGGGTCAACAGCATGTGACCCACTGTGACCCACCACCCACCGTGACCCACTGCGACCCACCACCCACCGTGACCCACTGCGACCCACCACCCACCATGACCCACTGCGACCCACCACCCACCATGACCCACTGTGACCCACCACCCACCATGACCCACTGTGACCCACCACCCACCGTGACCCACTGCGACCCACCACCCACCATAACCCACTGCGACCCACCACCCACCATGACCTACTGCGACTCACCGACTCAGTATGATCTACCGACCCTCAATGCTCACTGCATTGTAGACAGTATCTTCTGAAGACTGGTAAATTTGTCTCCGTTTTACTTTCAAGACCTTCATTTCCCTTCCTTTTCCACTTGTTTCTGTCTACTTACGTGAGGTGAGTATATCTAACCAAGTGAAAAAAGAACTTCAGGCATTTTTGGATATTGATATTTTTAATAGTAATAATAGCAATAGGACTTACACTACAACTTGGCTTTCGAGACCTGTGAATTTTTAGAGCTAACTACTGGAAAAAATAAATTTTTGAATCACTGTAATATATAAATAGTTATATAAAAAATTGAATGTAACTATGTGTGCCTGATCATCACGGTCAAATTCCAAAGTCAAATGAAATTACTTTTAGTATATAGTTAGGCCTTAATCCAAACTGGGATGTTATATTGTTTTCATTAAAATGTATAATATCCTAAGGGGGTAGTGAGGATCCGAATTTTTCCAAAAAAAAAAAAAAAGTATCTCGCAAGCCGTTAAACTTATGGAGCTGAAATTCAGTGTATTAACTCTTTATTGAAAATAAACAGAATGTGTCCTAGCATTTTTTAAAATGCTCCTTTATGTAAGGGGGGGGGCACTTTCTATATATGGAAAATTGGTAGTGAGTTGGTTTGTAAAAGTGATCGAAAACGATCGATGTTATTTAAGAAAAAAAATCAGAAACAAAAAATATGGTGCTTGGCTTCATATATCCATTGTTTTCTGCTATAATAATTGCTGAAGCTTATGTTTATTATATGGAGCGCTTACAGCACAGGGCATAAACCCATAAAGTTGTGAGAAAAATAGGCATAAAATTTGTACTGTAAGCTTAATTACACGGAAATTTGATGTTTGGATTGTACGCATAATTGTATGGAAAATTTTACACTTTTTTCCCTTTACGTTGGTCTACTTCCTTTGATTTGGAACTTTGAAATTTCATACTTTTTTCCACTGAAAAGTAATTCAACAAGGAAATAAATATACTATGATAATTTAATTGAAATTCATCGTAATTTGGCACATGGTAAACAGCAGTGTGGTAATTGAAGTTGAAGAAGGAGAGAAATTCCCATTCACCTCTGAACACTTTCCAGGAACATCGATCCCTTTCGCTTTCTAGACGGGGAGGGAACTTGGTAATGGTATCAAACCTTCATGTGTAATTACAAAAATTAAATTTATAAACAAATAAGAAATCATCAGTTTATCAGGCTTTAATTGATAATTTATTCACAAGATTCCCTATCAAAAGCGTGGTAGATGAAGTTTCTGTTCTACATGGGTCGACATTGCCAACTGACATGATCGATATGGGAAAGATGTTGTATGGTGATAGAGAGATGATACTACTTGCTGAGTATTTCAAACCTGACCAAGAAAAATCGTTGTCAGACTTAAGTCTAACAAGTAGATTGTCGATGAGAAGTTGCAGAAATCGGGTAGAAGTATTATCAATTTCCACGACAGAGTGCGAACGGGGATTTCCCCTTATGAGTTTACAGATGACTGATATTAGAAATAGACTAAGTGCTCAAACATTGTCTAACTTGTTGCTCATCAATGTTAATTACCCATCGCTAGACAAGCTCAAAGTAGACGAGCTAGTTATTTCTTGGCTGAAGGATGGACATCATTCCACTGCGGATGATTTACCGCCAAAAAGTTGCCAACAGGAAATAAATCTGATTTCAGATTTGTTTTAAGGTGGAAAATTACGAGTTACGGAAAATGTATACTTGTATTACTAATGGCTTATTTGTGTTATTCAACTTTGTACCTAATTTTTAGTAAGTCTCTTCTTTGCTTTATTTATTTTATTTATTTATTTATTTAAATACATTTATTTATGGAATGTATTTAATTATTACATATAAAATAAACACTAAAACAAACAAGAGACATGTTAAACTATACAAGGAGAAACAAATATGTCAATCTTGATTATATATAACATAAAATACATTCCTATGATTCACTAGGTAAACTACTTTGAATAAATATTCATAATAATTGCAATTATGCATATTTGTAACTTAAATTTAACGCGGTGTTTTAGTAATTACACAAATTACAATTATGAGCATGCTTTATGGGGATGCTCTCACATAGGGCACCCGAGCACCTTTATACCCTATGAACAACTGATTTTTCAAGTCTTTTGTGAGAAAAATACTGTGAACTGAGAAACCATAACCTTTTCCATATTGTACAGGGGTGTTTTCCTGCGAATAGAAGTTTCTTGTGGAATGCGTTCAGAAATTAACACTTGCAAGAATACTCTCTTAGTACAAGTATATTTTAGGCACACACTAATTTCCCCCCACCTCGAACTGTTTCAATTTCCTCACTAACAAACACTTTACCATTTTATATCGTAAAGGTTAGATCCACCGTTATTGTAACAGAGTGGTGCTTGAGCGATTGACTAGAAATTCAAACTCCAATTAGTGACAATTTCACAGTCTTGTTTTATTACAAGTGTAAAGTCTTTAGTCAGTTCAGAACAGGCCGTGGATCGTGTTCAGAGTAGGTCACGGTGGGTAGTGGGTCAGAGTGGGTCACCGTGTGTGGTGGGTCAGAGTGGGTCTCCGTGGGTGGTGGGTCATGGTGGGTCGTGGGTCAGAGTGGGTCACCGTGAGTGGTGGGTCATGGTGGGTCACGGTGGGTGGTGGGTCATGGTGGGTCGTGGGTCAAGTTTTCATTGACCCACGCCAACTCTGGAGCAACTCTGCTCTTGCCGATTGTTGTTGGACGGAAAATTCCCAATTTTACCCTAATTTCCCCTTTTCTCGTACAACACACACACATATATATTATCATGATATCATTTGAAAGCCTGTTTTATTCTGAAGAGAATGACGTATAAGTCATGATACTCAAATAAATAATAGGGCCGCGGTAGCTCAGTGGTGGAGCGTTCACCTCTGGTGCTTGGGATCCCTGGTTCGATCCCAGTCCCCGCCAAGTGAACTTTGTGGTGGACAAACACCGTGTGCGTGAGTTTCCTCGGGTTTCTCCCGTTTCCTCTCACTTTCTTCATTCTACCATTTTTTTCATTACTCATCATCACCGTCTCCTTTAGCCTTACCGCCATAACCGTTGGACGTAAAACTCAGATTTCATTTCATTTCAAATAAATAATACTGTTCGGACTAATTTGATTTTATAGTTATCTCACTTTCTTTCTATATGAAATTTGGTATTGTCTAGCAGAACTGAGAAATATTTTTTCCGTCACAACTATTGTAGGTATTACAATGAAACCTGGCACATATATTATTTATAAACTACAGTAGTTTTAAAGGTATATTATATTTGGGTGCCTTTAGTTGGGGCCGTACCAGGGGGTGCTACATTTGAACAAAGAGACTTTTGGACGGGAAATTCCCAATTTTACCTTGAATTTCCTTCTTCTTATACATCATGTGCACATGCGTATAGTACCATTTGCAAGCTTGGTTTATTCTGAAGTGAATGGCATATGAACCAAGATAATCGGATGAACAGAATTGAAGCAATAGCTACTTAAGTGAAAGACCAAATAGGCTTGTTGGCTATCCAATAATTACAACAAACATTAATCTTTTCGGGTTCGATTCCCAGTGAGAGGGCATTAAAGTTCAAACGTGTTACGTCACGTCTCATATAACCTAAGTACAGCAATGGGATACTAAACTCCAAAAACCAACATCAGTAAAAATTCATTTTGAAACATAATTGCGAATTTATAAAAGTAACACACACATTAAAATTAAAATACCCTTTTCCGCTCTTTCATAAATTCTCCTTCCTCTTCTTCTTTGTAATACCGTGGGACGATGATTGAAGAATACATCTAAAGTAAAATGATAGTTCGGTGACTTATCCATTGGCAGATTTGGTAATTGGCGGATTTGTCAATTGGCAGATTTGTCCATTTTCACAATTGGCGCATTTGGTATTTGGCAGATTTGGTAATTGGCGGATTTGTCAATTGGCAGATTTGTCCATTCTCACGATTGGCGCATTTGGTCATTTTCGCGTTTGGCGCATTTGGTAATTGGCAGATATGGTAGTTGGCAGATTTGGTAATTGGCAGATTTGGTAATTGGCAGATTTGTCAATTGGCTGATTTGTCCATTTTCGCAATTGGCGCATTTGGTCATTTTTGCGTTTGGCGCATTTGGTAATTGGCAGATTTGTCCATTTTCACAATTGGCGCATTTGGTCATTTTCGCGTTTGGCGCATTTGGTAATTGGCAGATTTGTCCATTGGCGGATTTGTCAATTGGCAGATTTGTCCATTTTCACGATTGGCGCATTTGGTCATTGGCAGATTTGTCCTAGGCCCACTTAAGCTACAACTACAATAAGAAATAGGGTTCTACCTCTGGGTAATCTGGAGAACTTATAGGTTGCTTGGGCACGTCAGCTAGACCGCGAGTTGATGGATCACAGAACAAATATACAGGGTGTTTCGGATTAAAATGTATTAAATATGGCGACTTTATGACAAGGTCTTAGATTTTCTCAAAAGCATGTTATTTTTGTGTTCATTTAAACGGTACATCTTTCCCAAGAAGGCTCCGCGATTTCAGAAAAAATAGGTAAAAATCGTCTTACAAAGCTAGCTAATCCTAGAAAACTTTTCATATGCTTTTTCGTCTTCGGACTTTCATAATTACTAATGTAGTCAGTTATTCTTTTGAGAATTCGCAAGCCATCGTACGAAATATCGTGTCCCAAAATCGTTAATTAAAAATAAGCCAATTTTGTTTTTCTGGTGCTAGTTTGAGACCACGTTCCCTAATTCGTTGAAATAACTTCTTGGTGAGATTGATAACGTCCTCAAAAGTGTTTCCACCCCAGAAAAAGTCATCAAGGTACCCAAAAACTTGTTCAGATTCTAATCCTTCCAATGGCATTTTCACTAATCTGTTTAAACCAGCGGAACTAGTGATAAGACCCTATGGGAGGGCTGTAAAACAAAAAGAGCCAATTCGTGGGATTGAAAAGGCAGTGACATTTTGATATTCCTCAGCGATCCTCACCTGGAAAAAACACTGAATAAATCGGTGCAGCACAGGTAGCGACGCTTACTAAGACGCGAAATAATGTCATCTATTGACGATACAGGAAAACTCTCAGGTGCTATATGGCGATTAATCCCTGTCCCATCCAAAATAAATCTGAATGATCCAGACTTCTTTTTCACGAGAAGAATGGGTGAATTGTAACTAGATACACACCTTCTAATTACCCTTTGTTTGAGCAAATTATCAATCTCTTTTCTAACTTCTTCTCTTAAGTGGGAGGGAATTGGAAACTGATTCGTATGTACTGGGACGTCATCTAGCATTTTAATTTCATGTACGTAACCTTTAGCCACTCCAAAATTATCCTCTGACCTTGAAAAACAATCCGTATACTCTTCTATAACAGAATAAAACACTTGTTTCTGATCATCAGAAAGTTGGGAGTTAATGTCCACACGCTTGACGTCAAAACGAGCAGGAAAGTTACCGTTTTCTTGTTTACTGGCTAAACCATGATTTTGAGCACTCTCTGTATCATTTGGGTAATGTGCACCAGGCCCAATGTCAATAGCACCACCTAAGTGAAGATTTTTCTCTAAACACAACTTTTTTCGGTAGGGATGACTACTATAATGACAGGATTGACAGAATCCACTCTAGACTCATTCACAAAAATTTCAGCTTTAGAACAGATCTTTTCATTGGGTTGCAAAATATTTTTAACTTCCACTAAGGCACTTATCTTACGAACAGGCACTAAAACACTAGATTTTGGTGGTAAAGTAACAGATTTCGCCGTTACGAAATACGCTTGATTTAAGTTCGCTGTTTGTTCGGAAACTGTACCTATAGCATAACTCACAGGTAGCGCGTAATCAGTGGGTTTCTCAAACCTAACTATGTGAACTACGTGAATGTCTTGGTTAATAGTAGCATGTTGAGGAAGCAGATAAATCATTCCCCAGCAAAACAGAAGATGCAAATTTGTCTACAACTCTAAAAGTGTGTGTAAAAGAATAGCCGTCAATTTTGAACTTTAACACAGCTAACGTGTTAGTTTCACGTTCTTTACCCGAGATGCTACGGATGATAGTACGTCTTTTAACAAGTTTAGTGTTAGGAGGAAAAAGTTTCCTAGTACAGATAGAAATTTGAATCCCAGAATCCAACAACGCCTTATACTCTTGATTTCCAATAGTAATTTTGATAGAAGGCAGAATCCTATCCCTAAGAGTAGGCGTAGTTATAGTGTGTCTTGAGTGCGAGCATCCCTCTATTCCCTGAATTATGTTCGCTATTTAAAACATTACAATTAACATTTCCCTTGAATTGAGCCATATTGCATAGTAATGTTTTGCCAGGACTGTGTACCGGGTGATTCAATAAGAACGTACAAGTCCTATATCGCAGCTAATACTGCACGTAGAGCCTTCAAACAAAAAATTGCATTATCAAATCGTATGTGTAGAATGAAATAAAAATAGTAGCGAGACCAGTGGCGTCTCGTGAATACCTCCAACGGGGGACTTCAAAATTTGCAACGGAAAGTGGTAGAACTATTGGAATCGTTCGAAAGGACATTAAATGTCATGCAACTTTTATAGGACGAACTTTGTCATATCCTTTCCCATTAGCCGCTAGAGGTGTTGTTGCAGACTTGTATCTGACTACCCGTAGCAGGCCTTTATCTTAGCTAATAATGCACATAGAGCCGTCAAACAAGCAATTGAACTCCCAAATCGTATGTGTAGAATGCAATAAAAGTAGTAGCGGCACCAGTAGCGTACCGTGAATATCTCCAACGGGGGCCATCTTCAAAATTTGACATGGAAACAGGGGTTGGTTGTGCCTCCATTGAAACAAGCGCACAGTGGGAGAAACGTCGAGAGAAAACACCTTGGCATATTTCTTGCTCGTTGGCAGCAACACGACCGCATTACTAGGTGAAATTCAGATGGTGCGAGGATGTTCACTGGTGCCGCTACTATTTTTATTGCATTCTACACATACGATTTGGTAGTTCAGTTGTTTGTTTGATCAATTGTATCTTAAAAGCAATGTTATTTTTGTAACAAAATATAAGGAGATATAGATTAACGAATGCCACTTCGTCTTCTGCAGATAAAACATTGACAGTGACGTCAATAACGCCTCTACAACGTGGGAAACCTCTCTACTTTATTCCTCCCTCAAGTGATTGGTTTCATACTATGCTTATTAGCTTACTAGCAGCCCGAAAGTCATGGAAAATCCTGCAACGGGGGAGAGGGGATTCGAGAAGAGCCAGTGTAATCGCCACTGAAGACTACAAGCCGGTTTTCTGTGCCTCACCTATTTATTGAGCCACAAGCCGCCTCTGCCAGCTAAACCATCTAGTTTCACGTCAACAACTCACCCTGGCAACAAGCGTTGCTAGCGTACAGGAATGGATGCTACTTCAGTGCACTAAAGTACATTATTTTCCCGGCAAATGTGTGGCATCATTTGATGCCATATCCGTGAAGAGGTTAATATTGGACTAAGAAAGAAGTTGGTCAAGTAGAGCATTGGACTGTATGGTTCAGAGACTTGGGCATTAAGGAAGTTAGAGAAGAAATATTTAGAGAGCTTCGAAATGTGATGTTGGAGGAAGGTGGAGAAGATAAAATGGACAGAAAGAGTAACAAACGGAGACATTTTAAAACGGATAAGAGAGAAGAGGACACTTTTAGCCACCATCCTTTGTATAAAGGCCAATTGGATTGGACACATCTCGCAAAGAAATTGTCTTCTTCATACCGCCATAGAAGGAAGGATGGAAGGAAAGCGAGGAATAGAAAGAAGAACACAAATGATAGATGATTTCTTTTTTTAAAAAGAAAATATTGGGAGTTAAAAGAGGAAGCTGAAAATCGAGAAACATGAAAGAAACATTTCCAGGTCCAAACTGAAAATTAAGGAGAAGAAAAAGTTATTAGTCTCAGAACCTCCCAAAAGTTTTTTAAAAGTCGGATTTTTAAAACTGTTGAAATATTTGTTCAGTTATTTTTAACGAGGAGTTTGATGTTGAATTTTGTCTTCTTAACTTTTATTACTTGTGAAATAATATTTATTAGCAAAATTTAGAAACCCCTTGCTTTAACCTCTCTTAAAACATTATTTCGAAAATTGTTTCTTATCTCTTGCTGTCGTGACAAAGGGAGTTTTGTGTCCAAATTTCACATTTCTGGCTATGGTGTAATGATTGATGAGAAAGTCACTTTTTTCTTTCTCTTTCTTTCTTTTATCTAAGTAGTATAGATTTGACAAACCGTCAGCATAAGAACATATAATGATGCGAGCAATTTTTTTTTAAATTCTAATGAATATTATTTCACTTTTTTGTAGGGTGTTCTCCTTTGTATGTTTATTAGTTAGTATGGTAGTAACAGTTTGTGTGTGTCACAAGCGCTGGGAGGAAGTCATGGCAAGAAGCGTGTACTTTGAAGGAGGGCTCGGCAAAGCGACTTCATTGTGGCCAGCTATTGGTGTTTGCAGTTCTAAAGACACGTAAGTTCTAAATTATTAAATATTCAATTATGAATTTAACATATAAACTACTGGAAAACATGTTTAAGAACACGCAGAAGCTGACGAGCAGCTGTCGTTCTACAACGTTCTATAAGTGCTTAGCGTTGCTCTAGTCTTGTCTCGGTTTCCGAAAAATTCTTTCTCTTCTCGTCTCGATTCTCGAAAAGCTATTCTCGTATCGTTTTGTAAAGTTAAAGGTAGAATAGTGTTTGAAGGCCCTAATTCTTTTCTTAATATCACCTAGGAGATATCAAAATATTTTCGCATCACGGGAGGTCCATGAAGGGATGGTATAGCAATATCTATATCAGATTTACTGTTGGAGTATATAATATTATTTACAAATGGTTTGTGTATCTTTACACGTTCATAAATGCTCTTTACTAAGTTCATACATTCACTTTATTAATTTATAGTTTTTGTAGTATGAGTCATGTAATATTAAAAGAGAGTTTGAGATCTATGACTTGGATAAGCTAGTGTTGTTCTCGAGACTCGAGAAATTTCTCGTCTCGAATTAGGCCTATAATGTTTTCCATCTCTTCTCAAATTTGAAAATGTACTTCTCGTCTCGTTTCGAGATGATAATCGAGACGAGATTAGAAATGTTTCGAACTCCACCTATCATGATACGATAGAAGACGTGCCCAGCACGCTGCATTGCCTTGGTATGGAAGCGTGCGTAATCATGCTGAAAGACGGGTTCCGTAAAGTGTAGAGGGAAGGTGGGAGTTTAGAATTGACGACGTTATGAATACGCGATGCACTAGTCATATACTTCTGATGAAGGCAAGACGATATGTAGCTTATTGCCTCCCGTACCATAATCCTAGATGTTGACCGACTGCAAACGCACGTTGTATTTACCAGCTCACCACTATGTCTACGGAGACGAAGGCGGCTGTTACAGTGTTCGTGAAAGAAACAACTCTCGAATCTGATAACTAGGGCCCAACAGTTGAGGAAAAATCCTCTTTTTTACGAGTGCCCGAAGACGAGATTTAACATAATATATTTTTATTTTGGGTCATTGTAGGCCAGAAAATGGTGGATTTTATTTGTCCTTTTTTGCCTTTTTCGGAGGTTTTAGTTTTGTTTATTGTTCTTTTTTTTAAACTTTTCATAGGCTTTTCATAGGTCTTAACATCTTTTCATTGCACTTCATCTTTCCATAGTAAATTTACTGGCCATTAACTCGAATCACCACCACCTCTTAAACATATTTTCTTTAGTAAAGAAAATTCCAATGATAAGACATTCTTCAGCGACTGGACTGATAAGATAATCACAAATCAGATAAGGAGGCGTAACAATGTCTTCCAGCAAGAGGGGGGGGGAGTTTTCTTATTTTAGTTTGTACTTCAATTTGGGGAAGAAGGATAGATCGTTAACCTACCAGAAGCTTGTATTTCTTGAGTTCATTAAATAAGTAATTCTAATTAAATTGGGTCTTATTTTTACGTCCTTTTTTTCAGTTTTTTTCTTTTTTAAGATATTTTTAGGTCTTTTTACAGGTCCTTTTTAGGCAATTTTTACAACTTCAACTTCCGAGCCCTACTGATAACCAATTCTCCCGTCCTAATTCTCCTCGTCATTGCAGGCTCTCTCAGCGGCGAGCAGATGTCATCCTAAACATGCGAGATTAATACAAACACGGTAGACCTAATTTAACAATCAATTGTTTAGTGTTCGTGAGATTACACTGAGCTATGTGTGCTTTAATTACACTGCCAATCGCAGTCCTGTGTATCTTCGTTGTTGCGCAATTTTGTCAACAGTAATTAGGAAACAAGATGGGGTTTGTGAAAATAAATTAATAACAAGAATCAACTTATCACGGTTTATTCAAAGTAGAAATCCACACACCTTTATCCACGATTCCTTTATCCACACACAGATTCGCACGATCCAGTAAGTCATGGAATGAGTTCTGGAAGAATTGGACTGCTATGATGTTCAAAGCACTCGTCACTGGTTTTTTGGATGGTGGAAAAATCATCACAAAGCAACCCTTCAGTGGTACTTTTAGTTTAGAGAAAAGAAAAGAATCACATGGTTACAGGTCTGATGAGTATGTAAGGTGTGGTCAAACACAAAAACGACCAGTGGGTTAGAGGTCAAACACAAACACAAAAATTACATGTTTTTGAAAATTAATGATCACCTGGAATAATATATCATTGGAGCGAGACAAGTACTAGCGAGTCATAATGAAGTAATAACCGAAAAGCACTACCTTCCATAGAGGTCACAATGCTCAATTGATTCTACCACCCAAATTTTTGAGGTGATGGTGAGACTACAGGTGAGAATATAGAATGTTCAGATTAGAAATCAGATAGCTACGAAGGAATAATCATCGAGAAACAACTTACTTCCACACAGCTCAACGGAAAGCGAAATAGACGCTAAATGATTTTACTAGAATAGAATTTTCGAAACAGACAAAACTGTGGGAAATTGTCTGATTCCTTCTATGCATAACTTTTTACTAGAGGGTCACAACAGAATATGCCCGTAACTATGAAATGGTGCCATCTGGACATATTTTATGAGGCTACATTTTGCTATAGATATTATTTTCCATTGGTAACTAATTGAACTTAACATTTTTTCCCCTCCAGAAAGTGATGTTTTCTACAATAGAAAAACTAGTGTTTTGAATCATTGGGGAATTTTTGTTCATTAGTGTTACGAGAAAAACCCTGTTTGGTTCCAACTTTTTTTAATGAAGCGAACCTATTTTTTTTAGATCATTTCAATTTCCAACTTTATCTCTCCGCCAATTATGTCATCCTTTTCCTTTCACAAAACGTCACAGAATTAGATGGTAATAATCGCAACAAAAGGTGGTCAAATTCTGATCCTAGTGAGGCTATTTTTATTCTTGATTATGGATAAACGCACATTTTCCGTTAATTGTTCAACCATTACAAAAGTAAGTCAATATTTTCTAATGTTGACGAGCAACTTAGCTTATAAATTCCTGCGCTCTATTCCGCTCAAATCTTGGTATAACTAGTATCATACATTTAATATCAATAATCCTAAAATTTTTACGAGTCAATGTACGAATATCTATGATATCATTTTATCGTTATCATAGAGACAGATTAATAATTATCGCTCCTTTGACATTTTATTTTAGATAATGTGTTGTAATTTGCGTTTTTATTATCGTGCTTTTTTTTAAAAAAAAAAATAATCTGTAGATCTAAATCTAAAAGTTATTCCTGACAGCGAGTTAGTAAGTATTCCTCAGGACAAAAATATTTATAAGAAAATAGAAGTTGACAAGTGGAATCGCAATCAATGTTCTTCTTGTTCTTAATGAATTACAAAGCTGCAAATAGGGGAGGAAGCGGGTCATGTGCCCCGAGTGCGTAGTTGGAGGGGTCCTTAAAAGGCCAATATACAGTATATACATACACAGTTTGTTGAGGGTTTCAAATTGTTTGCCCCGGGGGACACAAATTCTAGTTGCGAGTCATAATGAAGTAATAACCGAAAAGCACTACCTTCCATAGAGGTCACAATGCTCAATTGATTCTACCACCCAAATTTTTGAGGTGATGGTGCTCTCTCTAATTTCGTGATATGCTGCTCTAACCCACTTATTCATCATTTCAGGCTTTCCGAGAACTGCAGTTTATTTCACGCTTGTCGTTTCAACGGAATTGATATTTCCTGCTGTGAAAACTTTGAGCAGATGCAAGGGTTTAAGACTTGTTATGTTTCCAAATTCCATATGCTGTAAGTTGACTTTCTATTTCTATGGTATTTTGTATGTCGTTCAAATATTATGATTTTCAGTTTTACGGTACCTTAATTCTATTTAAATCTGCCCCGAAAAGTATACTAAATTTTCTATATCTTGTTGCAAGTTAGTGGCCTATATCGTATTTGAAGTTAGTGAAACTAGTTGTGGCACCCGAACGTTCGGCCCGCTGTACACGGTGGGTTAAAAAAAGGTTTGAATTAAAACTTTATTATTGACTATGTTTAACAAATTTATTATTATTTTGAGTAGTCCACCAAGTAACAAAAATATTAATCCTCAAATCTAAATATGGTTATCCCTTCTCCAAATATGAATAGCAAAGCACGTTCAATATCATTAGTCATCACTGCCCGTTTTGAAACAAATATGTTCAAGTTGCAATTAGATTGTCACAATATACATTACTGTCAGATATAAACAAATATTAATTCTAAATTGTATTCCCCAATGGTTTCACACAAGGGAAATAGAGAAAAAGATAATTTGGTGATGATCTTCCTGCAGGTAACACGTACTCAATTGCCTCACTGTCACCTTTGTCCCAAGTGATGTTTCAGAGCAAGAGCAACTCGCGGAACACCTCAGATACACGATTCATTTCCGCATCTTCCTCAACACTACCCAGTGAACACCTCCACTAGCCGCTGCCGACGCCTGACAGAACTAGGAACAGATACGTCGGTGGTCGTTCCCTAATTTGATAAGGGAGTACTGGTAACACATGCCATGTTTACAACAGCTACTTCTTCCAGTTTTCCAATGAAAAAGCTCAAATCGTCCAAAAGAAATTAGGGTAGAGACTTATTTTGCGAGAACTGTGAGGAATATTACTGTGATCAGTGGCGGCGGTTGGACGTCAAAAGTGGGGGGGCAAGACATGATCTCAATATTTGTATATCAATATTAGTTTTTTGGTTGCTTCTAACATTTTGTTTGACGAAAGGTTGTATAACTATTAGGATACTGTATTTTCCAGTTAAAATACCGTATATCTGGTTTCATATTTTACTAAGTAAATTGACAAGAGCGACGCAAGTAGATACTAGCACTTTGTACTCTTAAACAACGAAGGTGTAGGAAAAGATTTGATTCCTTGCTCATGAACATCTTAAAATTCTGTCTGGAAAATTAATTCGTGTGGTCAGATTAGGGGCTTATTTGATAACAAACTCGCAAAACAAACAGAAATGATAATATTAACCGAATAGTAATGAAAAATGAGGCTTGTTTCGCAAAAGTTATATTGAAACTGGGAATTAATGAACAACTTATATTTTTAATTCCATGCATGTTATTACATGTTATTACTCTTAGAAAAACAGTAAATACTACAAGCCTATCCTGCGACATTTAAAGAACTACTTTTGCAGCTTCCCGAAAAATAATCGTTGCCATTAGGTACAGTTTTCACTTTCTTGGAATACATCAAAACCCAACAATACTTAGAATCATTCCACACTCCAGTTATGTAAAATAATCCTAAAACCTAGAATTATGTTGAATTCACTAAATTTATTTGTATATACAAAATTGTATACAGTATGTATACTCCTAAATTCATATATTACACTGCAAAACAATGCCGCGCCTTTGACGTGGGAGACCCGGGTTCGATTCCTAGCGGGAGCTCATGTGGTTTGTATTCCACGTTAATTAGTAGGTCCACGTCTCATATAGCCTCACTGCTGAACGGGATGTTAAACTCAGAAAAATCAAATCAAAATATTCCTTACCATTAGAAAGAAGAAAAGACATTTTAGGAACTGTCGATTTTTGTGCAATTAAAGAATAATTTGTGAACAGTGTTTCTTCCAGACACGCTTTTGGGAGGCACTGCCCCCCGAAGCTCTGAGAGTATCCCACCCCCTCGAAGGAGACCAAAATAATACGTCTCTAATATAATAATAAATAGAGTAGTACCTGCAGTGCTCCCTCCAGAATACTAAGTGTACGCCCCGGAACATTGTTTCTGAAAGAAACACTGCTTGTGAAGAACTTCTTTTTTTTTGCGAAATGTCATCTCAATTAGTTCTAAAGCGACTGACTAACATATCGAGCCCTTGTAAGAAGAAATGAAAGTACACTCTAATTGTGGCACTCCAATAGGTTAATTTTTGGGTCATTTTTCGTGGCAATTAAAACGCAATTCATGTAGCTATCTTCACTGTACGGGAAGACAACCAATACATACTCACGGAACGGCAAATATTTTATGGCACCATTTTTATTCTATGAACCATTAATACATACAAAAACTTTATATTTCCAAAATAAAATGGTGAAATTATGAAATTATAGGCCCTATACATTAATGGGTCATTTCAAAAAAGTGGGGGGGCAACTGCCCCCCTTTGCCCCCCCCTAATCGCCGCCCATGACTGTGATTATTTCAGGAATTGTAACAACTGGATTTAGCGTATTGAATGCAAACCTCAGTTTCACAAAAGTAGTGATTCAGGTAGTATCCTTAAATGTGGTTTCTGGTATATTGTGTGACGTCAATTGTGCAATATTTTGGGACGAATAGTATTGTATGTGACAGATAGTTAAATTCCAATGTTTGCAATCCTGATACGCGTTACAATCTCAACTACGTGTTCTCAATTTTTGTAACATCGAGTCAGGTAATATATTGCCAAGAACACTGTTTAATTTGCTTAGAAAGTGTACTTACTTAAGACGACAAACTCTCCCCTGTAGTTAAAAACATAGTGGCGTTATTTCCTGTCATATCTGGTTATAATGTATCTCGTATTCACACAAAATTTTTGGTTCATTGTTGCCGTCCTTTTATACATAATACTTCTGTTTCCTCATTGCATTATAGCAACAGGTTCACTTCCTTGCTCATGCAAATTTTACGGTCCTAGATATAAAACTACCTGAGTACCATAGCAATATATTGAAGTCTGTCAGCTTAGCACGAATTGTATTGGGGTATTATATATACTCAATATGCAGTAGTCAACGACAAAAGAAAACATATACAGACTAGGTATAAAACATTATATTTTCCTTCGTTACAAACTGTTAAATAAGCACGAAGATGAAGTGTCAAATCTGCAATGGCCTCCACAACCGACAGACCTTAATATCATTGAGCTCTTGTGGTCAGTTTTAGAGACCAAGGTACGAGCCCGCTACTCACCACTGTCGTCTCTACAACAACGTGAAGCTGCTTTGACGAAAGAATGGTACAACTCCCCGTCAACTGCAGGCCGTTCGGTGTGCCAAAGGTGGTCCTACTCGATATTAGAAAGGTAATGCGCAAATTTTCAGGTGTTTCCATATTTTGTCCTTTCCTATATATATATATATATATATATACAGGGTGGGCCATTTTAATTAATCCACGGAAATATCTGAAAAATGATAAAACATAGAAGAAATTTTTGAAGTACACGTTATATATTGCTAAGGGGGAAAACCAATTCCGACAGAAGTACCCCTCCCCGCCCCCCGTAACGGGGGGTAACTTTGAAATGTCAAATGGGAACATGGGCCGAGTAATACCTCGTTCGAAAGGTCTTGGAAAACTAAGTAACGCCGTACCAAAAGATGTTTCATATTGTGCACCAGTTTCAAAATGGCCGCCATGATATGGTTCGGAAACTCCAGTACCCGTAGTATGAAAACCATGGAAGGTAAATGAATGGAACAAAATTGAAATACGTAAATATCATAGGGCATATCGAATGATGTAATCCCTGTGATCCCAGTGGCCTCCCTGAAGGGGTCTTGGGGGCTAACTTCAAAATTTCAATGTCCGACCGGACAACGGTTCGGGCGTACGCTTGACCTACCCAATGCTGTTTGGAAGGCAGACTTCATGCATAGAGAATTGGTGCACTAAGTTAACGCGGATGGCCACAGTTACATTTTGATTAACTATTAGCATTCATGTCATATTGTGAGCTTGAGGGACGAAACGGTGTGTACGTATATCCCCGAAATGCTTTCTGAATAACCAGCACGCATTGCATAAAAGTTTCTCTTTTTTTAGTCACTACAGCGTCATCCTTACAAACAAATGTTTCAACCACACCATACCTATTTGTAAGGTTAGCCTTAATTTACGAATTAAAGTAGAGTTCTCGTTTGAACTTTCACTTTACTTTCCACCCCACTCACATACAGAGCGCAGGGAGAGATTATTTTGCAGGACTTGGATTTCTCTCTATACATTATGGCAATTTTACTCTAATATTTTTATCTCTGTTGTATTATTCTTGAGCCTTGGAACACCTCCGTGGTTTTCCTATTTAATTTTCGTTATTTTCTTTTATGTCTAACCGTATTCATACTATGGGCACTAGACGTTTTCTTAGACACAGTCACCATGTCTTGGCGATCATTTTGAAAACGGTGTCTCATGTCGAAAATTTTCTTACAGAAGCTGTTTGATATTAATTTGTCTATGTAACGTGATGTTACTCGCTTCAAGCTGCTATTTGAAATTTTCAAGTTGGCCCCGGATACCTTTCAGTTGGCCCTTGGAGTCACCCCGACAACACCTCTCGATGTGCCTTACGTCAGTTAGCTACTCCAGTTTTTCCTTTGTTGATTTATCTCCAATCGCTTTCATACTACGGGTACTAAACCTTTTCTCTGACACGGATACTATGTTTCGGCGGCCTTTTGAGAACACTGCCATTTCACATCAATCGTTTTCTCCTGCAATATGTTAGATTTTGCAAGATTTATCGAACGAGGTACCACTCGACTCATGTTACTATTTGAAATTTTGAAGTTAGCCCTCAAGACCCCTTTAGGGAGGTCACTGGGATCACAGGGACCACACCATTCGATATGCCCTATGATATTTACGTATTTCAATTTTGTTCCATTCATTTACCTTCCATGGTTTTCACACTACGGGTACTGGAGTTTCCGAACCATATTATGGCGGCCATTTTGAAATCGGTGCACAATATGGAACATCTTTTGGTACAGCGCTACTTAGTTTTCCAAGACCTTTCGAACGAGGTATTACTCGACCCATGTTCCCATTTGACATTTCAAAGTTACCCCCCGTTACCCCCATTTAGGAGGGCGGGGAGGGGTACTTTTGGCGGAATTGGGTTTCCCCCTTAGCAATATATAACGTGTACTTGAAACATTTCTTCTATGTTTTATCATTTTTCAGATATTTCCGTGGATTAATTAAAATGGCCCACCCTGTATATATATATATATATATATATATATATATATATATATATATATATATATATCGGGTGTTGCAAAATAAGTGTTACAACTCTTGGGAGGT
This sequence comes from Thermobia domestica, assembly GCF_964235325.1. Classification (NCBI taxonomy): domain Eukaryota; kingdom Metazoa; phylum Arthropoda; class Insecta; order Zygentoma; family Lepismatidae; genus Thermobia; species Thermobia domestica. The sequence continues at coordinate 160,618,879 of NC_137460.1, read as the reverse complement.
GACTCCTGCCACTGAGACAAGAAAAAAAGTTCTCTTGAACTTTCGGCTATCGGACATAGTTTCAGTTCTACAAGGTGCCGAAAGCGTGGGAAAATGACTTTCGGAACTATCCAACCTAAAGAGGGCGGGTAAAAATTTCACTGAAGAAGTCATACCTGCTGTATTGAATTTTGCATGTTTCACAATCCTACCATGCACGCGCAAGGGATTCCTCAAAGGAACGTAGGGAGTTCCGGATAATCTGCCAAATGGAAATTGGTCTAAATGGATATGAATTGATAGGGTTTCTACCAGTGTTGGGAAGTAACGTAACGCAAGTAACGCGTTACTTGTAACCCGTTACTTTTTAAGTAACGTTTCCTAGTAACGCGTTACATTTTCTCCAAAGTAACTGTAACGGTAACGCGTTACAAATTTTTAAGTAACGTACCTAGTTTGCGTTACTTTTTTCGCGTTACATTTCGGATGAGTAACTACAATATATGTATATTAATTTTTCGGAAACAAATGTTTCTTTCCTGTAAGTGAATTTCTTAGAATGAAACAATCGAGTATGAACTACGTATGTTAGTGACCGACAGTCACAGACACAGAAACAGATAAGTTCGTAGTGCCACTTGCTGTTTTTTGAAGATGAGGACAGCCTTAGGGAAATCACGTGTTCTGATTGCAAGCACCTGGAAGATTTTGTCGTAGATTTTGACAGCTCCAAATCAATACATTCAGTGAGTGGACTAGGAGTGCAATGATACCGGTGTTTGTTTTACTTTGATTGGTGTTGTTTTCATAAAGATGAAGAACGAAAATATTTTACCGTTCGAACATTTGAAAGAATACTTTATTTCTTAAGAGCTGAGGATGATGGTGGACAGAATTTAAAAGTAAAGTGTCTGAAGTGCCCCGCCGGAAAATATTTATCAACAACTAGGGTGCCATTATTAACGATTTACAGTAAGGGGTTAATATGAATAAACTGTGTTTTGATGAGCAGACCTACTTTATTACTAGAAAATAGTTTGCTGATGGTACGTAATATTGGAGTTCTTTCAAACCAGTTTGCTTACCCTAGAGTCCCGTTGATTATAGAGTAGTGTAATCTTTCTCTATATTCTTTATTTTTAATTTTACATAACAACATTGTTATTATTATATAATTAGTTTAACAGAATAATAATAAGCAACCATTTTTTCTAACGCATAGGGATGAGCACGAGTCAAGCTAAAACTCGACTCGACTCGAATTCAAGTCGAGTTTCGAATCAAGTCAAGGGTAATATCCTCGAGTCGAGTTCCGAGCCGATTCAGTTTTTCGCGTCGAGTTTGATAAATGGCTCGTTCGTTTTAAGTCGTCTTGAAATCATGGCCTGATTACACTGGAAAACGAAAGCCATGAGAAATGTAAGCTAAACAGTAATATGGAATACTTTTAATGTTGCTCAAGAGAGGGGACACTGCTTGCATCTCGTCTCGTCTCGATAGCGAAACCACAAGAGACTTTTATAACAAGCTCAGCTCGGCTCGGCTCAACTGAGAAGATGGCTCAAGCCGGCTTACTTTGGGTGAACCATCGGCTCGAGCTGGCTTGGTAGGGATGAGCCATTTGCTCGGTTCGGCTCAACTGAGTCGAGGGCTCTAGCCGAGTCGGTTGGGTGAGCTGTTGGCTCGGCTCACTTCTCGGTTCGGGTCGATAGTGAATGAGCTGTGAGCCGAGCTGCTCGAGTCATTGACAATTCTAAACCCGCGCCGAGCAGTTTTGAAGATATTTTGCCTGTCCCCTATAACTTTTAACAGTGTTTGACTCGAGCCCGAACACTCAACCTAGACCCTCAACCCAAATTCAGAAGCTCGTGAACAATTTCCTTGACTCCTAGACTTCACGACTATCGAGGTTGGCAATCAACTAGTTTTTTTAGTATTCAAATACAAACCGCCTATCTTTCTTTTTATATATAATGTTGTTATAATTAATAATAATAATAATAATAATAATAATAATAATAATAATAATAATAATAATAATAATAATAATAATAATAATAATAATAATAATAAAAGTTGTAGTAGTAGTAGTGTCATTGATAATAATTATACTGTCTATGTAATATACTTGAATAATGTACTCGAAACTACACACCGGATTTGGCTCGAGTCGACTTGAAAGTCGACCCCAATTTGAGTCGAGTTCTCGGGTCGAGCTCAAAGATGTCTGTTTCTAGTCGAATCGAGTGTCAAAGAAAACTCGCTCGAACTCGCTCGTGTCTGTCCCTACGAGTAACGCAGTATGGCATTTTATCAATGTTACATTATATGAAAATGTAAAGTAAAAATTTCTCCTTGCATTTACATAAAGCGATTCAGAACGTGCACTAATAATAATAATAATAATAATAATAATAATAATAATAATAATAATAATAATAATAATAATAATAATAATAATAATAATCTTTATTTTAGTGCCGCGAACAGCTTTTGGCAAAAATACAGCACTTGGTATCAGAGTATGCAATGGAATGATGATACTACTAAAAATAAATAATAAGAAATAAAACAATAAAAAGAAGGGTACTAATATAAAACACAATGTACATAAAAGTCAGTTAAGCAGAAATAATTCCTTGTCAACGCAGTAAAAGTTATCAAGTTTTCCATCCATCTAAAACAACAAGAAGCTAAGAACAGCAGTCATAAAATTACATTTCGCTTAATGTTTCTAAACGTCATTGATTAAAAACTATCAGTCAGATCACATAAAACTTTCACAGTGCTTAATACAATAAGTCTAAAATGAGCTTAAAGAATGTGTCAATCTTTTTAAAATTTCACATTTCCAATTCAGAGGAACTAAAATCACGGTATTTCTTATGCTATGATTTGGCACCTTAAAACCTATGTTTTGTAAACAATATTCACTGATATAAATGTTATCTAGTATTTTTTGCATGCATACTCTGTCGAAATTTTTTCGTCTATTCATAAGGCTTTCTAAACCCCAATAATCAATCCAATATTCATAACTATGTGAGTAATAGCTCATTTTCATTTTAAAACATAGCAGTCGAATAAAACATTTTTGCACAGATTCAATCTTGTTTGTCAAAGTTTTAGAAATGCTGTTCCAAATTACCGAACCAAATTCTAATTTTGGTCTTACAAGTAATTTATATAGAAATACATACGTTTTATCTCTTTCAAATACAGGCCACTGTTTAAAAATAAAACCTATTATCCTTCTGGCACCTTGTACAATACAATTTATATGATTAGAAAACTTTAACTGACTGTCAAATGTAATACCTAGGTCTTTAATAATGCTTACTTTCTCAATTTATACACCGTTGACCTCATATTTACTGACATAATATTGAGTTTTATTGGTGTATGTCATAAATTTTTTCTTATCATTAATTTTTAGAAAATTATGTCTACACCACGTGTTTACTGCATTGTGAAGATATGTGTATTTGGACATATGGAAAAGTTTCTTATTTTGAACAATGGGACATTTTATTTTAAAAGAACATCTCAGTCAAAAGCATCATCATTCGTTTCAAATTAAATCACCTATCGACTTGTTTTTTCTAAGTTCATTTGCCTTTGCTGTCTGCCATTCATTTCTTACGTTGTAAATTTTTCAGTTAATAAAATAACAGATTGTTTCCCCGTCCGCATTCCTATCATCACTTTACCTTGGTTAATCTACGAGCATGCACTTTTTTCATCGAGACACAAATCAAAGTGAATAACCGAGGATATGAACCCGGAAGGAACGCCAGACAAAATGGATTGAAAGACTATCGGAAGGGACAGTCGACATGGAGCGAGAGACGAGTTAGAATGTAGACCGCTAGCTTCATTTGAAATTGACGATTGATAGCCTTGCTCTGTCTTAGAGAGCACCTTTGATTCAACGACGATGTATTGCTTTTTAAGAAGAAGTTTTAAATTTATCTAAAGTTGCGGACTTCGTGAAGTTGGTTACTCAGTCCGGGTTTCCCCGACTCTTAACTTTGGTTACTTGAACGACCAGCCAGCCAAACAGAGGGATGGACGGACGTCGGCCCGTTGGAGGAATCGTGGAGAGGACAACGATCAGACCTGCAAGTAAGTGCGAGTAGATTAACCTATCCCGAAAGTTACTCCCTTCTTGCCCCTTTTCACCCCCTTTAACATCACAGTCTGTTTCTTTTGTACGTGTTGGATTTCATTTAAATGCAACCCAGGTTAGATCCCGTACCTCACATTTTGTTAAGTTCTATATTTACAAAATCCTGGGCGCAACTTGTCGGATCTGACATCCCCAAACACGTCAATCATTAACTCATCATCTGAGCTCTCAGACCGACAAGGGGCGACTGCACATGGCGGAGATGTGGTTTTAACTTGTGTGGATGCACACATATCTGCGACCCTCGATTTATTTTGCATTAGTTTGTTTGCCGCCCACCGTTAGAATTTGATGAAATTCTATTTGTTTTGCCACCCTCCCTCCACCCTCTCAATTTGTTGTGTTATTTTGTTTTGTGTGCTTTTAGTTATATTATTTAGAGATATTTAGAGAAAATGGTGAATACTAGCATTATGGCACAAACTCGACTTACGTCTCTAGATTCTATTGTGCGCCCCACATTTTTTCACGGCAAGTATGGGGAAGACGTCATTCGTTTTTTTGAGTATTTCGAATCTTACTGCGTCATTTATGAGTTCAATGCAGTAAAGAAGCGTCATTTGCTTCCATATCTGTTAAGGGACGGAGCCTTAGCGTGGTTTCTAGCTTTAACTAGGACAGACGAATTTGTGAACTTGTCGTATGTAGATATAAAGAGACGAATGATCACATTATTTGGTGGTTTTGTAGTTAAGAAGGTGACGGAACACACCATTCGTTCTAGAGATCAAAAAGAGGGGGAACCTATTATGACATATATTTATGAGAAGCTAGATCTCATACTTAGTTTTGATAAAGCCATGCCTATTCAACAACAAATTAATTTCCTTATTGAAGGGTTATTGCCTCAGTATTTTAAGCTTACATGCAACAAATCGTTTCCATCTGTTGATGCGCTATGTGAGTTTTTATTACAAGAACAGTCAGCTGAGTTAATAGTAAATTACAAGACGCTCATTAAATCTAATTCGAAAGAACAAATCTTGCAGTTTAGTACACCGGAATTTATCGCTAAGATAGCTGATGTTTCATTGCGCGATAATTCTCATGTTTCATTTCCTCTCGAAGAACAACGGGAAAAAAAAGAAATGCTTGCACGTTTGCATTATGATATCTTATCCGCTGAGAAAGAATGCGGTGATCAACAGTCAGTAGATTCTATTCCGTCTCATCAACAGAAATGTAACTCTTTTTCTTCTTTTTGTTCCTCTGAATGTAAGAGTGCCAAGAATAGTAATAATATGCATGATAGAATGGGCTCTGTGACGAATACTTCTGTTATTGCTAAGAACGAACAGAACAAGTGCAAACAGAATCATAGTACGTCTCCCGCGAATAATAAAATACACTGTCCGGCCAAAGCATTAGAGTGCAACATGGCGCAAGTCAGGAGAAGTAATAATTGTAATGTTTTACATAGTGGAAATAGTTCAGGGAATAGTGAAAGACCTGTTTTTAAGACCCACACGATTACTACGCCTATTGTTAGGGATAGGATTCTGCCTTGTATCAAAATTACTATTGGAAATAAAGAGTATAAAGCGTTATTGGACTCTGGGAGTCAAATTTCAATTTGCACTAGAGAGCTCCTTCCTCCGAACACTAGACTCGTTAAAAGACGTACTATTATCCGTGGCATCTCGGGTAAAGGACTTGAAACTAACACGTTAGCTGTACTGAAGTTCAAAATTGACGGCTATTCATTTACGCATACTTTTAGAGTTGTTGACAAATTTGCATCTTCTGTTTTGTTGGGAAATGATTGGTTACTTCCTCAACATGTCACTATTAACCAGGATATTCACGTAGTTCACATAGTTAGGTTTGGGAAGCCTACTGATCACGCTTTACCTGAAAGTCATGCTATAGGCACAGTTTCTGAACAAACAGCGAACCTTATGCAAGCGTATTTCATAACGGCGAAATCTGTTACTTTGCCACCAAATTCCAGTGTTTCAGTACCTGTTCGAAAAATTAATGATTTAGTGGGAATTAAAAATGTTTTGCAACCCAATGAAAAAATCTGTTCTAAAGCCGAAATTTTTGTTAATGAATCTAGAGTGGATCCTGTTAATCCTGTCATTAGAGTAGTCAACCCAACCAACAAAAAGTTGTGTTTAGAGAAAAATCTTCATTTAGGTGAAGCTATTGACATTAGGCCGGGTGCTCATTATCCAAATGATACAGATAGTGTTCAAAATCATGGTTTAGCCAGTAAACAAGACAACGATAACTTTCCTGCTGGTTTTGATGTCAAGCGTGTGGACATTAACCCTCAACTTTCGGACGATCAGAAGCAAATGTTTTATTCTGTTATAGAGGAGTATAAGGATTGTTTTTCTTGGTCAGAGGATGATTTTGGAGTGGCCAAGGGCTACGTACATGAAATTAAAATGCTAGATAACGTCCCAGTTCACACCAATCAGTTTCCTATCCCCTTCCATTTAAGAGAAGAAGTTAAAAAACAGATTGATACTTTGCTTAAACAAAAGGTTATTAGGAGGTGCATCTCGAGTTATAACTCGCCTATTCTTCTCGTGAAAAAGAAGTCTGGATCTTATAGATTTTGTTTGGATTGTAGAGCGATCAATTTACACATTGCACCAGACAGTTTTCCTGTACCGTCGATAGAAGACATTCTTTCGCGTCTTAGTAAGTGTCGCTACCTGTGCTGCTCGGACTTGCTCAGTGGTTTTTTTCAAGTGAAAATCGCGGAAGAATACCAACACGTCACTGCCTTTTCAATCCCAGGAGCTGGTTCTTTTTGTTTTACAGCACTTCCCCAAGGCCTTATCACTAGTTCCGCTGGTTTAAACAGATTAGTGAAAATGACATTGGAAGGATTAGAATCTGAACAAATTTTCGGGTACCTTGATGATTTTTTCTGGGGTGGGAATACTTTTGAGGATGTTATCAACCTCACCAAGAAGTTATTTCAACGAATTAGAGAACGTGGTCTTAAACTTGCACCAGAAAAAACGAAATTGGCTTATTTTTCATTAACAGTTTTGGGACACGATATTTCGTACGATGGCTTGCGAATTTCCAAGAAAATAACTGACTCCATTAGTAATTATGAACGTCCGAAGACGAAAAAACATGTGAAAAGTTTTCTAGGATTAGCTAGCTTTGTAAGACGATTCTTACCTAATTTTTCTGAAATTGCGGAACCTTTGAATTCACTTCTCAGAAAGGATGTACCGTTTAAGTGGACACAAAAACAACAAGATGCTTTTGAGAAAATTAAAGATCTTATCATAAAATCGCCATATTTGATGCATTATAATCCTAAACACCCTGTATACTTGTTCTGTGATGCATCAACTCGCGGTCTGGCTGCCGTGCTCAAACAACCTATATCCTCTCCAGATGACCCAGAGTTAGCACCCATTGCTTATTGTAGCCGTAGCTTAAGTAAAAGTGAGAAGTCTAGACACCCTTATGAACTTGAACTTTTGAGTATAATATATGCCTTTAGATCCTTTCGTTACTTTTTACTAGGACGTCACTTTTTTTTGAAAACCGATTGTAAGAGTCTTTTGTTTTTGAAGCAGACGAAAAATGTAGGCAAATTTGCTAGGTGGCTTAGTTTTATTGAACAGTATAACTTTACTGTGACACACATATCTGGGGTATCTAACATAGAAGCCGATGCACTTTCACGTTTTTCTCGTGCCCCCAGGGACATTTCTGATGAGCAACAAAATGAGGAAGACCCTCGAGTATTTTCTTCCACTGTTACAGAGTGTAACAATATGCTAAGTGACGAGCCTTCTCTCAGAGATGAACAAATGAAGGACCTGTTTTATAAGGATATTTTTGATTGGTTAGAAAACAAGGAAAAGAAAAATCCCAACATTGAAAGACAGGCATTTTATTTCACGGTTAAAGAAGGAATCTTGTATAGAAAACAAAAAACATCTAGTGGTATGAAATTTTTAGTTGCTGTACCTGTTTCATTACGCTACAAAGTTTTTGATGCGGCTCATACTTCTGCCATTGGTTCAAGTCACGGAGGTTTTTCCAAAACATATGATCTTTTAGTGAAATCTGTGTATTTTCCTAATATGAAACAATATATCTATCAGAAATGCAAAGAATGTTTAATTTGTCAGTCCAGCAAAAATAAACCTGGTTCTGCTTATGGTACATTGCAAACGTATCCTCAAGTGCCGCCCTTCTATCGCATTTTTGTAGACATTGGAGGGGTGTACTCCTCGAGTAATATTTTGAGACACAAGTATTTGATTGTCGTAGTCGATGCAGCTACTCGGTATACTATCTGTGGTTCATTAGCAGATATAACAGCGTCTTCTGTAAGTAGTTTTCTTTATGAAAATGTAATTTTGAAATACGGTATTTTCAAAGAATTAGTCACAGACAAAGGTCCATGTTTTACAAGTAACCTATTCAAGGAGTTGTGTGCAATGATTGGAGCTAAGATTCGATTTGTAAATGTTCAAGCTCATTACGCTAACGGGACTGCTGAGATAGCTATCCGAAACATTGAACAGAGACTGAAATCTGCGTTGTGTAATAAAGATCAAGGAAAATGGGTCGAACTGCTGCCATCTATTGTGTTAGCCCACAATTTAACTGTTAATTTATCCTCTGGATACAGCCCTTTTGAACTTTTGCATGGATTCAGATGTAGAATGCTACACGAAGCAATTTTGGACACCCCTTGTCAATTTCAGGACAATGCTGAACGTTTACAGCAACTTGGAGAAATACGAGACAAAGCCCATGATAAATGGTTCCAGAGACATAAGACGGCAACGAAATTTTATGACAAACGTCATTCGAAACCCAATTTCAAAGTCGGAGACAAGGTATGGATTTTGGACAGCACCATGAAGAAAGGATCCACCAGAGCTTTCAGTGGACGTTATTTTGGTCCAGGAATAATTCAGGATATTGACCACCCAAATTCCTATTTTGTTAAGTTCAAGACTGCACGAGGAAGATTCAAGGTTGATTCGATTGCAGTACAAAGATTGAAGAAGTACTACGAGAGACAAGAGAAGGAAAACGAGGGAGAGGAAGAAGAAGATAATGTTGACTTGGATATACAAGACGTTGTCGAGGATGCTACTGCGAATGCCTGCTGTGCCGAAGAACAGGAAGGAAGAAATAAGAGAGAGAAAGAAAAAGAAGAACTCTATGAGATTATTTTTAATCCTGCGGTAAACATGATAGAAAAAGAAGAAGATATTCCATCTGTGAATCTTCGTGAGATTGTGATTGCCAACCAATTACCTACTTGGGCTGAAACAGGGAAGAATTGTTCCAGTTTGAAACCGAAGTTTGGTGCCAATTCTGCAATCAACAAGAAAATCAGTATTTTTCGAGGAGATATCGCTATGATTAAAGCTGACGCCGTTGTCAATCCCACGAATGAATTACTTATTCCATTAGGAGGAGCAGATAGAAGTATCCAAGAAGCTGCAGGAGAAGAATTTCGTAAAGATTGTGAGAAAATACGTTCTTTAAAACCAGGACAAGTGAAGATTGCTCCAGGCTATAATCTCCCCGCTGATCATGTATTATTGACGTGTGGTCCCAGAGATGCGAACAAGAAGACTTTGGAGAATTGTTATAACAATTGTTTTGATTTTGTGTTGAAAAATCAGTTTTCAACTGTGGCTTTTCCTTGCATCGCTGCTGGTGCATTTCATTTCCCTAAGGAACCTGCTGCGAGAATTGCATTGTTGAGTACACGAAAATTTTTAGAGGATCATGTGGACAACGTAGACCGTATTGTATTGTGTATTTTCGACAAGGAGAATTGGGATCTCTATCAGCGTCTTTTACCTGTGTATTTTCCCTTGGAAGAAGGAAAAGAAGTGGAAGCTGTTTCTCTGCAATGAAGTTTTTTTTTAAAAAAAAAAGAAGGAAAAAAAGACGGTTCTCAAAGGAAGATTTGATGGATTAGGAACATCTGTGAAGTTGGTGACGAATTTTGTTTTGACACTGGCCATGTCATTATGGAATTTGTTTTGGTTTGTTTGTATTTCTAAGTCTTGCCGGCAATAACAATTACAACGAAGATAAGGAGAAAAAGGAGTACTCATATAGACATCATTTTTTTTCAGTCACTTAGAACTGTTGGTTAACTTTGTAGAACACGTTCTTTTTCTTGGTCATCTAATCAACATCTTATTGATACATTATGTCTAGCAGAAGAAAACTAGGGAGATAGACGCAACTATGAATTTATATTTGTTTGCTATCTATGTTATGATAGTGATGAAGAAGGAATTCTTACGTTTTTTGCATTTTTCAAGATGCATTTTATGATATTAATGTGGATGTAAAGAAGAATGCAGTTTTTTTTCTTTCCCTGGATTTTTGATTTGATCCTACGATTTGTTATTAGTTATTGGGAATATACTCAGTCAATGTATTCTTTTCAAAGGAATATACACTGTTATAACCTCTTGTGTGATTTTAGTGATCTTTTGGAATGATCAATTTTTCATCGCCTGCAGTGTATATAATAAATTTGTGTATTTCATCATGAAGATGACTTGGGATTTATGTATGATGAAGATTTGTGCTTATTTGATGTATATTTTTGTATATTTGTAGATTTGACTTAATTCCACATTTTCCTGTGGGTATACGTACTTTTACTTTCATATAAGAAGAAAGAAGTTTCTTTTCTTTTAGCGCATAATTAGTTAGGGATTTAGGAATATGTTTGGTGATAGTCTGTCATGTTGATTTCTTTTGAGGTTTTTAATAGCCAGTGCAGAGGGCTATAACTCTGCCAATACGTCGGACATTGTGGAACTAAATTCTCCACAATTCGTTTTTCTAAAACCTGAAATCAACATTCTTTTGTGTTGTTTCATCTGTTCTTTCTATGGGTAGCTAGATTAATTTTTCTTCTACCGCGTAATGATAATTTTGATTATAGAGTTACAATTTTATTGGAATTGGAGTTTTATTTACTATATATAGATATATACGTATGGATTATGGTTTAGTTATTACTTTTGTTTTTTTTTCTTTTCCCTGATTTTTCGTCGATTTTTATTCATTCCATCATTTTATCCAATTATTGTCCCTATTCTCATATCTTACGTGTTTTGGGCAGTCATTGACTGTATTCCCTAAATTTTGTGATGTTACTATCATATACCTGTCTACCCTACTCCTATAATCTACTTGTACTGAATGAACTTTCCAGTTATGTGATGTGTAAGGACATTGTACCTGTGATTTCCAGACCTACATTTTATGCTTAGTGATGCTGTGTTTACAAGATCGACGTTGCTGTGCTTACGTCATTTGGCATGGACTGTTCTGCTGTCAACTGTGTTAGTGTGTGAACATTTCTGCTGTACTCATCATTTCTTATCATATGATTTTTTTCAGACTATATTTGCTGCTGTGTTTTTATCATGAAGACTGAATGAAACTACAAAGATGCTTAAGTTTTTTTTTTAACAGAAATTCTAAAAAGTGATTTTTTTTGTTTGTCTCCGAAATGTTTTCATTCGGGACTTTGATTTCAGGGGGGGGATGTGAAGATATGTGTATTTGGACATATGGAAAAGTTTCTTATTTTGAACAATGGGACATTTTATTTTAAAAGAACATCTCAGTCAAAAGCATCATCATTCGTTTCAAATTAAATCACCTATCGACTTGTTTTTTCTAAGTTCATTTGCCTTTGCTGTCTGCCATTCATTTCTTACGTTGTAAATTTTTCAGTTAATAAAATAACAGATTGCTTCCCCGTCCGCATTCCTATCATCACTTTACCTTGGTTAATCTACGAGCATGCACTTTTTTCATCGAGACACAAATCAAAGTGAATAACCGAGGATATGAACCCGGAAGGAACGCCAGACAAAATGGATTGAAAGACTATCGGAAGGGACAGTCGACATGGAGCGAGAGACGAGTTAGAATGTAGACCGCTAGCTTCATTTGAAATTGACGATTGATAGCCTTGCTCTGTCTTAGAGAGCACCTTTGATTCAACGACGATGTATTGCTTTTTAAGAAGAAGTTTTAAATTTATCTAAAGTTGCGGACTTCGTGAAGTTGGTTACTCAGTCCGGGTTTCCCCGACTCTTAACTTTGGTTACTTGAACGACCAGCCAGCCAAACAGAGGGATGGACGGACGTCGGCCCGTTGGAGGAATCGTGGAGAGGACAACGATCAGACCTGCAAGTAAGTGCGAGTAGATTAACCTATCCCGAAAGTTACTCCCTTCTTGCCCCTTTTCACCCCCTTTAACATCACAGTCTGTTTCTTTTGTACGTGTTGGATTTCATTTAAATGCAACCCAGGTTAGATCCCGTACCTCACATTTTGTTAAGTTCTATATTTACAAAATCCTGGGCGCAACTTGTCGGATCTGACATCCCCAAACACGTCAATCATTAACTCATCATCTGAGCTCTCAGACCGACAAGGGGCGACTGCACAGCATTTAAGTCTTGTTGCAGTAAATAATTATCGAACTCATTGTTGACTAGTTTGAACAACTTCATATTGTCAGCATATAGGAGAATTTTAGAGTATTTTATTTTTTCTGTCAGGTCATTTAAAAATAAAGAAAATAAGAGAGGGCCCAAGGGCGACCCTCGTGGTATTCCGTTTTTTTTTACATAGCCTACACTAGAATGTACAGGTCCGATTTTAACTTCGTAAGTTCTGTTTGACAGATAGCTTTCAAACCAACGAGTGTACAAAGGTGATAAACCAATATTTGATAACTTGCTAATGAGATACTTATGACTGACAGAGTCAAAAGCTTTTGATATATCTATGTATATTACATCGACTTGCAATTTATTTTTCAGTGCGTTATAGGTAAAGTCTGTAAAATGAATTAGATTCGTTACAATTGACTTGCCCTTATAAAAACCATGTTGAGACTCATTTAAGATATTTCTTACATTAAAATATATGTGTTTATGGACAATTAGTTCAAATATCTTCGAGAATGCATTGACAAGAGTTATTGGCCTGTAGTTACTTGCAATCTGTCTATCACCTGATTTATATACCGGAACAACATATACTTGCTTCCACATTGAAGGATACACACCTGTACGTAATGAAACGTTAAATATTTTTGCTAAATTAGTTGAAAGTGCAGATGCACAAGCTTTTATTACATAATAAGGAATATTATCTGGACCTGGAGTAGTGTTCGGTTTAATTAGTTTAATTGCTTCCATTACATCTAAATCAGTAACGGTAGGAATTCCGATTAGAGCACCATTACTAACGATATTCTCAGGCAATACCTCTTGACCTACTTCTAAGTTAAAAGCTTCATAAAATACACTCTTAAATACTTCAGCAATTTTGATAGTGTCTTGAAGTAGCATACCATTACAATTTATTTGCTTTGGTACTTGTTTACAGTCAGACTTTTTAAAAACGTTCCAAAAATATGAGCTGTTCTTAAAAATACTATTTTCTAAATCTGAATAATAAGATTTTCTTGCTTCAATGTATTTCTTTTTTACTAGTTTCCTTAGGTCTGAATATCTCTGATACCATACGTCATCATTTGTTCTTTTGGCTTTAACAAAATATTTAGTTTTTTTTGTTTATTAGTGCTTTAAATTCTCGCGTCATCCATGGATCCTTATATTTTTGTTTCCAACCAATTGACTTCTTAGATACATGCTCGTTAAATACAGAATAAATTAAATTATATAAATGGTCAGTGGTTTCATTGACACTGTTACTGCAATTATTTATTAAGTTAATTTCTCTAATGCCCTTGTAAATACCTAGGAAATTTGCTTGTTTGAAATTATATGTATCGTACTGAGGAACGGGACAATATTTGCCACTATCTATAATTTTCCACTCAAACATGAATGGGAAATGGAAGCGATCGACTTTAGTCAGTGGTGGGATGTCAAAATGCATAGAACTGTTATCCAAATTTGTCAGCAACAAATCTAATACTCTTCCCGGATTACTATGGTCATATGACTTGTTTTTCTGGTTTAAATTTAAAATATTGCTTAATTCAAATATTTTTTCTGCTTTTTTCTTCGAATAATAATTATCAGTTGTGATGTTACCTGAAATCCAATCTATGCCTCCTGCGTTAAAATCTCCTAATATAATTACATTAAAATCTTTCGTCAATACAAAAGAACATAGCCAATCACAGTAGTTACTAAAATCTTGAAGTAACATGTGAGGAGGGAAATAAACTAAACATAAAATCAATGGGGTACTGTCAGGAATTAAAATTTTTGCTATAATAATGACTAATGATTCGTCAGGGGGATTAAGGATTTCATAAGAATATTCATTTTTTATTAAGAGTAAACACCCTCCACCTTTAGACTTATTTGTGAGGGTTAGATTTCGATCTTTTCATATCACACTGTAGTTTCTAGAGATTTGAGAAAGATAACAGTTTTCCTTTTTTATTATTTTCCAGTTATAATAATAATAATAATAATAATAATAATAATAATAATAATAATAATAATAATAATAATAATAATAATAATAATAATAATAATAATACGGTAGTAATAGTAGTACGGAAAATTGGAAGTCATATCTTTTTTCACATTTTTACAGTTTCGGACCTAAAAGTAACGCGTTAGTAACGCGTTACTTTCGAAGTAAAGTAACAGTTACTTTTTGGGGACAAGTAACGCGTTATTAACGCGTTACATTTTAAGAAAAAGTAAAGTAACTTGTAACGCGTTACATTTTTACAAGTAACTTACCCAACACTGGTTTCTACCAGGTAACAATAATTCGTTTGTATTAAGTCAATATCTGGAACAAATACAAAATGGCGGACACCTTCATGCCCGTAGTGTGTGGTTGCATAATCGCCAGGTACGGATGCTGGCCAACAGTGACGTTCTGAGTATTAAGTGTAGCGAATTTGTACTCAAATGCTCTAGAAAGATTTCTGGAGTGTCGGCACAGCACAACAGATGAAGCAGAGTGATTCACATGTGTGGAAACACTTAACGAAAAATGCCCAAAAATGCACCCATGCTCAGTAAACGTGAGTTCAAAGCGTCGGAAATGTGAGGAATAGCATCAAGAACATGAAAGCCATTGCCAAATCACCAATAATATTTCATCAATCCGATGCAATATGGTGTGCACGGTTGCATACCAATAAGGATGCAACAACTGAGGCCAAGTTGAAATTGTGCAAGGAGACTCACTAAGAAACTGGGTAAACTAAATGAATGTCACTAGTGGGACCGCATGATCGATATTGAAATGTGGCCAATGTATGTGTTGATATCGACATGTAGCAAATGGACAAATGTCAACATGTCCCACTATTGCTGGGACACCGTTCCACGTGCGAAAAATAGGAAAATAACTACTCGAGTCTTGAATCTGAGGTCGTGGGCTCCCAGTAGGATTGGAAACTGCGACCACGCAAGCCAAAGCGAGCGCTCTAGCCCCGAGGCTTCGAGGGAGCCTAAATCTCTCTGTACTCATTTCTTTGAGGAGTATCCACTTTGTTTGGCAAGCACTCTTGTACAGCCTCCGGTCATGCTTGTGTGTTTCATTTTGTTACTCCTACTGTACAGTTGTAAACAATCAGAGCTTTAAGTCGTTTCTTCCTATTTCTCTTGTCGTTTTATTTTCCGTATGTATGGTGTTCCAGCTGTAGTGTTACATGTGCCAAATTGGTTCATTTTCGTCTTTGCCTTGGTATGTGCACTGTGTGTAAGATACGAATTTCCGGAGGTATTTTCCTATATTTCGAGTACGTCATATGTCCCAGAAGATGTGGGACATGATAAAAGTTTATTATTTTCACGCTCTATCAGAATTTGAGCCATGGATTAAGAGATTTCTTTTCATATGTGTTGACTGTGGGACAATGTCCCAAACAAAGAGGGACATTCATACAATCGTGTTCTAGTTACGTTCTACCGAAAAGTGCACAAGATGTAATAGCAGAATGTACAATGTTATTTTCCTAGTTTTCGCACGTGGTATGGTGTCCCAGCAGTGGTGGGACATGTTGACATTTGTCCATTAGCTACATGTCGATATCAACACATACATTGGCCACATTTCAATATCGATCATGCGATCCCATTAGTGACATTCCTTTAGTTTACCCAGTTTCTTAGTGAGTCCCCTTGCACAATTTCAACTTGGCCTCAGTTGTTGTATCCTTATTGGTGTGCAACCGTGCACATCATATTGCGTCGTATTGATGAAATATTATTGGCGAATTGGCAATGGCTTTCATGTTCTTGATGCTATTCCTCACATTTCCGACGCTTTGAACTCACGCTTACTGAGTATGGGTGCATTTCTGGGCATTTTTCGTAAGTGTTTCCACATATGTGAATCACCCTGCTTCATCTGTTGTGCTGTACCGACACTCCAGAAGTCTTTCTAGAGCATTTGAGTACAAATTCGCTACACTTCATACTCGGAACGACACTGTTGGCCAGCATCCGTACCTGGCGATTATGCAACCACATACTACGGGCATGAAGGTGTCCGCCATTTTGTATTTGTTCCAGATATTGACTTAATACAAACGAATTATTGTTACCTGGTAGAAACCCTATCAATTCATATCCATTTAGACCAATTTTCATTTGGCAGATTATCCGGGACTCCCTACGTTCCTCTGGGGAATCCCTTGCGCGTGCATTGTGAAACATGCAAAATTCAATACAGCAGGTATGACTTCTTCAGTAAAATTTTTACCCGCCCTCTTTAGGTTGGATAGTTCCGAAAGTCATTTTCCCACGCTTTCGGCACCTTGTAGAACTGAAACTATGTCCGATAGCCGAAAGTTCAAAGGAACATTTTTTTCTTGTCTCAGTGGTAGGAGTCACCTCCCAAGAGTTGTAACACTTATTTTGCAACACCCGATATATATAACGATTATATATATATAATCATAATTCCTTATGGTCCAGTACAGCCTATGAAAGAAAATATTTTTGTTGTTCTATACCAGGGTTTCTCAACCTGGGGGTCGCGAGAAGGTTTTATGGGGGTGCGAAGATAAGCGGAAGAGAGAAATATAATTAGAATCTAATACCGAAAAATATTCTTAAATATTATTTTGAATTTTGTTCTGATACTCATATTTTTATTTTTATACATACTGTTTAGAATAATAAAAATTAGGTCTACTAAATATTTTTTCAACAGGTGCAGAGTTGTTTATAAATCAATTTAAAAAAAGGGGGTACGATATGACAGTAATGAGAACTGCATGTTGAAATACCAGAAAAATACAAATAATGCAACAAAACCTGCACATTGAAATACAATTAAAATTGAAAGCTAATGGGATACCTGAGCATGGTGCGGCAATGTCCGGTTCAGTCCTCGTGACGCACACTACCAAGTCATTGAATGTACTCAATAACGTTTTTTTAAAACAATTACTGTTCAAGTTTTTTAAAAAAAACAAAATTAGAAATCACTTAATTTTTTTATCATATGTCCTAAGGGAGTTATGAAGTTTTAAAATTTTCAAACGGCCTCCATTTTGAAACAGTATGACGGGTCGAATTCGATATTTATAATATGAATGAACTGACCAAATTTGGTTTTAATCCATTCGCTTTTAGGGAAGTTACTGTATACAAGAAATGGATTCTACAGATGGATATCGTGAGGTCTCCTCAATTGTTATATTAGAAGTCTCACACAAGCTTATTATAAATCAGAAATTATAAGGGGGTCGCTGGCAAAAGGATGTGATAAAATGGGGGTCGTGATAGGAATTAGATTGAGAACCGTTGTTCTATACTAATCTTATCAATATATGTAAAGATCACAAATTGTTTCGGGTAATTCTGAAACTTAGTAAGAAAGCAGCAAATCAAAAAGAATCATGCCATTAGATGCGGTAACTTACCTAAAATATTGTATACTCGTATAAGACTACTGTGACGCGGCGTAATTGCATTCTTTGTTCGCTAGGAGATGCTACAAACCAATCATGCACCATGATATTTAAAGATGAATAGAAATTTTTCGTTAATAATTTAATTTGCTCAGAAATAGTCGATCGATAGTGAAAGTTCAAGGCACTTTCTGTGCAAAGTACCAAAAGGAAGTATCTATAGACATTCTTCGACGGGACAGTAATTTATAACAGATACAGTACGTAGCCAATATAGAGGAGAAGAGTGTACATTGGTACGATTTTTACTTACCCGAGATTTTAAAACATATCGTCAGTTTGAGAAACATGATTTTTTTTCCTACTTAAACTGTGATTCTTTAGCTACATTTACAATGTAGAATATTGTTTCTACTAATGTCCTACCTAGAGTAAATTACATTTTACGAAAGGTCTGCAATCTGTACTACCAATCTTCCCCATGTAGGGGCAGATTGGTACGAGCAAAGTGAAATATCGCACACACTTTTTGATAATAGGGATAACGTTTTTTTTCTATGAAATATTTTGAGATATAATATTCTATTAAACTTCCATAAATTCAAGTATTTTAACAATAGATTTAAGGACCTACGACACCAAAAATGAAAAACAAAAACGTGTTTCACAAAAAGAATGTGAAGATTTGTAAGAATCTGTAGTAATTCAACAGATCTAGTTCAATCTGTTACCAAAAAATAAAAAATAAAAAATAAAATAAAAAGTCCAATGCTTGCTTGTGTTGTCATCAAAATTAAAAGTTCCGCAAGCTATTTACAAAGATAAAAACGTACTATAAATGAGGTTCTGCCTCTATAAGGAAAAATAGAAGTAAATAATCCAAGGGTTATCTATAGTTTTACAAAATTTTGAAATTTTTCATACCTCAACTACTAACTGGAAAAGATATACCGGTACTTTTGGTGCGAGCGTACCCCTTGTCTCCAAAGAAGGCGGAGCTTTGTTATTACAAAGGTAACCAAGAAAGTTCTGGCGCTTTTTCGCTCACTACCTTCGATATGTCACCTAAGACGTCCTTGGAAGATCAAAAGTAGTCCCATCAGCATCGACGACCTTCTGTCAACGTTCTGGAAGGCCATGGATTCCACTGCTGTGAACAGGTGATAATTGGATGTGCAATGTCCGGGGAGTATGGCGGATGCCCATCTGAGGCATAGAATGGTGCCTGGGTCATCCTAGCCACGTGAGGCTTAGCGTTGTCCTGTAACAGGAGGATCCCTTTGCGATTGAGATGTGCTGGCTCCAGAGTTTTGAGTTGTTCTTGAACATTACTCAACTGCTGATAGTAACATTTGCATTGATGCTCTGACCAGCTGGTAGCAGTTCCCGATGCACTATGCCACAAGCATTTCACCAAACACACAGGAGGATCTTCTTCTGGTGCAGTACTGGTTTCGGCTGTTTTTGAACCGGTTCATGGGATGCTAACCTGTGATGACGGCGCCGTGAAGCTTCGTACAGGACCCACTTCTCATCATATGTCAACACCCTGTCCAGAAATGGCTCCTTCCTCAGACAATATAACTAAAAAATACAGGTATCCTCTCGCGTTGCCTTCTGGCCCGGATCCAATCATGTTGTACTCATCGACCCTACTTGTAGTGCTTCCCAAGTTGATGGAGGTGCTGCCAAACGGTTTCTTCACTCACACTGAATTGTAGTCTCAGTTCCTCACATGATTGGCCACTGTTCGCCTTAATTGCTGCCTGAAGATCTTCATTTTGTACATGTGTTGGTCTTCCGGCACGTGGTGCTTCTTCCAGTGTTTCATCACCGTTTTTAAACTTGTTAAACCGCCGGTGCACTGTCCGCGTAGTCACGACACTCTCACCAAAGGCCTGGCAAAGTGACAACTTTCTTTGTTACCTTTATAATATTAAAGTTTCAAGAACTTCGCCGAATAACTTTCAAATAGGTTGCTGAAAGTCGAATAAATATGACGCTTACTATATGAGGCTTTTAGCGTCCATATACAAATATATAATTGAGGTTTATTTTGCTAGACATATGCCTATTAAAATCACTCGCATGTTATGACCTGGGGGACGAATCTTCACATTTTTGCTATCATGGCTTCTAAATGGTTAAATAATTTTCCATTCGAAAGTTTGTGTACCTATCGGCTATACCTATAGTTCCGGAAAGTCGGGAATATAATAAAAGGAAAGTTTTCCATATTATTTTGGTTAATTTATTTTTATGCTTTGATTATGGAAATCAAGCGATCACACAAGAGATAGCCTATATTATTAGTAACTTTTCTACTTGATGTTAATCACAATGAAAACTGCGATACATGGGAAATGCACAAAGAGTAGTCTTCCTTTATAATTACAAATGCAAGGGGTCGATTCGTACAGAGCAGTGGGGACACATTGGTCCGTACCAATCTACCCCACATGCATGTGTACTAATGTGCCCCAACCAAACTTCAGGATCATTAATTCCTGTAACTGAAAAATTACTCCACGCAGGGCAATTGAACATAAATGAAATTATTTGTAAAGAATTACACTTTCATGCAACATACATAAGTTTTCAAAAATCCAGTGCTTATTTCAAATATAAGCTTACGAAGACATAAGTGAAAACTTACTTTTGCTCTAAGGAATCAAGTTTTTTTCTGCACAGAGAAAAGAACGCTGCGTCTAACCATCAACTGTGCCTCACGATGTTCGTTTGTCACCAATGTTGCCACCACCAAAAGGACTAGCTCAGGAGAGTAATGCTCCCGGAAGTAGGAACGGAAAACACAGTTCTGATTGGTTGGCGTTATCTATGTCTTGCCACGTTGCATTCAAATGACAGAATTTAGACGATTGTTGTTGTCGGTCCTCGTGGCCGAGTGGGCTAGCTCTATATGCTAGTAACAAAAACCTCTTTTGGCGTGAGTTCAAACCCGGCCCGAGGAATTTTTTAAACATTTTTTTTACATTTTTATAACACTTTTTAAATTAAAATAACACGAAAATAATACTCAAAAATGTGATTTACTTACTTTTGTGCAGATAAGTAGTAGTAGTAGTAGTAGTAGTAGGAACGGGTTAGAAGCCCCGCAGGGCTCGTTTTGTTGCCCTTGTACTCCATGATATAAGGCTCGTTTTGTTCCCCTTGTACTAAATGATATAGATTTTGTGACCAACTTAAAGCAACTGACTAGGATAGCGCGTAAAACAGCTGGCTAGAGTAGCGCGCGAAAAAACGTACTTCCGGGAGTATTACTCTCCCGAGCGGGTCGTCCACCAAACTGTTGTCCGTTTACCTCTTCGCAGTGGAAAAATATCTACCTCGTACCTATGTGCTCCGGGTACCAATGCCCCCCTCTCCCCTACGTTAAACGAACACATCGGTCAGGCCATAAAGTAATAATATACAGGGTGTTTCAAAACAATACCGACAACGTTTGGAAGGTGATTCCTGACACCAAGATAAAACGAAAAGTATAGACCAACTGGGTGCACAAATGCTTCCTTTCGGAGTTATAGGCCGCTGAAAACATGAAAAAATTGATTTCAAAGCTGCATAGCTTCAAAATTATAGGACCTATCGTAGTCAGGTCAAGACTTCACATAAGAACTAGTATCTGTTCTATCCAAAAATACATGTTTCAGAATCCTGCGGGAGTTTTATAACAATTTTTACAGAGGTAGCTGTTGAGTGCTTCAAATTATATGCCCGTAGTCAAACACCCTCTACAAATCGTTGCATGAGTACCTTAGGATTCTGAAACATGGATTTTTGTATAGGACACATATTAGTTCTTAAGTGAAGTCTTGACCCGACTACGATAGATCTCATAGTTTTGGAGCTGTGGACCTTTGAAGTTAATTTTTTCATGTTTTCGGCAGCCTATAACTCCGAAAGAAAGCATTTGTGCACCCAGGTTGGTCTATATTTTTCGTCTTATCTTGGTGTCAGGAATCACCTTCCAAACATTGTCGGTGTTATTTTGAAACACCCTGTAGTATAAGAGGTTTCAGCTGCCCTTCCAGCTGAAACTGTGGAGATTGTGACGCCGCCACTCAAGGAAGTAGGATACTACGATCTATTAAAAGTAACGTTTCCGCCAGGATTTCAAAATCAGTTGAGTGTTTAAAAATTTAAGGGGGATGTGGGTACTTGACTTTTAGAAAACTTGTTATATATATATATATATATATATATATATATATATATATATATATATTTACCTTTCTCGTATTATCCTAAAATTCTGCAATAACACAAAAGATGACACCTTCCCACTGCAATCCTAATTTCAACAAAGTAGAAAATGTTAAATTCACCTTCTTTTCATTTTATTTATTTATTTATTTTTATTTTGCGTGAATACCCGTTACAATCAAGGTAAGTTATAATCAGTGGCGTATTTAGGGGGGGCTTCCGGGCTTAAGCCCCCCCGAAATCTTACTTACTATAGTAAAGTATATGAAATATCTTGCAGAATTTTCACATTTTCAGGCAAAGCCCCCCCCCCGAAAGTTAGCAAAGCCCTCCCCGAAACAAAATCGTAAATACGCCACTGGTTATAATATTGACGAATTTAATTCACTTGACTGATGTTGAACTAAAATCTTTCGTAGTTTTCTTGATTAATGTATGTATGGACATATAAAAGTCGGATGTTCTAAATTTATCATTTCTCTCGTCGTTTTCAGATTTCTATTTGCTCTGCCTAAAATGATTTTTTTTCGCGACTGAGATCAGTCAGTGGTTAGGTTAGTTAGATGAACTTGATCTGATATCTCAAATACTAAAGCAACAACATAATATAGATCCCTACCAAAACATTTATTGTTAATTGCAGATATTGTACAGTACTTTTATCGCAATATTGTAGGTAACTCAATTCGTTTAAATTTATAGCCAATGTAATTTTGTACTTTGTAATTTTATAATTTTTTACCAATGAGACTCGTATATTCACAAATGTATTAATAGTCTTGATGACTACCGTGTGCATATTTTGACAAACTCTCCTCTGAACCGTCATTAGGCTTCTTCGCATTTTCACACATTGTGACACCACTTTATAACCTATACATTAGGGTGGAGTGAAATAGTGGTCAAAAAAAATTTTTGGGAATTAATTTTTCTAATAGGGCGGAAAAGTTGCCTTACTACTAGAGTACTGTATCACAAAAATATTAGTCTCGTTAATTAATTCCTTTGGGTGCCACAAGGGACTTGAAATTTGGACTTGAATTTTTTTATCCGTATTGGTAAAAGGAACAAAATTATTTTTTCTGTATTATTTTTTCTACTAGAGAGAAAAAGTTGCCTTACCATTAGAGTACTGTGCACAGAAATATTAGTCTCTTGAGTCATTTCCTTTGGGTGCTATACGGACTTGAAATGTGGCTGAAATATGTATTTTTAACAGTATTATGAAATGAGGCAATTTTTTTCTGTTCGGAGAAGTTGCTATACAACAATATTGTATCACAGAAACCTCACTTCTCTGAGTCAGTTCCTTTTAGTGTTATAGATATAGAGGGCTTGAAAAGTTAGTTGTAACGTACTTATATTTTTTACATTATACTTGAATGGAAAAATGAAACTAAGTATCTTACATATTTGCTATATTCGAATACAACATCTTTATAATTATTACAAATATTACACAAGTTTCATAACATTAACTTTTTTGTTTCTTATCTTAGTTTGAAAATCAGTTTGAAAACCTTTATAAACATATGTGAACAAACATAAAAAAGAACACTACCTTGTACGTAAAATTGGACTAGATTTACGTGTAGTCTGTATTACCCTACGTATATACTCGACTACAGGCATCATTGATAAATACTGTATATTAATAATATTAGAGAAGTTAGTGAGGCCATTTTTCATTATTCTCTGTTTGAATAGAAGCTAGGAAAGCTTTATAATATGATGTGCGAAAAAAAGATGACAAAAATACACTATTCAGTACAAACATAAGATTTAGGTTTTTGTGTGTAGTGTATGTTACAATAGACATCTTCGCACAATTTTTAGATTAATTGCAAATATAAGAAAAGTCATGTAATGACATGAACATTTCTGATCTCAGTTTGAAAATAACCTAGGAAATCTTAATATACAAATAATATGTGAAAACATGACAAAATACATTACTTTCTATTCTTGAAAATGAGCTAGGAAAAATTCGTATCAAAATAATATGTGGAGATACATGTCAACATGCATTACACTGTAGAAAACTCTGACTTTGTGTTGAAGACAGGCGTACGTCTTCGGGACTCGAGTCTTGCCCTTATGTATCCATTTCGTGCACTTACACCACAAACACAAGACGATGCTTCTGTCACCAATTTTACACATAGTTCTACAGCTTGGCTAAGGCATGGAATATTCGGAATTTCAATATTTGTGGTATCACCTTGAATGACTCTATGAATATTCGCAGTAGTGAGATCCATAATAAGTGTGTGTGTGTGTGTGTGGCGGGGAAGTTATAGCCAAATCTATCCAGTTTATGAGTTCTGTGTAGTCTTCAGCTTCAAAATGGAGTAATGAAATGTCGTAATTTCTGATTCCAGGCATTTGCAAGGTTTTTGCCTTAAGGACTCGTCGAAACCCCAGTTCCCTGATATGTTTCTTCTCATCTGTCATCATAGAGAGGAGAATGTTTTCAGGATGTGCAAAGTATCCATTTCTTTGAAGTACAGGATCAATGACAGCCTTGTACTTTTCAAGAAGGAAGTGCGATAACTGAATTATTTTGAAGAAATGTCTTGATCCATCTGTGCCAAAACGTTTGTTTTATGCTGAACCAAACTGGCGCATACACTTTTACAACATACTGAGAGAGCATTTTTAATTCTTCTGAAGGGTTTGGTGTAGCTACATACAATCGAATAATTCTGTTTGCTGTAGGAATCCACTGACGCGCGAAATGTTTCCTGGATAGCGTTTTGCCAAAGAATCAGGAAAATGTCCATTTGAAACAGACCTGCGAATCTGATACAAATATTTCTGATCCACCCTGAAACCATTATAATTCTCGAAAGCTGAAAGATGGCTCTCAATTACATCTTATTCCACAACTGGTTGGTTTTCACAATTTAATAATGATCTTCCAATCTGTCCAGAAAAGGTTGAGGACCTGTTGTCTTACCATCAATTGATTCTAGCAAATGTCTTAAAGAGAGCTCATTTACGTGCAGCAGACAAACCAACCATTGCAAAAGTCTCTGAACAGACTCTTCTAAACGTCGTATTATTCCACCCTTTCTACCAGTATTTGTAGCAGTCCTTGTATTTGTAGCATGCAAATTTGAAATATTTTCACTCTACGTATTGTAAAATGCTTTAGCAGAATAAAAACACATACTCTCCATTTCAATTCTTTTTAGTTTAAGTTTCTAAGACAATTATTTGGCAGGATATTAACCATTCCTCTAGTCTTCTTGCTCGCCAACCTAAAAGTTGGAAAATTTTGCGGAAGGAAAGGGTTAACCATGCTGGTGGCACCCAAAGATAATAGATTTCAACGAAAATAAATATTGATTTTTAAAATACTTACTAAGGAGCAATACTCCCGCACTATTAGAATACCGATGTGCAAACTTCAATTTTTCACTCCACCCTACTATACATGCCTTATGCGGGTTCGTTTAATAGTCAAGTTAAATGCTTTTTGTGTTCCTAACGAAAAAACAAGTATTGGAAATATATTTATAAGCATTCTTGTGAACCGCGGCGGTGTTACAAAGATTGAAAATCACTGTTCCAAGTTCTTTAATGTTCTTTGAAACGCAAATTCATTTATTTTGATTCGCTCATGGCGCAACTGAACCAATGCCACTCGTATAGGACTTCTCAACCATTCGTCGTATGCACAACTTATAAAATTTTCAAAATCAGCCACAACACTTTTATTTTCACTTCAAACATCAGGTAAACAAGGTCCTTCCAAGGACACCTTCATCAAATTATTAACGTGTTCTGGAGTGAGCCGGCTCCGTTCTGATGTTAAAATTCTATTCTTTGTTGAAGATGATCTCTCCACTGAAGCGGTACCGATTGGAAGAAGCACACGTTTTGTTGCCAGAGCTAACAAATTAGGAAATATAATGCATTTATGTTTTTCACAGAAAAGTTTCAATTAGAAATCCCTTGAAGAAAGTTCTTCTTTCCATCGTTTGAGAGTTCTATGTTCAAATAGGACTTCTCCGCACAAAACATGAAATAATTGTGAAAAATTCCCTATTTAGGCTCGGATCACGGTAGAAGTTTGGGGAGGTGTTACTGGAAGTTTAGGGGGTGACACCTCTATTAGGGGTGTCTGGTGGAATCCCCGACTAAAAGCAAGAACGAATCAGATCATTCAGAGCGCGTGAGTCTGATAGAATTAGCCAATGATACACTTAGCTACTGCCAGTAGCAGACGATACAGTTAGTTACAACTCTAGCCGGTAGTGTCGCAGAGTCACTTTTGTTGCATTGTGGGAACGATTTGAATTTCCATTAGAAATATAGGGAGTGGTTCATCAGGGTAATCAGTGGGCCAGGCGGGTAATCAGGGGACCAATGAACACTTAGTGTACATTGACGCCGAAAAGAAGACAAAGTCTTTAACAGTAATGTTAATTATCAAAAAAACGCCTTTTTTGCTGTCGTTCTCAAAACAAGCAAAATGTAGATACTTCCTTTTACCTTTGGGCTTCCGCAGGCTTTTGGCAAGATATTATTGATCTTTGATCCTATGCAAGAAATTTTCGTGGAAAGCTCGCCTAAGTCTACATACAGTGTGGTAATAAGTTGCTGGTGACTCATTCTACGTAGTACGTATTACCTACAACTCTATCAGCCACTGAATCTTCAGGAACGTGGTCTTCACTATAGTTTCTGTTTTGAATTGCACCATCACTTGGAGCCGGACTTCCCAAAGTGTTCAGCTTTAGATGTTTTTTTCATCTATGCAGAAAGTTAAATCTTAATAGTAGTGCCATGGTTATCTGTTAAGATATTACAAGACGTAAAGTATATGGACAGTTCTTTCCTTTATTTTCACTATTTCTGGTACAATCTGTTCGGATGTAATTTAATATTAAGGCATAATCAAAAGAAAATAGTAAAAATTTCAAAATGACTGAATAAGGGTGGCGTTAACGCTCTTCTATCATAGCCATCACCAAGACTAACTGATTTTACCTGATATGTTACAGATACCTTATGCCACGTGGTGTAATTAGTTTCAAGGAATGACTGTTACAGTTACAACAATTTGTCAACAGATGTTACAAATCTTTCGGAGACATTCGAATCCCTGTACGATCTCAAGTAATTCGGATCCTATGTTAAGTTGAGGTTCAATCTCATACATCCTCGACACTGAAAGGGGTGTTAAACCGATCGACCGAAACGATGGAAAGAACTAGGTTACTTACTTCACATATGTAATATTTTACGTAAGGGAGCATCTGTAATACTTTACCAGAACTTGGCAAGTTTCTGTATCAAATGATATGCTTTATTTTACTCTGTCCCTTTCCCTTTCTTTCTTGAGCTTGGAAGTTCCTGATGGAATAATCAATTATTCAGTTAATGTACATGTTCTATTATTCTGTTTCTTTTATTCCTTTTCTTCAATTTTAGCGACAAAATACGTAAGAGCAGACGAGTTTTCAGTGAAGAGCAAACTATTGAAATATATTTTTCCAATAAATCAGAGAAAAAGGTAAGACAATTTTCTCTTCTAAATTACATAAATAGTTTGTTTACAGTATGTTTATCCCTACTATAAACAGTAGTTACTTTTGATTAAGTGAATGTGAGGTTTAGCATTAAATTTGCTTGAATAGTCAGAGTGGCGATGAACTAAATGAGTACCGTATATTTTTATTTGAAATCATCATCCTAGCTAACTGCTATCAGTTCACTGCTGGATGAAGATCTCACCAACGTTTCTCCACAATCATCCATCTTGGGCAATTCTTTCCATGTTACTCCGCAGTGTTTCTTGATTTCGGCACACACCTTGTATGAGGACGTTTTCTAGTTCTTTTGTAGTCTCTTGGTATCGAGTCAAGGTTTCTTTTATCCATCGGGCATCGTTTCTTCTTGTAATATGTCCAACTCGCTGTCACCTCAATGCCTTTATTTTCATGACATAAAAAATTATCCGTCACTCCTGTCATCTTTCTGATCCATGTGATTCTTTTCCTATCTTTACGAGTTGTTTCTAACATACATCTCTCCATGCTTCGTTGTGTAATCTGCAGATATCGAATATCTGATTTTGCTAGTGTCCACGTCTCCAATTCATATGTCAAATAAGGTAGAATGCATTCATTGGAAATTTTACACTTTAGACATATTGGGCGGTATTCAGAGATAATTCGTTAATCGAAGTTTAGTCACAGACTAGTTAGTAAGCATACTAACTCTTTACTAAGGAAAGTGCACTTTTTGGTATTCAGAGTCTACTTTGAGTACAAGTAAAATATTGATTTGGGTATGATTAACTTATAGAACCCCAATGCATCGGTGAGTAAAATAAATGTGGCAACTACCGAAAAGTAGATGAGCGCATGCGTAGTCTGTAAAAATGAAAATACATGAATTACGAAATACGAAATGTTGTGTCGCACGCTAAACCGTGGGTAAAAGATTAGTCTCTGCTCTAGATTAATTAGTCACATGTGATTAACTTCGTCCAATACTACGTCCTAATAAGAGACTCTGAATACAATTTTGACAGCCATCCGTTAGTTAACCACGTAGTATGGTGTTAATCAAATGTCAAAACAACTCTGCATAAGGCCCATTGGTATTTGACTTTTCAATATGAAGCTGTTCCCTCCGAATGTACTCCAGTTCAACTAAATATGCCCGTTAATTTGTTCTTTAATGATGTCACGCATGAATTTCTTCTCTCCCAGATAAGCGTAGGTGTTCACTTCTTCTAATTCTATACTTTTCATCCTCAACCCTTGACTTCCATGCGAAATTGTTGAACACCACATTAGTCCTTTCCATATTCCTTTCCAACCCTACTTCATTTCTCTTCAAATTAAGTTCTCCTATCATATCTTGCAGCTCTGAGTTGTTTGTCGGGAGAACGATGCCATCAGCGAAATGAAGATGGGTCAGATGCTCCCCCATTTACATTTATCCCTTTCCAGTTGAGAGGTCAAAGCACATACTTAAGTAGGTTCGTAAGATGTTTGGGAGAAATAGTATTATCCTATCATAACGCCGTCTCTATTCTTGTGGTCTTTATACAGGCAGACCGTTGGATTTTTGCACTGGTTTGTTTATACACATTATGTATAACTTTTATATGTGTCTTCGACACAGTTTGATTTAAGAGTGTATGTCATTACCGAAACGAAAGCTTTTTCATAGTAAATGAACGCAGCATATAAGGGTAATTCATACTCGTTTTACCCTTCTATCAGTTCCCTCTACTTGAATATGATCTAGTGTGATGTAATCATTTCTAAATCCAGCCTGCTCTCACTTTTGGATAAAGTTTAATTGTTTATCTTTAATCTGAGTGTGAATACTTTCGGAGATTGCAGCGAGTAGGTTAGTAGATTTATACTTACAAAGATCATATTTGTGTCCTTTCTTACGCAGCAGAATGATCACGATAATTCTTTACTTCTCGGGTACTCGACTGTTAGTAGACATTTAGTATAATACTAGGACCTTTTTTGCTTCTTCACCAGCTTCATCTATGTCTTAATGTAACTCTAACTTCCCCTGATGACTTTCCTTGTTTCGTGCTCATTATAACATACCCAACTTGTTGCCGTAGCAGGAGTCTGGTTCCTCTTCGTCTTCGCTTGCTTTCACTTCTGGTTCATCGCTTGAATATGTTGTACTTGTTGTAGAATAGATGAATCTCTTCTAGTATATCTTCGGGGTTTCTAGCGGTTGTGCCATCTCCTTTCTTTAGCGCTACAATCTGCTTAAATTTATTGTTAAGGCTCTGTTTTATATTCTTAAGACCTTTATTGCCTTCAATCGTTTTCCTTACGAGATTGCTGTTGAACTCTCTTACATCATGGTAATGCATTTCCGTATTATCTTGCAAACTCCCACATACCCCATTTTGGATGTAGCACTGTCATTGTTAATCTAAAATTCTCTTCGTTTCTTCGGATATTCTCTCCTCATTTTTCTTCGTTGTAACACTACAGAACATTCCTTTCTACTCGTTCCAATGCATTATACGGAGAAATTCTCGGAAATTTTGGGTAGGATCTCGTATATTTCTCATTCTAAATAAATATTTAACAACTACATGTTTTATTTTCATTCTGTAAAG
Organism: Thermobia domestica; assembly: GCF_964235325.1. Lineage (NCBI taxonomy): Eukaryota > Metazoa > Arthropoda > Insecta > Zygentoma > Lepismatidae > Thermobia > Thermobia domestica. The sequence goes on along the minus strand of NC_137460.1, from coordinate 160,588,497 downwards.
CAGTGTAATTTACGATTAGAAATATACGAAGTGCTATCCGAAATTTCCGAGAATTTCCCCTATTTATTGGAATGAGTACAAAGGAAATAACATTGTATTTTCATATTTATGTCTACTGGTTTATAATACGCTCGAATGCAGTGTATTTTATTACAACACATATATGTGTCAAGAATATTACGGGACCTTATTCCGTACCAGCATTTGCAAAGCGTAAGACAATGCAATTTTTTTAAAAAATCAATTATAGCTACTATTTCTATTATCGCAAATTAAAACACAAATTTTGCGTTGCGTTGTCGCAGACCAATGGAATATCTGATCTCGTCGTTAATAAACTAGGGATGCCAATTTTCTGCATAATATTTGATAATCTGATTTGTCACTCACAGTCAATACAAATTATTTTTGCATTTTCAATAAATCTTAAAAGCAGAAATAAGTTTTAAATAAATAGAGAAATTGTACTATTAATATAATAATGCTAGAGAAAATAAGACACACACAAAAAAGCTTGAAAACTAGAGCATAGGATGAAATTAATCGTATCTTTCTACAATACTTCCTCGGTATCTGCTGCACTTGCCACTGTTTATTCAAGCTTTACTCTATTATGTCTCTTTTACGCTTATCAGTTGTTATATCAGGAATAATGGTCTTACAAGACAAATACAAAGCATAACACCATACAAGAGTCAGAAAATAATGCAACAGATTTAATAAGCTGAGGTTGCACAGAACGTTGTCATGTGTCTTCTGTATTAACACTTTCGATCCTACGCCCGAGTCAGACTCGTTTTGTGTGTTTATTCCAAAACGCCGGAGTCCGAGTCTAACTCGTTTTTTTACGTAATAGCCCCTACATAACTTATTATGGGTTGCGGTCGGCTGACGGCCGTATTAAATACTTACTGAGACTCAGTTCTTGAAAAAATACTATTAACCTGACATCCAGCAAAGAGTAAACGAACTTTTGCAGCCTGATTGTTGTGACCAACTTTCTGCGTTTGACTGCAGCACGTTCGATAGTGGAATATTTTGTTTCGCAAACTATTTAATTTTTCAGAAGTTGTCTTGTTTGAAGCAAGTAAAATGAATATGGAAGAAATATCAAAGATTTCAGAAGAGTACAGTTTAGATCGCGTTCGGAAGGTGAAATTGATTATTCAGATTTAGATCCTGATTTCGAAATTTAAAAAGTATATGAGTACATTAGCAGTGCCGTGCCGTGGAAAATCAGAGCCCAGGCCGAGTATACGACGGAACCAGTGGCGGCCGGTGGATTGTGGTTTCGGGTGTTGCAGTACGAACGAAAGAGACAGAAGATATAAAGTGGATTCATTGACTAATCAGCATAACTTTAGATGCAAATGCAATGTGACATGTGAAATTAAATCAAATTCTGCTTTTAAAAAATAAAAAATGCAGAATATTTTATGCGATTAATCACCTTAATTAATCAGTAAGTTCATTCTCCTCTCTTTGATTGGAGCAAATCTATCTAATACATGCTGGTTGAACTCGGGTATTCTTATTGCCAGGTCTTTTTCGATGGAAAGCATAACCAATGGTGATAACCTTTCTTGGGACATTCAATTCCTTGAAAGGGTCAATTCTTTTTCATTTAGAAAAATACTTTTCGTCTTTTGCTGACGCCAAAGATACAGTTAATATTAATTTCGGAAGCTTTGTAGATTCACTAAATATTTTTCTAGATTATTGGGAACGATTCATTCTAGCAAACTCAGTCCCTGGCAGTGATCCGAATTCCTCTTCAGCGTTGACTGAAGAGAGTTCGTAACAGAGATTAGTGTTATAAAAAATGTCCATTGTACACACTTTATTCACAGTTTATTCAGTAAAATTTAAAATAAATTGAGGAAATGTATTTAGTGCAAACAACATTAGGTACTGTCATAAAACATCCTGTAAATTTAAACAGGATTTTTTTTTTTTCGAACACTCTCCTGAATTGCCCTTTGCTTATTTTGTCTAAGCCTTAATTGCAAGTTTTTCCTCAGTTGAAAGCTGGTCAATGTTTTTTTGTAAGTTATTTACAGAAGTCACTGTATACAATTCATTCAGAATTTGTAGGTTATTTACAGAATTAAAGCACACACAATAAAATTAAATCTAATAAATAAAAACCAAAACAGTGATACAAAAGAGGTACTGGTATATGAATTCCGAATATTACATATTCATACGTCAACATACACACATGTGCGTAAAAGAAAAAACTACATTCCAAATCATCCGTCTTGATTGTTACGCAATGCACGATGAACACAATATACTTCCACATGAGGCGAAACAATGCTTATCAATGTCATATGTTCTGGAAAGGAAACCTCGAAACCCGCCAGATGTAGGATCAGCATGTATACCTAACAGAAGGTAAAAGTCGAAGAACATCAAAACAAACAGCATTGCCAGTTTTAGATTCAGAAATGTGTGTTGGGAGGGGTTCGATACGTCTATGCAATATATACCTTTCTTATTCTGCATCCGAAAAGACGATAAGTAATAACTGTCACTTATATTCTTAGAAAAAAATGATAGAACAATTGTTTTTAAGAAAAGAGCGAGTACATGATGAGGCATAAAATAAAATATTTAGCCTACATCAATCGTTTCTCTGTTAAACAAGTATAGTTCGTTAGGAAAGTCTACAAATGTTAGTCAAGTTTCGAAATTTTTGGGAGGTATGGACCCGCTGGCCCCCCCTCGTGGCTACGCCCCTGAGCATTGCAAACTAGTCCCAAATTCAATGTGGCGTTCTCCATCATACACTTTTATGTAGAAATTATCAAGAGTATAAAATATACTTATTTTATAAAAGAAATATGTATATACTAAAATACTACGCTATCCACAGAGGGGAAGGCGGGCGATTCTACATACTGACCTATTAATATTTGAATCACAAAGTACTATGGAAGAAGCCTTCATTATCAATATAAGCTAAGAATTAACTTGAAATGCGGGGCTATTTTCATTTGTTTTCTGCTCTACTAGATATTTTCTTTCTTATTTTGTAATTCTGCAATCACTTTTTTAAATTGTCATTATATTGATTTGCTTCAGTATGGTCCTGTAATTTAAAAATATGAATGCATAAAAACAAATTCCATTTGTTAATTGATAGTGAAATAAAATTTAGAAATCTTATTTAGCGCGAAAAACCTTCTCGTTCATTGGAAATCATGCTGTGTTGCAGAAGCACTGCAACGACCAATCCCTTTAACTTCTGAGATAGGGGAAAGGAGACTTAACATTTGCTCCAATTCCCGCGCTGAAGGAATCTGGTCGTTGCATGCTCGCTGCAACACAATATAAATTAGAGACTCTGTGACGGATTATTTTTCGCTTTTTAAAATGGATTAACGGAACGGACAGTTACAGAAGTAAAAAATGTGTTATTTAAAGTGTATATATGAGAGTATTAAAAAGTATTTTCCTGTTCTTTACTACTATTGATAATAATATTTTTTTCTTGAAATAATTTGGTCGTTGCGCAACGCTGCAACACTAACATTAGCCGCCACTGGACGGAACCCTCCTTCCCGTACATATGAGTGAAGTCGACAAACCAGCCGCGAGGCGCCACCATACTTGGCGGGAAATGCAAGAAAATTTTAAAAAATAAACTCTGCTTTTCCTTGATTTTGAGCAATTTTTACAGTACTACTTTTCCTTCCATTCTTTTTCTTTCCGATTTGTGCGCCCCCTACATCGGCGCCCGGAGCCGTCGCCTCGCTCCCCTCCCATGGCACGGTACTGTACATGAGTATACCCATATAAAAATATTTGAACGAGGCCCATCCAGAAAGTAACTTTCCCACGCGTGCCGTAGCTAGAAAACTGTATATGGCGCGTAGCGACTGCGTTGTCGTGAGAAAGTAAGGTCCTAGCTTGGCGCATGCGCCAGTGGAACTTTCCTAGTAGTCTCAGAAGCGTCGTAGCAGTGGTTGAAGATGGAAGTGGTTTCCTATTCCATCCCCAGCCGCGTGTGAAGTGCGAGACGTTATAACGTTTTTGAATGCACAGACCATAGCGCCGATTGAAATCCATCGTCAGTTGTGCCAGGTCTATGGACCTAACCTCATGAGCAATCAGATAATGCGTTGTTGGTGTAGACAAATTTCCAGCAGGACGCTAAAATGTGCATGATGAGGAGCACAGAGTGAGGTCAACCGTCATCACATACGACCTTGTGGACCTTGTTCGGGAAAGCATCATGCAGAATCGTCGCTTCACAATAACGGAAGTCAGCGGTCAGTTACCGCAGATTTCCCGCTCCTTATTACACGCCATAGTCACTGCTCGCACTTTACACGCAGCGGCAGTATTGTTTTTCTATTGTAATTCTTTTTCGTTTGTTCAAAAAGTACATGTTTCAAACAGCAGTGTAGCGAATTACCTCTTCTTACACACACACACACACACACACACACACACACATATATATATATATATATATATATAATAAAATCGAAAGTCCAAAAACTTGTTAGCAATGTTTTATTGTGCAATTATTTAGCAATGTAGTATATTAAAAAAAGGACCTAAAAACCCCAGGATACTGGAATAAACAAGGTCAGATTAGCCCAGGATCGAAAGTGTTAACCCTTTGTTGACGTTCTGACCACAATATTAGAGACTTTACGGCATTCTGTTATGCTTAACCCTTAGGAGCTCTTGGCTTTTTGGGCTATTTTTGAGACTTTCAGTCAAGCAGCTACTGCCAGGAGCGTCATTTCAGACTTTGCTTGGGGGGGGGGGCAAGACCCCTTGATATAAGTAAAATTTCGCGTTTTTCATTGATTTACTACTACTCTATTGAGAAAATCTATATACATCTCAAACTCAGGGGGGGCAAATGCCCCTCCCTGCCCCCCTAAATGACGCCCCTGGCTACTGCATCGTCACTATTTATCCTAGGATCATGGTTCATACCTCATTCTCTTCAGAATAGAGCTGGCTTTCAAATGGTACCACTTGCATGCTCATACCATATACCAGAAGCGGGAAAAAAAAGTCAAAGTGAAAATTTCGGAGGGAAAATTTTTTTTTCTCGAACTTTGGCCCCCCTGGACCCCCTGTGTGATCGTAGCCATCTAAAAAAAATCTGATAAATAGTACTTGGTATACTGAATGTGTGTGCCAAATTTCAAGTTTCTACCTTGAATAGTAAGGGCGGGAGAATTTTTATCAAAAATTCCCACAATGCCCCAAATCACCATAAAACACTATGATCTCAGGGAAAAAAATTCCTGAGACATCCCTAATTACCCTAGGACTATAATCCGCCAATCATTCTCTTCAGAATAGAACTGTCTTTCAGTCGGTACCATTCACATGTCTCCATCATGTATCTAAGGCGGGAAATTCCTGGAAAAAGGGATTTTTGGGGCAAAATTTCCCTTTTCTCAACTTTTGCCCCTCTGGACCCCCCTGTTTTTACGCAGAAATCGGAAAAAAACTTTTGGTAAATACTACTCGGTGGACTGAATGGTTGTGCAAAATTTCAATCTTCTAGGTGAAAAAATAAGCCCGCCAGAAAAAAGTTCCCTACCATGCCCCACTTTTACCCTATACAGAAGTATATTTGGATAAAAATTCACTGAGACGGCCCTAATTACCCTAGAATAATAATTCGACCGTCATTCTCTTCAGAATGGAACGGCCTTTCAGACGGTAGGACTCACGTGGTCCTATCGTGTATGTGAGGCGGGAAAATGACGAAAAACGGGATTTTTGGGGTAAAAATATCCCTTTTTAACCCTTTGCCCCTCTGGTTCCCCCCCCTGTTTTAACACTGACATCGGAACAAAAAATCTGGTAAATACTACTCGGTGAACTGAATGTTTGTGCAAAATTTCAATCTTCTACGTTCAAAAATAAGCCCGCCAAAAAATATATATACCGACAATGCCCCATTTTTCCCTATATAGAAGTATATTTTTCAAAAAATCCCTGAGACATCCCTAATTACTCTAGAATAATAATTCGACCGTTATTCTCTTCAGAATGGAACGGCCTTTCAGACGGTATGACTCACGTGGTCCTATCATGTATATGAGGCGGGAAAATGACGACAAACGGGATTTTTGGGGTAAAAATATCCCTTTTTTACCCCTTTGCCCCTCTGGTTCCCCCCCTGTTTTAGCACTGACATCGGAACAAAAAATCTGGTAAATACTACTCGGTGGACTGAATGTTCGTGCAAAATTTCAATCTTCTACGTGAAAAAATAAGCCCGCCAAAAAATAATGAACATAGGCTTAAAAAGGGAAAAAATACATTTTAAGATTATGACGTCATCACCTCCCATGTCTGGACGCAGGACGGTCTGAAACCATACGTAATGTCTTCTACAATGTCTCTGGACTTGAAAAACAAAAAAAACCGGACGAAAAAGCTCAAATAGAAGAGAAATAACGCAATGTACCATGAAAAACGCGTATGGTACAAAATGTACCATAAGATCCCAAAAGGGTTAAATAACATGATGTATGCAGTTCGTTCAAGCAGTTTACCCATCTCAAATGAAATAGCCAAGCTTCTGAATCGGGCTATTAAAACTATATATTACTAAGTTTCATATTACCAAGTAAGCATAATCTATTTTTCTTTATAGGTGTCTTTTCAACACCCGGATATAACTTCAGTTCCATTGAGCAGATTTATAGTTATACCTGAAGCATCCTTGGTCACAACTACAGTCAAAATTCACAATGTAGAAGCTAGTAATGATCTTCGTTCAATTCACATAAATCGCAGACAATGTATCTTTGCAGATGAATATGATGATAATCAACAGCAATGCAAGTTTATTCATTCTTATTCTGATGATATATCGATGACAACTGAAGAAGGTAATTTTTGCTTCAACATTAATTCCAAGAGAAAGTAGTATTAACAATACTTGATAATAGAAATGTAATAAATGGCATTAATGCTTTGAGAACTAATATGTGATAAATGAAATGCTTCTGTGGTAACTACAAGCTTTGTTGGTGCTTCAAAACCTTTAATTATGGAGTAGTTTTTGTGTAATCATTGCACTAAAGCTTTCCCACTTAAAATTATGATGACTGTGAGAATTGGGACCATAGATTTGTAAAATTTATAGACGAAATACATTACTTTTAGAGAGGAAAGTATAAGTAATAAAAATATATGGGACAATGTTAAAAGAATATAAGGCAAACCGTATGCTTTTAACCACGTTATAGTTCATAAGGAGGCCATGATAAAATGATTTACTATGTGAATACAGTGATTTAAGTAATGATTCTAACTATGATATTCTATGGTGTTCAGGTGTCCAGTAATATGAACAATGCATTGTGTTTCCCCTATCCTCATTCAGATGCACACTCACTGTTACTGGCACATGTGCTCCCTACGGACGCATCCGTGCGCAAAACCACTTGCTTTGCCTGGGCCGTTCACATGTTACGTAACGCTATTATGACAAATTTTTACGCACTCCCTCCCATAATCATACTTTGTAACGCAAGCCCGAACTCCTTTCCCCTTTTGTCATGTAACGCTTTTTTATTTTTGTTTCTAACCAATTTTGTTTATTTTGGGAGTTATTACAATAAAACTAATTTTAATGGCAGAACTTTTAATTACAAAATATTTGTATTTGGAATAAATTTGTAGTATATTTTTCGACAACAAATCAAAGTATTAAAAAGTGATTGTACCGTAATAATATTTTAACGCCATAAGGTTGTTTAATTAACCAGTCGTAATTCTTCGATATTACATATTGTCATTTTAATAAGGAGATCGCACACATTCTTTTAGGTCATCGATGATTGATAAAAACAAGGTACTGCTGGAAGATGCAGGTAAAATAGGATCCAAAGAACTGACATCAGCCTCTTCTGCCGGGATCCAGGATGCTTCTTGTATTTGAAGTTCTCCAATGTCGACGATGCAAAGATCTTGACCGCAAATTCGACGTGACTGCACACGAGGTGGAACAGGAACATTTCGTTTGTGAACAAACTTTCGAGCATCTTCTTTGGACTTTGGACTTCAGTTCACCTATTTTCAAATTCTTCTTGTCCTAAATCAGTTACCTAATATGTGAACAACCCCTTAAATACAATTCTTACTTTTAGTGACCACCTAGCAAAGGTCAGTTGGTGTTTTAAACACTATCGTAGTTACGACATACGTATGTCCGCACGTTGTATTTGTAGAGGTTAAGTCCTAAAGACAATTTGCACCCTGGAATTCAACCCCTTCCATAAAAAATAATTTATAAAATACTAGGAGTCGATTTCGTTATGAAAGAAATACATGAGTCACGAATTCATGTATAGTCCCATAAACTGGTACCGCACCGTTAAAATATCATGAACTTTTGCTCTCGAGTGTAAAAGGTAACAGTGATTGAAGAAATTATTCATTTTATTCCTTTTTACCTTCCTGATTCCAGTATGAATGATATGGTACGTACAAAGCTTGTCAAATTAACAATCTTTAAACTTGCAGGGAGGCGGCGTCTGCCGTTTCCATCTGGCTTGAAACCACCAGTATCGCCATTAACCCGTCACATTAACCCTTCACTACCGCCTTTAATCCTCTACTCTTAATTTTGCCAACAACGTATTGCATTCATAGGCGGCGCCACAGAGTGTGCAGTGGGTGCAGCTGCACCCACATTAACTTCGATTTTCAGATTTCCTACAATAATCTTTCCTATTTTGTATATTTATTACTTCCTGTGTTTGGATATATTTGAGTAACTTCTTAAGTCTCTCATAAGTTACTTGCAATCATACAGTGTTTTTCTAGTTTTTTTTAAAAAAAGTAAAACTTAGGGATTATTTTTGAGATCTTATGGCTTAATAGTGCAGAGCGTTCTGGTAACAATGTTAAGATGTGTTGTCCCGCCCTAGCCTACAACCACATTACCAAAATCCTGGCGCCGCCAATGATTGCATTGGTATTTATACCCTGAAAGTTCCATACCAATACATGCTTAAAACAGAAAGTAAAACTTATGGATTATTTTTGAGATCTTATGGCTTAGAGCGTTCTGGCAACAACGTTAAGATGTGTTGTCCTATCCTAGCCTGCACCCACATTACCAAAATCCTGGCGCCGCCTATGATTCCATTGGTATTTATACCCTGGAAGTTCTATAACAACACATGGTTAAAACACAAAGTAACTACCTTTGGCGTGGGAGACCCGGATTCGATTCCCGGCGGGAACTCATGTGGTTCGGATTCCACCTTAATCAGTAGGTCCACGTCTCATATAGCCTCGCTGCTGAACGGGACGTAAAACTCAAAGTCAACTCAACTCAACAAAGTAACTACCGCTTTAGCGTACTTGTATGTTAATTTAACACCGAAGACATGGCCTTCCGAGCATATCAGAAGTAACTAGTAATTGCCAGTGAGAATTTTTAATTGGATTTTATTGTGTACAACAAGCAAAGCTTTCCGCAGTATATTTGACATTTTTGCCAAGTAACGAATAACGTAACATGTTCTGCTGTAATCCGTCACGAAAATAGTTCTGTAAATTTATGAACTGTCTGACAGCAGTTACATGAGTAGCAGTGCTGCCACATGTTGTTCTTACGTATTAGCACATGAAAAAAACAGATGAGACCAACAGATGGGAGAACAGTTCTCACCAGACGTTACCGAACTCTTACCGTCATTCAGCGGTCATTCGTCGAAAAGTCTCTATAACACCTTCTGGCGGAAAGACGACAACTGCCATCTAACTTTCCAACGACGGTAGCCGCTTCGCATCCGCTTCGAACCGTAAGCGGATCGATGCCGGCAGTCATTTTTCCTTCACTTCGGCGGCTGTCCGCCAAAAACCGACGGCGGACCGATTATAGTTGGCGGCACGTTCCACAGGAGGATATTTGCTACACAATCTGGAGATTAAGGAACGAGACATATTTTCATTTAACGTGTAATAAAAAAACGATCTATTGTCTGTTAATGTCACATCATCATATCCGAAACACTGTTATAATGAATTCTGTGTTTCCTGTTCAAATTGTTTCACACACTCAGTATTAAGATAAATATTTAAGTATTTTCAGTGAGTTTTTATTTCGAATAAAGTTCAGTATTCAAGCTAGTTAACAGGAATAAGTTTCGAAGCTAATGGATGAGAAAATATAAGTTATATGTTGTATCATTACGCTTTCTTTTTCTGAATATCGATTACTGCTTTGGAGTGTAACATTGTGTCTGTAAATTGGCCACACAGTAATGTACTAACAAGCAGGGCCTAACTAGGAGGGAGCAAGAGGGCCACGTACCCTGGATACGAAGTTGGTGTGGAGCCTAAAAGGGTGTACATTGAGGGAGCTCCGAATTTTGTATTTGCTACGGATGACACCAACTCTAGTTGCGTGACTGGTAAAGACGTCAGATGCAATGTTACAAGTGCGCAATGGCTCAGACAAAACTAAAAGAAGTGTGAATATGAGTTTACTTTCTGTTGTTAACGAAAAATTGTTATTTTCGTCATCATTATATCTCACATAATTAAAAACTTTTACAGTCGAGGAAGAGAGTTCAAGTGTCTCTTGGATCTATCAACAACAATGTATGAGACTCTGTGATGAAGACAACATAGTGGAAGTTCATAGGACAAAAGAGACGTAAGTGAATGACATTAGCATAACCTTAGACAAATGATTTTGGTGGTTAAAAGGTTGGATAAAAATAGGTTACCCGGATTTATTACACCGTTTTATACCCAATTTTATCCAGCTACAAAAATGAATAAACAAATGCCAATGTCACCAATGACCTAGAGTATTAGAACTAATTAACCCTTTCGGACCCAGGTGGCCAAAGTGGCACACAGTGGCACATCTTTCACTTTTTTTTTAATTCGCTCCTGTGTGGACACTAATAGGGATAATATTTTTGGTCAAATATGGTTGGACCATAGTTTATCATATTAGTTTCTTTTTCTTCTGAGTGTCAATTTTCCATCTCAAATTTCAGACCAAAGTCAAAAATTTGATAATTTTCGAATTTCCAATTTTCTTCTTTTTCCATGTAGTTTCCTTCGTTCTAGAGAGATTTCCTTAAGACTTCTCAGGTAGATACCTCGGATAGATACCTGATTGTTGACATCAATTGGACCAGCCCGCGCGCACTGTTGCCAACTACGAAGGTTTAGAATTTCTCTAAATTTGGGCAAAGAGTCGAAATTTTGGAATTTTTTGTTTATAAATCCGTACTTATACATCCGAGCGCAAGTCAACTTACGTCAGTCGTTTTGGTCCTTGCTGAACAAAAATGGTTACAGATCGTTACAATGGGGTAATTAGGAGGCGCACGAAAAATTAGTGTATAGGTTCTAACCCTTGATTTTTCTAGTTTTTCCCTTCTTTTCTTTGTACCGTAATCTATTTTTTGTAATTACAAACTTTGTTTCTTAAATATCGCTACGCTACTTGTAGGTTTTATTAGTGATGTACCAATGTTTATTTTAAGATAGTTCGCGTCTGTAGCAGTGTTGCTAGCCAAAAATAATTCCGATTATAGGGGAAATTTTGGAAACAATCCCTTCTTTGTCTCTATTACTTCCCTCTTGTTGGCTATATTCGAACAAACGTACCACTGTCTGAAAGCCTCGTCATTAGCCTACACAACACACCATAAAAGTTTCAGTAGGATAATTAGGGGAAGTAGAATTGACGTTTATAATAAACCATGTTCTAAGAAAATTGTGAATTTCTGAGGTAGAATGAGATATTTTTTGACATGATACTTGTAGGATATTGCCATGATACTTGTAGGATATATTCATGGGGTACTAAGGTTTATTTTCAGATAATTTTCCTCTGTCTGGTGGGAGTGTTTCCAGCCGAAAACAAATAATTCCCGATTTTAAGTGAAAAATTTGGAATATTTTCCTTTTCCATCCTCTATTATATCCCTCTTGCTCGCTACATTGGAACAAATGTACCACTATCTGAAAGCCTCCTCTTTGGCGTATAGAACGCACCATAAAAAGTTTTAATTAGGGAAGCTATAGCCCCGGCATATCCGTTGATTTTTGCTTCTGAGGCGTAAAAAGTGTCAAAATTTCATGTCTTTGATGACAGAGAATTTTTTTCTTTCTCTCTTTGTATGGCAGCCAGCGACTTCAGGTTTTCACTGTACCATGTTGACACATCAAAGGATGTTTCTAGATGACTTGGACCAATGTGACAACAGTGGTGCCAGCTACAAAAAATCTTGAAATTCGGTTAGGGAATTTTTTGTATATTTTCATCTCTACATTTCCCTCAATAGTTTCCCTCCCGTTGACAACACTGCAATGTAACTTACACCAAATAATAGCCACATCCCTCTTCTAAAAAACAAGGCCTTAACCATACCAATCGGTTAAATGTTTTTGAGCAATAAGCCACTAACTGAAAATGTAGGAAAACGCCAAAAATGACTCGAGTCCGAGGCAAAAATCACACTTGCTATTTATGATAGCACAATCTCAATTAGTACAGTTATAAGTAACACGTTATGTCCAATTATCTAGTTATGCCCAATTAACTTTTCTGTATGTACAGAACCACATCTCGTATGTCCTGAATACTTAGAAGGGAATGTAAAATAAACAAGCCTGACATTTGTAGGATTTCCAGTCACTAATGATGCAGTCACTAAGGGTGATAGGTGCGTTTCAATGACTTATATCAGGACATGCTAAATCGTCTGTAGATGATTATAGAAAGAAACCATAGAGCCTAGAATATCTCAATGACAGTTTCAAACTGACGGCAGAAGTTCCATACTGAACATATTGGGGCCTCAATAGTAATGAAGACAAGTGAGAAACTTATCGTATTACTAGTGATGCAATTCAGATCTCATGGACATGTGGTTTGGGCGCACTCAAGAGATTATTATTTTCTACTTCTACCTGTTTACTTTCCTTTACAATTAAAAATAGGATAGAATAAATTAAATAAAATTAAATATTACTGTCCGTTTCAGAGTAAAGAACATATGTCGCTCACTTATAGACCGCAGTATGGGATAGCAAATCCAAGACAGAGGGAAGTGGAGGGGATACGTAAAGAGGGGTCTGCATGTATTCACGGCATATTGGCAACGGAAAGAGAGAATTCGTACCGAGCTTGTAAAATTGCTCGATGAACGAAAGGACGAAAATAGCAGTAACTTGTTACATAACACAATTGGAAAAGCACTAACTGGAAGTTTGTACGAAGCAGTTTGGACATTGAATTTCAGAAATATTTTGCAATTCAGCCGATAAAAACCTTCAGTACCAACAACGAGAACTTTAATAGTTTGAAGTATATATATAATACTAATATGTGAACTACCCAAAAATATATATTTCAGAATCCTAATGTACTCACGCAACAATTTTTATAGAGGGAGTTTCGGGCATATAATTTGAAGTACTCACCAAGTACCTATATAAAAATTGTTGCGGAAGTACCACAGAATTCTGAAACATGCATATTTGGATAGGGCACATAGTAGTTCCTAAGTAAAGTCTTAACCCGACTACGGTAAGTCGCATAGTTTTGTAGCTATGGACCTTTAAAGTTCATTTTTTCATGTTTTCGGCGGCCTATAACACCGAAAGGAAGCATTTGTGCAACCAGGTTGGTCTATAGTTTTTGTCTATAGTTAGTAAAGTTGAATCGCTCTTACTCCTTGCTCCTTTGTTAATCGCAAGACCATACTTATATCAAAATTTCTACAATAAAAAGAAAAAATATTTATTTTAAAATATTATAAAACTTCACAAACAACCAAAACAAAAATAATATGTAACTCATAACAATATGTAATAGAAAGCAATGAAAGGTAGTTCAATAAGTACAATGGATTGGTTAGTTCAAAGCAACAATATAATTCAAATGTATGACTCGTTCTGACAACCGGCAACTATCGCATTGCCTTCGAGAATAGTGTCATGAATCGATTTACACCTGATTGGCTAAACTTATAGAATAATCAGTCGGACCAGAGGTCCTCTACTTTCCTATTGTTATTTCTAATGTAGAGAATTTCAATTGGGAAGTCCGCCACGAGAAGGAGCTCTACTATTTCCGATAAAATCTACTCTTATGATCTTTTCTCCTTAGTGTAGAAATTTAGCTGGCAACAGTAGGTTGAAAAGCAGAAACAAATTTCTACTAGCAATCATTCTATGAATTTACTATTATCAAATATTAGATAAAGTAATTCATGCTACATTACTAAATGATCAAGAACTGTCAGACAATGATCACTTCCCAAATAGTTTGTATAAAGGGAAATAAAATAAAAACTAAAAATGCCATTTAAAATTTTTTCTAGGTATCCCCAGTCAGGTCAGGCTCATGGAGTTGTGACAAAGGAGTCCATAACTGCAGCAAATAGGTTTATGCAGGAAAACTGCCATGTCATCTTGGATAAAATTGCTTCTTTACTGAATATGAGCTTCGGTTCAGTACAACATATAGTGTATTACGAACTCCGCTACAGAAATGTGTTCCCCAGGTGGGTTCCTCGAAAGCTGACGCAGGAACTAAAAGACTGTCGGATTGACACATGTCAAGAGCTGCTGAGGCTTTATGGAGAGCAGGGTGAGGATTTTCTAGTTCACATTGTCTCCTGGGATGAAAGTTGGATGCACCATTTTCAACTGAAGACGAAATGTGCAAGCAAAGAATGGCAACAATCTTTCCCACCGAAACCAAAGAAGTTTCGTAGATATCCCTCTGCAGGAAAAGCAATGTTGTCTTTATTCTGGAATAAGAACGGTCCTATTCTGGAACACTATATACCTCTACGTACGACAGTGACTAGTTCCACCTACACCGAAATTCTCAAGAACCATTTGAAGCCAGCAATACGCACAAAGCTGAATGCAGGCTTTTTTTATTTAACATGATAACCCTCATCCTCATTCTACTCGTGCAATCATGAAAACTGTCGACGACCTATGCTTCAAGCGCCTTCCACATCCGCCACACTCGCCAAAATTGGCACCATCAGATCTCCATATCTATGGTTCAAGGAGCATCGTGGAGGGTAGAAGTTCAACTCTGATGAAGACGTCCAATCGGCGATGCATGAGTGGCTACAGCACCAACGAAAATAATTTTCCTTACGCGCTATTGAAGTACTCTCTACCCGATGGCATAAGTACATTGAACTGGGAAGGGACTATGTAGGAAAATAATGTGAAAACAAACATTCTCCCTGCAGTAAAATGGTGCGGGAAAATAATTGCGGTTTTCATTTGGCTCTCCCTCGCAGCATTGCTTCTTGCAGGTAGGGCCTCAATTAGCAGTATATTTATTCATGAGAGAGTGAGAAAAGATAATCAGTGTCGTTTCATATTTTTCTAAGCTCCCAAATGTGTCATGGTTTACGATTCAGTGTCCTTCCTTGACTGGGAGACTCACAGTCGATTTCTAATAGAAGGAAATACGTTTCGGATCACAAATTAAACTTTTATTTATTACCCTATATAGCCTCGCTGCTGAAGAGATCTTTAAAAAAAATAAACACATGTTGTTTAAAATCATATCTACAATAGCAATGCATATTAAGTACATCTGATAGCTATGCACTTAAATTTATTGATTGCTTTTAATACGTATATGTATTTTAGAATATATTTTTTGTACTGTCGTTGTATTGCATTTCCTATTTATTGCGCTATGTAATTTTCAGATCACAAATTCAAGGAATTATACTTAATTTACTTCCTTCAAGTGAACATTTTAAAGTCAGAGTTACTCTATGGCAATTTGAACTCATTGGTAAGTTGCATTTTTATGTTGTCTATGTTAGGTTAGTCCATTAATAATATTTTAAAGTCAAAATAACTTAGGTTAATTAATAGATGCATTAAAGGTAATTCAGACTAAGCAATCTCTTTAAAAGACCGTACATTAATTTCTCGTATTTTGAAGCAGAAATTAATCTGTGTGTTTTGTTTTAATATACAATGTGATAAAACGTACTCACTACTGTATTTACCTTTCTCGCTCCAATTTCTTAAATTAAATCATAATGTTGAATTTGCTTATGAAATATTAACTAAATTTTAATAGGTGTGTTCGGAAGTCTTGTACGTCTTCGGTACCATTTTTCTCGCGCTAAGCGTTGCTGACAGTGACCAGTGGCTTGCAAATTGCAATCTTACCGTGGATGTTCAGATTATGTAACTCACGTCTGACTGACTACCACATAGACTGATCCAACACAGACAACACGTACGTGTACGACACATGTGCCCTATCCATGCATAAGCCGTACATGTGCACATGTGCATCTGTGTGGATGATGAACACACACATAACTCGTGCATAAGTCGTACACGTGAATTTACGTGGATGAAGCACACATACATAACTCGTGTATGTGTACATGTGCATTTGCGTGGGTTATGCACACGTATATAACCAGTGACTAAGTCGTGCATGTGCACATGTGCATTTGCGCGGATAAAGCACACATTTATATAACCCGTGCTTATGCCGTTATGTGCTATCTTGAAGTTGTTATTTAATGTAACCTCTTAAGAGATTGGTGTAATATTGGTAATGAGTACAATATGAAGCATTCCTATCACGACAATATTGTTGAATGACAACTCGAAACATCGGTTTGTCTCGCTTTTCCCAGAAATTCATAAGGGATCCTTTGCAATATTGAAGACGGTGCAATACCACACTGGACTTCGTTTTAAAATTTTGAGACGGGTAAATCGATGGTCATTGTAACTGCCAGGTGGCCACTAAAGCAGGTTAGTATAATTTATACATCTCGAACCCGATGAAGAAGAGATTTACTGATATAGAGTCTGTCTAATCGAGATGAAGACGATCCAGACGTAAAGAAAGCATGAGCTCATTAGGATGAACATGGCGTCACACATTTATTAGGCCATAAATGGCTATTAGTTGACATAGAGTATACGAACCGTTGAAATGAGGGTAAGCATCGATGGGGAAAAGTGTAAAATTATATTCCCCGTCAAGAATACATGGGGAGCTACCATTATACAAAGCCGGAAGGAGTTCAGTGGCAAAGAACTTATTTTGTTCCCGTTTATACGAAGAACCAAATTTAGCATAGACACTGTACAAACGAACATGTTGTAAATCTCCCGTGGTAATACGCTCACTGGGATGTTGTAGAGGTACCACAAAATTGAGATCGCTGCGATAAATACGGCTATTCCTGAAGCTGTTTCACTAACACTGGTAACATGAGAATGATTGGGTAGGTAATGGAATTCTGTGACTGCAACTTCCTGAACGAACAAAACATCGATTTCTTCTTGATGTGTCACGACACTCAGGGCATGGTGCTTAACTAGAGAGGTGAACGTATTGAGATTAATAATCGCTAAACGAAAAGTAAACATAAAAACAAGAAGAGACAACAAATATATGCGAGCGTAACAACACATGATAAATAGGGAGTAATATTACTGCAAAATAAGAAAATGCAATAGAGTATTATGATGCCACTACAGTTTTAGGTACTTCCTTCTTCGGAATTATCTTCCGGAATTAAATTCGGAATCCGATTTCAACTTTTTGTGAAAGCTCGCGTTTGGTATGCAGTAGACCCTATTACCAGAAGAACCATGTATAGGATGCAAGTCCTTACTAAACACACTACTGAGCAGGGTGGAAAAAAATCATGATTTTTTTTAAAAAAATCATTTTTGTTGATTTTTTTTATTTAAATCGATTTTTTTGATTTAAATCAAATCTTTCTCCTCGTAAATTACAAGTCGCGAATTGAAGAAAAAGCATTAGGAATTAGTATTAAATGCTAATTATGCCATTTAAGTGAAAGTATTAGGGTTGAATTTTGAATTAATCCCCAATTGTTAACCTATATCAATCCCAAACAATGTTTCTTAACCCTTTTAAATTATGGCTTTTCTTTTTAAAAAAAAACGTAAATTATAAACTTTCGTCAAGCAGCTACATCATCATCCCTATTTTTCCTAGGATCATGATTCATACGTCATTCTCTTCAGAATAGAATAGCCTTTCAAACGGTAACATTCACATTTCCCTATCATGTCCTTGAAGCGGGACATTTTGAAAGAAAATGGGATTTTTCTGAATTTTTTTCTCAAATTTTGAGCCCCTCTGAACTCCCTTGTGTTAACGCACATATCTCAAAATCAACTGGGAAATACTAAGGGGTGTACTAAATGTGTGTATAAAATTTCAAGCTATCTTGAATAGTCAGGGCGGGGAAAATATTTAACAATGAGCTAAGAACATCTCCAGAATGTCCCAGATAACCTGCATGTAATACAAAAATTTCCTCAAACATCCCTATTTATCCTAGGGTCGTGATTTTACATTATTCTCTTCAGAATAAAAAAGATTTTTAATCGTACCATTCAAATGTCTCCATCGTATATCGGGGCGGAAAAATCACGAAAAAAGGATTTTCTGTTAAAAAATATCCTTTTTTACTTTTTACCCCTCTGGACCAACCCCCTGTTTTACGGAAGAGATCTGAAACACTGAAAAATGCTAAGGGGTTCATTGAATAAATGTGCAAAACTTCAATCTTCTAGGTGCAAAAGTAAGCCCGCGAAAAATAATATCCGCCAAATACCCTAGATTCCTGTATAAAACAGGATCTCAGGTAACAATTTCCTGAAACATACCTATTTATCCTCGGATCACGGTTCGTTCATCATTCTCTTCATAATAGAACAGCCTTTCAAACGATATAATTCATACGTCTCCTTCTGAATTGCGAAAAAAGCTATTTTGTTAAATATATCTTCGTTTTTTTTTTTTTACATTTTCCTCTCTGGACCCCCCTTCCTGTTTATACGCAGAGATCTGAAAATACTAAGGGGTGCACTGAACGAGTGGGCAATATTTCAATCTTTTGAATGCAAAGTGTAAGCTCGCCAAAAAATAATAATAATAGGCATAACAAAAAATATCTTTTTAAATTTATGATGTCATCACACACTATGTCTCGACTCAGAAAGGCACGAAAGTATATGTAACATGTTCTACAATGCCTCCAGTCTTGAAAAAAAAAAAAAAAAAAAAACCGAAGTAAAAAGGTTTATTGGTACTTTTGTAATCGAATAATGAAGATTCGACTTTTAATAGAATAAAAATAGGTAATATAATTTAAAAGGTTAAACATTAAGGAAAAAGTAGAGCAACGTTTATCAAAATGACAGTTTTTCACAAAAGTTACTGATATTTGGTAGGGGCATATTTTTAAAAAAAAATGGAACTAGCTTGAGGCACGAAATACTTAAATTTCGCCTAAAGTTATAAATCTTTAAAAAAATCGGAGGGGGATAGGACCCCTCTAAATACGCCCTATTATCTGGGAACAAACAAGCAGACGCGTACACGAAAGAATTTATGTCTTAAATGTCGATGGTGATTTCCCCGTTGGAATAGTTAACGATTTAAAAACCCAGACCCATTGATACGAAGAGAAGAAAGCAGGATTGCTCCATTACCCATTCAAAACGGGATTTTCCCTAATCATCCTGTGCATGACACTTGTTTTAATACTATGCTGTACATACTGTACATTTGAGTCTCATTGTATTATGGTTATTAACTTCCGTAACCGAAATAACAGAACAGAAACGGGATTTTACTTATTTTCACTTTAAATTATTTTATTTCGAAATTTGATTTAAATCAACGATTTTTATTTAAAAAATCAAGTGATTTAAATCTTGATTTAAATCGTGATTTAAATCAGATTGATTTAAATCAAACCACCCTGCTACTGAGTACTTTCTGTTTACTGAGTATGGGTTTATCACTGAGAATAATTTCTGTATCTGAGTCATTTGTGGAGTCACTACCGCGAGAGCGTGATGGTAACTTGAGAGGTAATCCTGGTGGAACAGCTAAGGGTACAATCTGAGAGACAGAACAAGTTTCTTCAACTAAACCAGTATCACTTACCGTAGAAACCGACGAGACGAGTTTTGAAAGAGCTGGTGTGGTGCTGGGTGTTACTGGAACAAGTTTGGTATCCTGATTTTCTTCCACTTCCATGGTGTTAGAAAGCACAGGTTCTGTAGGAGCCGGGTTTGATTTAATGTTGGGATCTGCTGGCTGGTTGTCTGCTTCGTTCGGTGGGTGTGAAGAAGTTGATTCCTAAACATCCTTATCCTGAACATCCTGAACACTGGAAAAACTCTGTAACTACCGGTGTCAGGAGCTGATGGATCTACTGATAAATTATGGGGTACTCGTACAATGGGTGAAACGGGATTGTTTGCTGTATATGGCACAGTAAGATGAGAATTCCTTTTCTTGGGACAGCCCTAAACCAAATACTCGGGTGAGTTTGCAGATAGCGCAAGTTTAGATTTGACCAGCAAAGCTGGTAAACAAATGTAAACCACAGGCCGTGATAAACGAAGGAATGTTTCGTTTAATAGTCATTTTAACAAGGTAACGACCCGTTCGGGTAGCATAGAAGTGTTCGTTTGAATATTGAATTCATTGACAATACTAGTGACAACGCCATATTGGGAGAGCACACGTGTTAATTGCATGACACTAAGTTCCATGGGGCATAAGGACACCTTGGCTATCACCAAAGAATTATCCGCCAAATCAATAAGCAACAGATGCTCCCCATTATTATCTGAGTAGGTCACTATTCTATTAATACAGCTAATATTTGTTCACATAACACTTTGTTAATTAATTTCAGATATAAGTTCTTACGTACGAAGTCCATTTCAAATGGCAGTACCTGGTCAACCGTTAAATTAAATACTTTACGGATCCATTCATGAACGGCAATAGACATGGGCTTTGACTCACCATGACAAAGTTGATGCGCAACGTACTTGCTCTAATGCAACTCATGGCAGTAATTCGACGATTAATGTTGCCAAACTATGGAGAATAATAAATATTCACTGAAAATGCTAATAAAGTTATAACGTTTAAACTGAAAATTCACATACTGAAGTTTTAACTTCTCAGAAGAAAATAGCGACGAAAACAATCAATCAAAAAATAGAGCAAAGGCAGAGACGATTTTCCTCGCTTCGTTGCGAGCGCTGAACTTGACAGTAAGCCAAATATTCCTAAGTTCAGCCCTAATTCTGGAATGAACCAGCTTCTTCCTATAAGGCTGTTTATACTATAGTGCACGCCGAAACTGGTTTATTCGACGATCTGGAGACAAATTAGTGCTCGTTAATAAACGGAATAACATACAATCTAGGAAAATTACAGAAATAATAACGTACTATATAGTAATTTCGCCATGCAAGTTCAAAAGTACGCTTATGATAATAATAATAATAATAATAATAATAATAATAATAATAATAATAAGTGTAATAAGTATTCACCTTCACTGTATAATTGTCACTTCAACGAATAATAATATCAATATTCTCCAATACTTGCGACGCCGGGCACACCGCATCAATCTTGAAAAAAATGAAATGAAAGTTTGAGTTTTACGTCCCACGGTTATGCCGGTTAGACTAAAGGAGACGGTGATAAAGAGTAATGAATGAAATGGTGGAATGAAGAAAGTGGGAGGAAACGGGAGAACCCCGAGAAAACCCACGCACACGGTGTTTGTCCACCACAAAGTTCACTTGGCGGGAGCAGGGTTTGAACCCGAAACCCCTAGCACCAGAGGTGAACGCTCTACCACTGAGCCACCGCGGCCCCGCATCAATCTTGCCAAAGATTCTTTCAAGATTAGGCTTTTGCCATATTTTCTATTCCGTTTTCAGAAAAGCCACCTACGTGGTGTTTATCCCCCGTAAAGTCCATATGGCATAAGGAGGGATCAATCTTACGTAGGCCCTATACATAAAATTCGGGAGCACTACTACACATGTTATTGTAGAATAAACTTGTGTGCAGCGTTACACAAAATATTTATTTACGTCTTGGTGCGCGTGGACATGGCTCTAACCCACATCACTGCCGTGTCGTGACAAAACGCTGTAACTTTGGCGAAGAAGTTTTGCAAAAATGAGCCTTAAAGTTTTCATCCGAAAATGTGATCTGTATCGTGTAGAAATAGTATATCTTGACTTTGAAAAAACGTGGTTACATGTAATGTTACGTAAATGCATGTTGTGTGATTAAATTTGGTGAAAATTGATTGGTTGACCATTATTGCCTAGTTACACTGGTTCTACACGATACAGATCACATTTTCGGATGAAAACTTTAAGGCTCATTTTCGCAAAACTTCTTCGCCAAAGTTACAGCGTTTTGTCACGACACGGCAGATCATCCGACTGACGCGATGACTCGTTTCAACTCTACCATGTTATTCCATTGGTGCGAATTACAGCGTTATATCCATAATAGATGAAATCGAGACTTGATGTTCGAAATAAATAAATCTTCACAGATGACTAGAAAATGGCCACCTTTTCGGTTATTTCAAAACAAGATTTTATGTTAGTTTGACACAAAATTCCTCTCCATCCTATAATTTAATGTGTTTTATTCACGTTTCAAATGTGAAACATGCAAGGACTGCTAGATCTATAAGGAACATCAAATTTTCATTTTGAACATTTGTAACTTTTCATTATGATACAGTTGGAAGTTTTAATATAAGCTGTTTCCGATAGAAATTTAGCAGCAAAACAGCTCTCATTCATTTTTTCTTTATTTCTTTTTCTATTTTTTGTTCACTGCATTAGTAGTCTGGAATGAAAGATATGATCTACGCTATTTACTGGGTTTATTAGAATATATTTCGGATCAGTACGTCCAATAACACTGCCGAATTTTGAACCGAACTACACCTAAACAAAGCATGTGCTTTAAATTTTAAACATTATCATATATGTGTCTCGGGACTCTACAGTTCCACTGGAAATTTAGTATTTAATTTGAGCACCAAGTTTGCTAATCATTTTGAAATTGACTATTTTTGAAGCATCCTCTATATATTCGAATAGCCCTGAAAAAATATATAAGAAAACAAACGTTACTTCTATATTGCTGTTACGGGGCGCGGTGGCTCAGTGGTAGGGCGTTTGCCTTCGGTGCTTGGGGTCCCTGGATCGATCCCAGCTTGCGCCGTTTGGACTTTATGGTGAACAAACACCGTGCTCGTGGGTTTTGTCGGGGTTCTCCCGTTTCCTCCCACGTTTTTCATTCTACCATTTCACTCATCTCTCATCGTCACCGTCTCCTTTAGCCTAACCGTGGGACGTAAAACTTAAAGATTTCGTTTCATTTCATTTCATTTTCTTTATTACTGTTGGATTTCAGGAAACGGAACTTTATAATGTTTATGTTAGATTATTTTCTTACAACGTTAAATTCCATTTTCTTATATGTTCTTCGTATTCTTTTTCTCCCTGTGTCTGACTTCTGAACCCCTGTCTAACAAACATCCATTAGTTTTAACTAGGGATGGCCACATTTTCCGGAAAAACGGAAAACGGAAAATATTTTTTCCGGAAACCGGAAAATTGAAAACGGAAAACGGAAAATTTTCCGGAAAATCGGAAAACGGAAAATTTTCCGGAAAATCGGAAACGGAAAATTTTCCGGAAAATCGAAAGGCGGAAAATTTTCCGGAAAATCGGAAACGGAAAATTTTCCGGAAAATCGGAAACGGAAAATTTTCCGGAAAAACGGAAACGGAAAATTTTCCGGAAAAACGGAAACGGAAAATTTTCCGGAAAATCGGAAACGGAAAATTTTCCGGAAAAACGGAAACGGAAATTTTCCGGAAAACGGAAGACGGAAAATTTTCCGGAAAATGAAAATGTTCACTTGGAATAGTGACATTGGTCGTCTTACATTAAGAAATATAACGAAAAATGCTACGCGAAAACAACCTGTAAATGAGGCAATGCTCTTCACCATCTAGTGCTAAAGAAACGCAACTCAAACTTAACATTGGACAGGAGAGAAAAGGTCGAGTAAATCAGCGACGAAACATTCCTTCCTCCTACATCTATTTGTACACTTGCTTAATCATGTACTTTTTTTGTTTGCGTGAGGGCTTGCAGATCATTCGTTTGCACCGGGAAATTCCCATCATGCGTGTGTTTCGCGGAATCCCCGATTATGCGTGTACCTGAGGGCAGAACTCTGGCAGTAGAGCTGGCAGTGTGTTAATACAACTGGTATGTTCATATTTCAACCATTTCTTCATTGCTTATCGTGATCACGGTGATCTCTCAAGGTCACAGATCCTGGGGGGCCGGGGGCAGCCCCCTCAAAGTTCATGTGGACCCCGCATTCTATTTATAAATATACAATATTTTGCACAATTTGAATTCAGTTTGTCTTAAAACCCTCATATATACCTTCTGCATCTGAATGGATCCCCAAAGTTACAGAGAAATTGGCGCCCTAGATTGATTCTATAGAATCCACACGCAGTAGTATTGGCGGGAGTACACTACGTATTCCAACTGAGCTCAGGCGTTAGAACATCGGATTAACATTCAGAAGGCCGATGTTCGATTCGAGTACCCTATCGTCCCGATGTTTTTTTTTTCTGTAAGTTTATTATACTCAGTTACATCCGACCTGTGCCATAGACTTTTTAACCCTAAGACAAATTCAATTCTACTGATGTAATTCAATTTTACACTTTACCCTAGTGTTACCATCTTGCAACTATAAGCGTCACAAATTCCAAATACCGGTACTATTGAGATAAATAACATAGTATGTAGCACTACTTGAAACTAGCGCCAGCTATTCATATAATGATCTATTCCACATAATTCTCTTCGTAATTTTTTCCGCTACTTTCTCTTAAACTGATTCCACCTAGTTATCGATACATCAATTCAGTTCTCAATGCTGACTTATTATCTGTGATTCTGTATGCATTTGAGTTTTACTTATTATTAGAGCAACCCAAAAGCATACAAAAGCATAAAAAGCATAATAGCTATTTACACATATGGTTGGTACCTTGAACATGGTTGTTGCTGTCTAAGGGTCCAGAAGAAACTAATTTTAAAAGCATAATTTTAGAAAATAAAGCATAAAACATAATTTAAAAGATATAGCACAATTCTTTAAAAAATCTCTTTAACTTCAACATATTGTATTAATATTTTTAAGAACAATATTTACAGTGCAAAATCAATGAGAACATACCAATGCAACAATGAAAAGCTTATTTTTATTTTTGTATACTTTTTGGTCTAATCTTTTGACGTGGAGAAAAGAATAAAGGACAAAAAGAAGAAAACTTCCACCAACAATGAATAGTACACAAGAACTCCACACTATAATGTTATGTGTACCTCTTGAAGTTGAGCACTTTCTGTACTTATTGGTGGCATCTTTTACTTTCCCTTTCTGTATATATGCACCTCTAAGGCGCACACAAGTGATTAAAAAAAACTGACTCGAGTAAAGCCTCTCTTTACAGTGCATTAGGTAGAAAGTTCATTAAATATGAAAGAAACTGGTTGCATAAAATATTAATAAATAGATCAAGATATTTAGAATATTTAATGTATAGTAAATATTATACGTTATACACGATTGATGTAAAACAATGATTGAAATTAATAATAAAGCATAATTTGGAAAAAAAATAAAGCATAAAATAGAGCATGTGGGTTGCTCTACTTATTATTCTACATTCATGTTTTGTTACTAAATTGTGAACTCCTAATGCAATCGAAGTGTTTTATTATTATTATTATTATTATTATTATTATTATTATTATTATTATTATTATTATTATTATTATTATTATTTCATAAACGTAGATGATAATCTAGGTGCTGCTACTTCTATATCTCAGATTATCGCTTCACCTGGCGCACGCTCAAATGCATCTAAAGTAACAGAAATATCCCAGATAAAATGTTTTACAAATAAGGAAACATAGTAGTACGTAAGAAACAGAAAAGAATTCTGTCTGATCTCAGAGACCCTAAACCTTGTTCTTCCGCAAGAGCAGAGGTGCTTGATAGTAAAATAAGTAATACGGTACCAAAGGATTCCTCCAAAGGATTCTTCTTCCTTTGTCTTTCGTTGAAGCAATTCGGTTTCTTGAATTTATGAATGAAGTAGAACCAAGTTACCACTCACCATCCAGGCAAACTGTAACTCGCCGTATTGAGGCCTTGTTTTCTAAGGAGAAGTGTGGCTGCGGAATCGATTGATTTGACAACAGATAGCTGGGCTTCGCAGGCTACGGAAAGTTATATTACAATCACAACCCACTATATGCTTCCATCTGAGTTCAATAAGTTCAGTCCTTCAAATAATTGAAATAGAAGTGAGGCACACAAGGGTAAACCTAACTCAGCACTTAGCCCATGTTGCAGAGTAGTGGAATATTTTAGATAAAATACATGCAATTGTCTATGACAATGCTAGTAATATTACAAGTGCGGTACGAGAACTTCCGTATGCAAGCATATGTTGTTTTGCTCAGACCCTAAACTCTCTATAATTAAGGGACTTGCAATAGAGAAAATCAAGAAAATGTTAAGTGTTGTTAGTCGGATTGTTTCCCACTTTAAATATAGTACGTTGGCAACGTCAGAACTGGAAAAACAGGAAAGGTTATTAGGATTGGAAGTACATTTCCTTATACAGCAAGTTAAAACTCGGTGGAACAGCATACATGAAATGCTTGGGAGATTGATAGAACAAAGAAGAGCTCTTAACAATGAATTATCAGATAGAAATGTAACAAAGACGTCAGATTGCAAGAAATTTAACCCTTTAAGGATGTCCAAAATTTTAGACTTTCATTCAAACAGCTACTGCTTCCTTACTATTTATCGTAGGATCATGGTTCATACCTCGTTTTTCTCACGATAGAGCATACTTACCAACGGTACCACGTGTCGGTATCATAAACCTTAACCGGAAAATCGGAAAAAAACGGAATTTTTCTGAAAAAATCACCCCTTCGTAACACTTGCGCCCCTCGGGCCCGTGCCCGGTTTCACGTAGGGATCTAAAAAAATTGATAAATACCCAAAGATAGGTATACACATAATCCTTATGCAAGTTTCAATCTGATATCTTGAAAACTAAAGGCGTGAAAAAGTTTTGAAATTTGCCTTAAGAAAAAAGTCACGTCCCTTCGCACCACTTGGCGCCGCCAAGTTGACTATCCGGTTCCAAAACGCATCTGCGGTGTTCTTTGGTCCATCCTTGACTTGAAAAATAAAAAAAAATCCCGGCTTAAATACCTGTTATAGAACCTAAATAAGCGGTCAAAGACGATAGTACGCCATGGTATATAAATATACCAGAACTCTTTAAAAGGTTAAACTTCCTACAGACTAGGGATGACTACATTTTCAGGGAAAACGGAAAACGGAATATAATTCTTCCGGAAACTGGAAAATTAGAAAGACGGAAAATTTTCCGGAAAAACAGAAACGGAAAATTTTCCGGAAAATCGGAAGACGGAAAATTTTCCGGAAAAACGGAAACGGAAAATTTTCCGGAAAATCGGAAGACGGAAAATTTTTCGGAAAATCGGAAACGGAAAATTTTCCGGAAAATCGGAAGACGGAAAATTTTCCGGAAAAACGGAAACGGAAAATTTTCCGGAAAACGGAAGACGGAAAATTTTCCGGAAAAACGGAAACGGAAAATTTTCCGGAAAAACGGAAACGGAAAATTTTCCGGAAAATCGGAAAACGGAAAATTTTCCGGAAAATCGGAAGACGGAAAATTTTCCGGAAAAACGGAAAACGGAAAATGTGATTTCCGGAAACCGGAAAACTCTTTTTCCGGAAATGGCCATCCCTAGTTTTAACTTTTTATTGTGTGTGTGTATTTGTTTCGTCTCGGTTTTATTCTTCCATTTTATCGATACTAATATATGTATATTTTGAAATTGGAATTGCGGTCATGTTGTTTGCTGATTTTAGTACCGGAGAGAGAGAAGGGAATAAGAGAGAGGGGTCTCTTTACTAGACAAGATTATGGATAAGAAGGTGTATATTCGGTGGCCTAGCAGCACGACGTTAGCTGTCGCAATTTTTCTGATGTGAAGTGTACATACATTTTCATATACACATACAGTATTCTTCGTTATATATTTGTATGGCTGTTGCCTCAGCTAAAAAGTGTGCATAGTTATCATTTAACCATTTATGTACGGTATCTTAAGTGTTAATGGCCGCTTGGATCGGGTGCCTCTATCGAACTCAAATTTCACGGTATTAGTACGAATATTCTGGGACATCTTATTATCAATTCAGAAAAGGCAGCATCTCTTAATGCCAATCTACCTTTCTACCTGTAATGATTAAACAAAGCAAAATAGGAAAATCTAGTTGTAACTTCAGAAAGATGCATTTATGTGACAACAATTTGCACTTTACATACTGCAGTTCTCTAATCCTTCGCTACAATATAGTATTATATGTAAATTTATATAATTCTAAGTTACCAATATTTTTTATCCTATTATACAGTAGATTTACTCTTGAATAATGTAAAATTAAGCTTCTTTAATCTAACGATCATTATCATCTTATTGCAGCATCTGTCGCAGCAATCGTTGGAATTATGCTTGGCATCAACGTTATGAGTATCG
Organism: Thermobia domestica; assembly: GCF_964235325.1. Lineage (NCBI taxonomy): Eukaryota > Metazoa > Arthropoda > Insecta > Zygentoma > Lepismatidae > Thermobia > Thermobia domestica. Next base: position 160,559,907 of record NC_137460.1, on the reverse strand, counting down.
TCGAATTTGTCTATTTCTTGACCTTCAGAATCTATTTTAATAAGAAGTTAGAAACATTCAGAGCCAAGATAATTCAAGAAATGAGTATAGAAAACGTGCAAACAGATATTGAATATGAAAACAAAACGAGTACAAAACTTGAAGAGGAGAGAAATGAACCCACCGAAGAACATAAAAGCCAAATAGAAGATGCAATTGAGAAAGACCTGTATTGATTTCATTTTTGAATGACAATGGTATCAAGTTTAATGGAATATATATATATATATATATATATATATATATATATATATATATATATATATATATATATATATATATATATATATATATATATATATATATATATGAGCGGCTCGAGAAAGATAATCTATTTCACATTTTCTAACTTCGAGAAACTGGGAAAGAAGATTAAAACATTCCAATGCGGTTCAATACAATGATACATACCAATCAAGCTACCCCTTCTATCTGGAGATACATTTACAAATTATAGTACCTACATACTGTTCTCTGGTTCAATACAAATCCATTCAATCTAATAACAATTTCAACGAAAATGGCGCTTACTATTTTGTTTCCCAGAGCCGTTCAATATATATAATTCAATTTTAAAAGGCATGTACACTGCAGTCCCGTTTAACCGAATCCCGATTAATCAAATTTATTGGTTAAAAAAGGCAACAACAATGATTCGATATTGCTTTGAGTCTGATAGTTATTAAAGAGTAAGGGTTCATACATGCCGAAGATATCTCGCGTTCGAGGTAGAGCTTTAGGTCGTGGTTGCTGCCTCGATGATGGTACAAACATATGGATTCAATTGGATAAGCATATGCTGGAGATATACGCTACATCGCGACCTAGAAGTCGACAGCGATGGTGAATTATTAGTGGTCACGATGATAAACAACCGAATTTGTTTACATTGATGTTCAGTGGCAGCATCACTGTGGCTCGTGTTCCCATTGGTTCTCCCTAGGTCTCGAAGCGCTTCACGGAATAAAATCTTCATTTGTTCACAATTTCGTCAGCAGAGGACTCTGTGCATCCATGCTGAAGAGGTTTTGCTGCACTGTTAAATTTGATTATGAAAGACATATTAACAGAACAGTTCCAACAATATGGGATAAGAGGCACAAACAGCATCATAGTTGGCACGTTTTAAATAGAGAATGGGATAAATTAGCAACTTAAATGGGAATGTGAGTTACGCTATTCATGTTAGAATTATACTATAGCACATTATTATATAAGGCCGTATACAATATGATATACGGGGAAGGGGGTTTTCGGGCTGAAGCCCACAAATTCCGGAATTTCTGAAGAAATGAGAAAGCTAGTGTCAATCATATCTACGCTTAGAAACTTCAATTGCCCCCGCAATTCTGAGAGTAATAAAAGAGAATTTCTTCTAAATTCGTTACTGATATAAGGGAAATAATAGTTGTAAAGACAAGCACATATCCACAGGGAAGCAATGTTGAATAATGGAATTTTAGTGACGAAACTTCACTTGGTAATTTAATATTTTAAGTCATGGTATTTAATAAAGTCATGATACTAACAACTTATTTATCTTATCTCTATTCTGGCAATATTTTATGCATCTTGAAAACTTGTTTGATTGATTCATCTCCTGAATCATCCCTGTTTCATTTATTAGTTGAATTGTTTCATGAATTAGTCTCCAAACTTGAAAAGGAGAGCAAAAGCGTGTCTGGTTTGGGTACAAAGCCGGACATCAATTTTTATGTCCAAAATCCGGACGTTTGGCAACCCTAATTAAGATAGAAATACAGCGTTTGTCCCAGATTGTTGGAAATATCTTTTTTTTTAAAGTCAAATTATTATTAAATATAAATAAATTATTATTTGCTTCTTGTGTGTAAAAGCGGTGTCACAAACAACAAAATTCTATTTTTTGTTAACGTAATTTTTGAATTCAACTACAAATAAGGTAAAAACTAACAGAAATATGGAGAAAGGTCCTGAAATAAATGTAAAAGCCTCATGTAAGAACTTTGAAATGGTGTCAAATCATTGCTTAAAGCCCGGAATTAATGGCGAAATAAAAGCCCGAAAATGGCTGGTAAAATTGCAAAATAAACACACAAAAATGGCAGGTAAAATGGCAAAATAAAATAAACAAACAATCATGAACTTACGGGAAAAAATAGATAATAAAATATGTAAAAGCTATAATAGGCTATAATTCGTTTACTAATCGAATAAAATGTTTCATTTTGCACTTTGTACTTACCACTTAAAATTCTGGAAACTTGTGCAACCCGTGAAGGGACGGCATCTAACAATTCATTCGCCATTCTTCAGTACTAACAATGAAATAATAACTTAAAAATATTATCACATTTTATTCACACGCGGTTACATTAGCACAAACATTCAAAGCACAAGAAATACTACAGTGAAGTCATTTTACTCTACATTAGCAGTTTATTTTCACTTACGAAAGGTTTTTCTTATTTTTGTTCTCTGAGATTATTAGCATCTTTTTAAGATTTTCAAAGGAAAGACTTTGTCTTCTGTCAGAAAGAATTCGCTTTAGATGTGAAAATGATCTTTCCATATCTACAGATGTCACTGGAGCATACTTGAAACATGTAATTTGGGAAGAATCCATGTCACTGTCAACAGTTGTATCAGCATCACCTTCCATAACACTAGCGATGTCCTTCAATTTCCCCAAATCTGGATTAGCACTTACAACACGCCAAATGTACTCGCCCTTGTCGCCAGGTACAACACTCAGATCGTTGAGAGTATCATTGAAGATTTTCAAAGAACTAGCAAGTCTGTTCTTATTTTTTCAAGCTTGGCAATCATCTGGTAACTTTGCAAAATGTGTTACAATGAAGACTAAGGCTAGTTTTAGACGGAAGCATTTATCGTAGCATTTCTCGTTGCAAAAATCGTATCATCGATATCCTACCGTGTAAAGTAGCAAATGCTATAGCATTTCCCATGCCATGGCATATTCTATGGCATTTCTTGTCGATAGAACCTGCTCTATTTCGTAGCATTTTCCCTAGCATTTCTGGTCCGATTGCAGCGCCATGGTGTGTTAAAAAGAAGCGAAAGATTTTGTGCCAAATATCCATGCTCTTTGTTTTTTGTGGGAAATTGAATTGTAGTAAAGAAAAATGAGTTGGAGTAGGGATGCTCTTTGTCCACATACTTCTTTGTGATTTTCGTTTTTTAATATGACCGGCGAGAACTGTTGTTACAATTACTATAGCTTTAGCTACCTTACACTTAATATCGGAGCCATAATTACGCTCTTCTCCAGTGATTTGTTTGCTAAGTCAGGACAGATGCTTATCAAAATGCTACCATTTAAAAGCACCATATACTTTTGATGCCATAGAATATTATATGAAATTTTTGGCAGCACATCTCCTACGAGAAATGCTACGATAAATGCTTCCGTCTAAAACTAGCCTAAGTCCTTTTTCAAGGAATTCTTCTTAAGCAAACTTTGAGCAACATTGAAGACGCATTATCCTCATCAAAAGTATCAATGATTCTTTTGATGGGTTCAAAGTTGTTAGCATAATAGAGAACAGCTGTAATCCATGTACCCCATCTCGTTAAGACAGGCTGTGGTGGAAGCAGAAGTTCAAGGGCTAATTCGCGAAACGCACTTATTCGCGAGGGAGCTTTCAGAAATACCTTTTTTTACATTTGACACAAGAATGTCAACGTCAAGGAAATGAGAACAAACTTCCCTGCAATTCTATCTAGCGCGTGTGCCAGAGCGACATGCAGCATACGTGGGAATAAAACCTTAAGGGCTTTTGCAGCACTTTTCATGTATGCAGCTCCGTCTGTGACAAAAGGAAGGACCTTACCGTATTTTACACATTCTGGCCACAGAATACTCAGCGATTTTGTAAAAACCTGTGCAATTGTCGTGTCATTTACTTTTTCCAGAACTTTTGATGCAATCAAAAATGTTTGAGTGCCTTCTTCCCCTCCCAAAGTTCCAATTACAACGTTGGCAATGGAACGTCCTAGAATATCGCAAGTTTCATCAATTGAAATCCATATATTTTTGTCAGCAACACTTTTACGGATATCGTCAATAGTTCTGCTGTACGCGCTATCAACGTAAGTCTTTCTCAAAGATGATTAACTTGGAACTTTTTGTTTTTTGTATTTCTCGAGAAAGTTTCTAAAGGAAACATTTTCTAACTTTCATAAAGGAATGTCCGCGTTAATTAGAGCTTCACACAGATCATTCGCAAAACTGTTAGTACGCGAAGCGGGATTCGTGACTGTTCCAAGATTTTGAATCTTTTCGTCTGCTGATTTGAATGTCCTTGCAGAATTGTGTTTTACAGTGCTTATATGGAGTGTTACAAAATAACGCTTTTCAGCGGAAACCACACTGAGAAAAATCCATTATCCGGACAGCGGTATATTGTACAAATACAAGGATTCGTTATGTTTACTAAGGAAATCTGTACGGAGCGTACTTTATCCATATACTACAGAAGTACTGCCTTTTACCCGCTTAGATGTTACATCATGTCGCTGCAGGATGTCTGACATCTAACAATTTTCCGTATTTTACATACGTATACGTATGTTAAATACTTCAGCTATACGTTATATACGTCCATCTGTGTGTAAGATCCAGACCGCCTATAGACACTCTTTCTTTCGCCATGGCTGACGTCATTGAACTACCGTCTTTTGCTTGCGAAACGAGGTTGTTTACAAACGGAACAGAAGAGAGGAAGGAAACAAAACCCTGGGTAAGTACAATAGTTAACTATTACTTTAGTTAAATATTCCATTAATTATATATTCTTTTAGTGTAACTTGCTTTAATATAGTACTAAGTAAGTAATGTAGTTTATGACTACAATTCTTACTATTGTAACTCGTAAATGATTGAGGAGAATGGAATGGGTGAATCTGAATTTTGAAAAAACTTTGAATATTAATGTTTTGAAACATATTATGTTTCAAGGTAGCAAAATGAATGTTATGTGTTTATTCATTCCATTTTATATGTGACGATTTATTACTTGGTGCAGATTTACTACAGGACTGCTTAACATAATTGCTAATAAACCGTTTTCAGCGCGGAAATTTCCTTGTGTAGTGAAGATTTAGGATTTAGATTTCTGGGCTTTCGGCATCAATGGCCTTGTTACCCCATATGAGGGATGACTTTCCTCGGCGAGTACACTATCCGGGGAAAGGAAGGGAAGAAAGGATTGGGGAAGGAAGAAAAGGCCTGGGACCTATATGTTAGGTACCACTCCGGCATTTGCCTGCTGTGAATGAGGAAAACCCAAGGAAACCTCATTCAGGATGGCTGGACTTAAAATCTTTTGATACTTTTTCGACCGAGTTCTCCCCCGGGATCGAACCCGGAACCGTTCGCACCGAAGGCGAGAGCGCTAGCGACTACCCTACGCGGGGCCACTTGTGTAGTCTAGAAAACTCATTTTTACTAGGATATTTGCAATTTTTTTTTTTTTTTTTTTTTGCTTTTAGTTTAACGCCCCATGATTGTACATCAATGTAAGAGAGAAGGTGACAATGAGATACATGATAATGGTGGAATCAAGAAAATGTAAGGAAACTGGAAAGTCTTAAGAATAACCACACCTACAGTGTTCACCAAAAGGCTATTTGTCGGGAGCAGGAATCGAACCAGGGACCTAACGCGTCAGAGGTAAGCGCTCTACTACAAAGCTTTCTTTTGTTTAAAGAACTTGTTTACATTGAAATATATATATTTTACGAAGATACTGACATATTTTACAGCCTCACTGAAATTTAAAAAAAAAAAGTAGTCAGGGAGAGTTTACTTGTCAGATTTTTATTTTTTAATTTAATTTATTTTTATTTTTATTTATTTTTGCTTTGTTATGTTCCCTAGTTAATTAATGTTTGGGTTACTGAAAATTAAAACCTTTTTAGTATTATTGTTATGTCATCACTTTGGAACCAAAAAAGTTAGATTTTTTTTCTTGTGTTTTCATATAGGAAGTTGGTAAGTTTGTGCCTTAGCATTGGTTTGGTTTCTAGAACGTAATTGAAGGTCATGTTGAGTTGAGTCTTGGCGGGTTTAGAGTTCGTGAAGTGTCAGGCACTGCTTGTGCCCCTGTCTTCTGTCTGTGATGTTTCCTGGCTTTGGGCTGTGAGGTATTTATGTTGAGGAGTACCAACGCAGGCCGCGTGATATACAGGTAGCTACAACACAGCTACGAGTGACGGTTGTTCATCTTTCGTTACGGCGTGACTAATGCAGTATAGTACTAGGTTCAAATTCTATGGGTGGTAAAAATGGTCGTGGTGTGATAAGAAATACAACGTAATTGTTATTAGTTTATTAGTGTTTCTTCATAGTATAGTTTCACTATTTCTAGAAGGAATTAAGTACTAACGAAGTAATAAATAAGCAAAAGCACACTTTGATTGGCGTTAACTATTTCTCATACTCCATTGAGAATGTTTTGATCCTCAGTTGCGCAAACATCCAGTGTGCGTTTTTTTGTTTGCTTACACTGCCTTATAGATGAGCTCCCTCGTGGCTAAGTGGTTAGTGAACACGCCTTTGGCGTGGGACACCCGGGTTCGATTCCCGGCCGGGGGCCGCGGTGGCTCAGTGGTAGAAGGTTCACCTCTGGTGCTTGGGGCCCCGGGTTCGATCCCAGCCCCGCCAAGTGAACCTTGTGGTGGACAAACACCGTGTGCGTGGGTTTTCTCGGGGTTCTCCCGTTTCCTCCCACTTTCTTCATTCCACTATTTAATTCATTACTCATCACCGTCTCCATTAGCCTAACCGGCATAACCGTAGGACATAAACCTCAAAGATTTCATTTCATTTTTTCGATTCCCGGCCGGAGCTTATGTGGTTCGGATTCCACGTTAATCTGTAGGTCCACGTCTCATACAGCCTTGCTGCTGAAAGGAACGTTAAAATCAAATCAGCACTGTTTTACAGATGCAATTGTTCGATTCCGAGTTCGAATGAAGCTTTTTACGGGCAGGGGGCGACTTTTATATATACAATCCAAGGATTTTAGTTATTAGTCAGTGATGCAATATATAGACCTATATATATTACAAAATTGAAAGTGACTATGTTTGTGACTCTTAATCTCTTAAGAGCTGCGGTGGCTCAGTGGTAGAGCGTTCACCTCCGGTACTTGGGGTCCCGGGTTCGATCCCAGCCCCCGTCAAATGAACTTTGTGATGGACAAACACCTTGTGCGTGGGTTTCCTCGGGGTTCTTCCGTTTCCTTCCACTTTCTTCATTCCACCATTTCATTCATTGCTTATCATCAGCGTCTCCTTTAGCCTAACCGGCATAACTGTGGGACGTAAAACTCAAAGGTTTCATTTCATTTTTTCTTAATCTCTTTGGAATCTTGTACTTAGGTTCACAGCGGAAGCGACGAAATAACTCGACTCATCCATTGTAGCTCTCTTCGCAACCAGTTTCCAAAATGTTGGCAATAAGTTTGCGAAACGGGATATGACGACTCCAATTTTGGGTGAAAAGTCGCTATAAAAAATAATAGAGAAATTCATTGTCTATAAGCATTGTTTTAAAGTTGTAGATGTAAACTAAACAATATGTTCTACTCACTGGCGCAAATCCGTGGGGGGGGGATGACGGATACATGTCCCCTCCAATCTTGGAACTGAGGGGGACTTCTCCCCAATAATCCGATTTGAAATGTGTTTTTTGGGAGAAATTTGATTATTTTTGTCCGATTGCTACAAAGGAACGTGAGATAAAATAGATGTCCCCCAGAATAATCCTCAAATCTGCAGCCTCCCAACGCTGAAGACAACTCTGATCCTCCACAACATTGTTTTTCAACTTCATAAGTATTTTGGACATCGCCAAAAAAAGTATGGTAACGGTCTTACCCCCCCCCCCCCCAATGTTGAAGACAGATTTGCGCCGCTGGTTCTACTCACATCTTTGTAAATAGGGCGCAACCAATCCTTTAATTCAGGGATCATTTCAGGTTGTTTCGGGTACTTTTGTTCATATTGTGGTCAAAATAGTTCCGAAATAATTAACACTACAGTACTTACGTTAAGCAATTTTTTTGTAAAAGAAAAAGTGCAGAATAATTAAAAGACCCCAAAGGACAAATATAACAAACATCTTCTTCGCCTTTATTCACGCAATCTATAGCTAATCTTGTTGCTATCGGTAATGATGCATTACGTGTGTTTCTCAACGGAAACTCTGCGAACTAAAGGACATCAAGTTTGTAGTTGTTCTTCGTTAGAGGGCAAGGGTAACATAACAATGCAGGATTGTGGGGCAGTGAGTATGCTGTATTTCCAAACTCTTCATCAGTTGCGCTGATTAAAACAAACAAACAGAAAAAAAGAACGTAAAAACTGTTTTGAACTAATAATGCTTCTCTACAGATGAACATTTTGTTTGGAGCAAAAAGTCGCTAAATGTGTAAGTAGGTAAATCGTCATTTAAAAATCACCCAAAAAAGTCTCCAATCGGAAAAAAATATTTTTTGTCGCTATCGTAGGGCGACCATACGTCCCGTTTTGACCGGGACAGTCCCGTTTTAGTGGCGTGTCCCGGCCGTCCCGTCAGTAGATGGAAAAAGTAGTATTCGTCCCGTTCTATGTAAATGAAAGAAGTAAATAACAAACCCAGTATCTTTACTCCTTTTAAAAGTATTAATAATTAATAATAACAAAGAGGCAAAAATTGAACTGAAATTCCCTATATTAAACATACTCTATAGTTCGCAGTACTGCTCGAAAGGCAGCAGAGGTTTTAGCAGTTGGTTGTGTGTTGAACAAATTTCAACGTGTCTTTCCTTTTTCATAAGTACCCGCTCTGTAACAAAGAGAGAGAGGAGGAAATCTGATATCAAGGCACTGATAAGAACAAAGGTAGATCTAAAAGTCTAGGGTTGCAAGAACCTGTCCCGTTTTTAACTGAAAATTTTATGGTCAACCTACTCTATCGTTGAGGTCGAATTCCACTTATTTAGCGACTTTACCCAAAATTGGCAACATTGACCCCCACCGAACAACCAGGGTTGAATTCAGGGGGTAGCCCGGGGGGGAATCTCCCCCCCGAAGAAAATTCATTCCCCCCCGGAGAAACTCCCAAAATTTCAGTCACAAAATGTAGAAATTACTTCACCCAATTATTTGCTTTTCTTTCCGTGTACGTGCAGACGAAATCCGATCTCTCAATATACATATAAATGACGCAGACCCATTCTATATAAATGTTAACATGTAACATCTAAGATAGAATACCAAATAGTGAATAAAACTTGTATTTCTTAACGCTATGACTGAGTTTGGCAGAACATGAAATTGTTAACTGTTGAAGAAAGGTTTGTATTTTAGTAGGTACTATACTCTCGCCCTATATTATATATTAGTAGGTAGCACTAGCACAGGTTGAGATACGAAAGGAAAGATAGGGAAGATCTTTCGATCATTCCATATAATCTCTCATGTCAGCAGACTTCAGTTCTTGAAAATATACAGTTCCTACATTATTTGAAATAGGGCGCCTAAATCCCATTTCTCGCATCGGAAGTAACAGACGTAAATGTGTTTTACGATTGTTAAAGTAAACACATCTTTCTTTAATTAAAAATAATTCAGTTAAAGGGTGAGATTCAGTGGGCGTCATTTAGAGGGATCAGGGAGGAACAGTTATCCCTCCTTAATTAGAGACTTATATAGAATTTATCAATATGATAATAGTATATAAGTGAAAGATTGCTATTGAAGGTGGCCAAGATCCTGCTCAGTGCCGTTCCATGGGGGAGGGGCAAGCGGGGCGACGGCCCCGGGCGCCGAAGTAAGGGGTGAAAAATTCGGGAGGGAAAAAGAAAAGAAAAGAAGGAAAGAAAAACAGAGGAATGAAATACATGTGGACATATATAAAATGAAAGGAAAAAAGTAATGAAAAGTGCTCAAAATCAAGGAAAAGCAGGGTTTACTTTTTAAAATTTTCCCACCTTTGGCGGCTGGTCTGTCGACCTCACTCATATATACGGGGATGCCGTCGTATACTCTCGCGCCAAGCGCTGATTTTCCACGACACGGCACTAATCCTATTGAAGATTTCGTCAACTAAACTATTGATGTATATGCAGTGAAGAAACCAAGGCTAATATGTTTGATTTAGAATCAGAAGAGTGAGAAAGAATGATAACTTTTTATTAAGATATTCCTAAGTATGTTTGTTTTAGGAGAAAAAATATTTCAGTTAATTTAAATCTTTTTAAAAATTTTTACATTAGTAACAAACAGTAATTACTGAATATAGGAAATAATAAAAATAGTTACTGTAAATAGCAGTTAAAGTTTAGTGTAAACTATTTTTGCCAGTCTTTATTTAATGTTTTAGATGAAATCAAACGATTGTTTTCTTAAAATTATAATCTCATTGAATATTTATCAGCAATTAGTCTCAAAATTAGGTAAGATGTGTATGTGAATGGAATTGTTAAATATGCTGCTTTCTTGAAAAAAATACAGAAAAATAACCCTCCCCCGAGCAGTTGACATTCCCCCCCCCGGGTGTAAATGTCTGAATTCAACACTGCGAACAACACCCCGTTATCTTTAGCCTAGCCAGCATAATAGTGGGACGTAAAACTTAAAGATTTCATTTCGAACCACACTCCCAGAAACCTATTGTTATACCATTCCCAAAACACCCTTTTGTACAGTTCTCCCTATTCGAAAAAAAAAATTGTAAATAGCAGTGTTCATACATAAATATGGAACTCAATTTCCCTGAATTTTCCAGGTTTTCCAGGTATTAATTTTTCAATTTCCAGGTCTAGTGGAAGAAACTAATAGTACGAGAACACATAAATTTTAAGAATACTATATTTATATATTTGAGAATGGCCACCCTTCTCCCCAATGAACGATTGCAATTAAATATTGAGTCACAAGAAAATAAATAATTAAAATAAATAAAATTTAAGTTGAAAAATATGAAGTTGAGAAACCTACTAAGGGAATTATATAATACTTTTGTTCCATACTTGAATACATTCAAAATATACAAAAATATTGGCTTGGGGAAGAAAAAAGGGCCCGCGAGATTTTAACTGATTCTTATAGTACTCGACAACAGAAATAAATTACTGAAAGAATTTTCAAAATCGGCGCAGGTAAACATGCAGAAAATCGCATTTTCATGTACCGGTTCAAAATGGGGAAGAAAAGAAGACCGCGAGATTTTAATTGATTCTTGTACACGACGAGAGAAATCGATTAGTGAAGGAATTTTCAAAATCGGCGCAGGCAAACATGGAGAAAATGGCATTTTCATGTACCGGTTCAAAATGGGGAAGGAAAAAGGTTCCGCGAGATTTTAACTGATTCTTGTAGTACTCGTCGAGAGAAATCGATTAGTGAAGGAATTTTCAAAATCGGCGCAGGCAAACATAGAGAAAATCTCATTTTCATGTTCCGGTTCAAAGTGGGGAAGAAAAAAGGGCCGCAAGATTTTAACTGATTCTTGTAATACTCGACGAGAGAAATCGACTAGTGAAGGAATTGTCAAAATCGGCGCAGGCAAGCATGAAGAAAATCGCATTTTCATGTATCAGTTCAAAATGGGGAAGAAAAAAGGGCCCGCGAGATTTTAACTGTTTCTTGTAGTACTCGACGAGAGAAATCGATTAGTGAAGGAATTTTCAAAATCGGCGCAGGCAAACATGGAGAAAATGGCATTTTCATGTACCGGTTCAAAATGGAGAAGGAAAAAGGTTCCGCGAGATTTTAACTGATTCTTGTAGTACTCGTCGAGAGAAATCGATTAGTGAAGGAATTTTCAAAATCGGCGCAGGCAAACATGGAGAAAATGGCATTTTCATGTACCGGTTCAAAATGGAGAAGGAAAAAGGTTCCGCGAGATTTTAACTGATTCTTGTAGTACTCGTCGAGAGAAATCGATTAGTGAAGGAATTTTCAAAATCGGCGCAGGCAAACATGGAGAAAATCGCATTTTCATGTACCAGTTCAAAATGGGGAATGAAAAAGAACCGCGAGATTTTAACTGATTCTTGTAGTACTCGACGAGAGAAATTGACTAGTGAAGAATTGTCAAAATCGGCGCAGGCAAGCATGAAGAAAATCGCATTTTCATGTATCAGTTCAAAATGGGGAAGAAAAAAGGGCCCGCGAGATTTTAACTGTTTCTTGTAGTACTCGACGAGAGAAATCGATTAGTGAAGGAATTTTCAAAATCGGCGCAGGCAAACATGGAGAAAATAACATTTTCATGTACCGGTTCAAAATGGGGAAGGAAAAAGGTTCCGCGAGATTTTAACTGATTCTTGTAGTACTCGTCGAGAGAAATCGATTAGTGAAGGAATTTTCAAAATCGGCGCAGGCAAACATAGAGAAAATCTCGTTTTTATGTTCCGGTTCAAAATGGGGAATGAAAAAGAACCGCGAGATTTTAACTGATTCTTGTAGTACTCGACGAGAGAAATCGACTAGTGAAGAATTGTGAAAATCGGCGCAGGCAAGCATAAAGAAAATCGCATTTTCATGTATCAGTTCAAAATGGGGAAGAAAAAAGGGCCCGCGAGATTTTAACTGTTTTTTGTAGTACTCGACGAGAGAAATCGATTAGTGAAGGAATGTTCAAAATCGGCGCAGGCAAACATGGAGAAAATGGCATTTTCATGTACCGGTTCAAAATGGGGAAGGAAAAAGGTTCCGCGAGTTTGAACCGCTACGATGTATGTTCACGAATGTCCCCGTCTTCTCAAATTTAGTTAATTACTGTGACACTGAAACATGTGACACAGAGTCACATTGTGGATGACTGCAATCGGCAACCACTGCACATATACTCCTCCCGCCCCACAGTTTGATTATTTCGATCCATTCCTCACGTGCTAACGGCATGGTTCAACATCTGCAAGAAAGAGGTAAATGTAACGTTCAATTGGCAATAGCTTTTCACCAAATTAAGCTGCATGAAATCTGATTGCATATTTGACATACTGAGAAAATTCTAGTCCGTGGCCATATGTATCACATATCCCATCAATTCATAAAAATTTTGAACACAAAATTACGGTCGTCCGTGTGACGTACTCCCAAAAGGCCTAATGTGTATCACCCACCTCACATTCAATGAAACCACATCCGTGTAGAATTTAGAAAGGAACTTCTTATGATGTATACAGGATGTCTCAAACGTTCCCTGACATAGGATAACTCTGTTATTATCAGAGTTACAACAAAATGTAAGAGGAAAAACATCTCGAAATATGACGTTTTCAATCTAAAGTGAACACTTTTTAAAAAAAATCGGACGAGATGTTTGTGCTGTATACTCTTTATGCACCCAATTTTAAATGAAAATGCAACATTGTCATTTACCTGGACCCACAACATAAGTGAATGAAGTTACTGTTTGAAACGGGGGCTGGCCATCGACATGTTAGCGTAAAAGACAGTAACTTCACTCACTTACGTTGTGGGTCCAGGTAAATGGCAATGTTGCATTTTCATTTCACATTGGACGCATAGCGAGTGTACAGCGCAAACGGGTCATCCGATTTTAAAAATTCCTTCACTTTAGAATGAAAACATTATATTTGGAGACGCTTTCCAAAGTAGTATAATTTAGTTTGTTTAAATTTACAATTTAATACAAGTAGATTCGGATTTATATGCGTAGGATTTTGTATGCATCTAACTAATGAATTCTTTATTTTCATGCTTAACTTAGTGACTTGGCTTTGGACTGCAACTGATTATTGTAACCCATTATTGCTTGAGAAGAAACAAGATATCCGAATCTTCATTTGGAGAAATCAAACGTCTATTGGAAAGCTGGGGATTACAATCATTAATTTCTACATTTCAAGGTGCGTAAATTATATATTCTGTGTTTGTTGTTAAATTACTATTACTATTATTGGGTTTAGAATCAATCAAGCACTTCATGATATTTTATGGGGATCAAGATGGGTGCCGGATAGATAAGTATTTGAGCGTCAGGCTCTTATTTCTTTTCAATTTAATATTTAATCAATGATTATTTTTCTCCCTCATTATTCCACCAAATCGTATTCCAAGATCATATATCCATTTTTGATCGATATATCCATATTTTTGATCTCTTTCATATTTCTATATTTTCGATTTTTGATATTGTTTATATTTCGATATTGCTGTATTTTTCGATATTTCGAACAAGTTTCGATAGTTTGTCAATATCGATTATCTATATCTAAATTCGGATATCCCAAAGCCCTATCGAACCCCCTCCGAAATGAAGTTTTTGGCTATGGACCTGATTAGGGATGCGCACGAGACAAGACGAGACAGAATTTTTGTTACGAAATTCGAGACGAGATAGAGCTCTTCCAATAGAAACGGATCCAGTTTTCGAGACGAGACATAACTTTCGCGGCACCTTTTCGAGAGGAGACAATCTCAAATCTTTTCTCTTGTGCATCCCTACACTTGATCATGAGGTATCAAAAAAAAAAAAAAAAAAGTTAATGAGAAATACCGGTAACATGTAAATACAATATAGGTAGCTAAAACATTTTTGTTTTCATTCTTCAGTAATGCATTATTATTAATCTCAGGGGGCGCGGTGGCTCAGTGGTAGAGTGTTAACCTCCGGTGTTTGGGGTCCCTGGTTCGATCCCAACTCGCGCCGTGTGGACTTTGTAGTGGACAAACACCGTGCTCGTGGGTTTTCTCGGGGTTCTCCCGTTTCCTCCCACTTTCTTCATTCCACCATTTCACTCATTTCTCATTATCTCCGTCTCCTGTAGCCTAACCGGCATAATCGTGGGACGTTAAACTTAAAGATTTCATTTTTTATTAATCTCTGTATTTTATAGTGTATTCTCAAGCTTAAGGTGATGTATAATTAAATTTTGAATTCAGTTAACTTATTTTGTTTCTCAGATTGTTTTTAAAATGTATGTACAAACGTTTATTTTCATTCTTGAGAGTTTAAAGTGACGTATAGTTATTAAACATAGTATTTAATATTGTACTCTTAACGTGGAAGTGATATACAGTTAACGTTTGAATTCAGTTAACATTTTTCTCTCTGAAATTGCTTTAAAAAGTATGTAAAAACGTTTTTATTTTATTTCTTGAGTGCTAAAAGTGATGCAAAGTTATTAAGCTTACTACTTTATATTGTATTCTTAACCCTAAACTGATACACAGTGCGTTTTTGAATAAATTATGTCAAGTTATTTGAGTGACGAACACTGGTAGAAAATCCTGACTACTACTGGAACATTTTGATTTTAAGGTGACGACTACTGGTGCAAGGATTTTAAAATATTGTTTTTCCTCCAACGGCTACTCCTTTTTTAATTCTAACTACATGGTCATTATAGGAAGGATCAGTGAGTCTTTCCAACTATGGTACAGCTCCGACAGATTCACGATGCTCAGAGAAGAGACAAAATAGTATGTTTTCAACCTTAAAGTGAGAACCACTGGCGTTTTTACCCTGCTATGCAAAAGTAAGTGAGTACTCCAATGGAGTTCCAATGCGGTACTTAATTTCTGCGTTTTAGATATATGGAAATACATGTCTCTAAAATGTAAAGAACTGATTTTTTTTTTATACTGAAAACTGCAACTCGGTAAGCCTTATGGATACCGAGGTATGGGAAAATAAACTATAGGTATGTGGGGCTTGCATACTTGACGCTACAATTCGGAAATTGAATTAAAATATGACTAACGGCTATCAAGATGTTGTCAAATAAAGGGAGGACCAACACAGTTAAGGGGTTTTCGTGTTAGATGCTAAAATTTCCGAAATCGGTCATGGAAAGTTAATAAACACCAGTAGTAATTTCATCTTAAAGTAATTAGATATCTTCATGGAGTGTTAGAACATCATGGGGTCTACCAAAATTAAATTTTAAAAGCTTTTGAAAATATAATCTGACATTTGTAAACAGTATTTGAAATATGTGTTTACCCAAAACTTCCAGCTAGTACATCTAACATCTGGAGAAACACTGTGAAATAAAAGCGTACGAGATCTTGAAATTTCGGAAACAATTATTGGTGGCAACAAAATTAAATAAGATGGTACTTCTATGGGTTAAATGAGTACCTCAGTACAATTTCGATCGAAAGATTAGTTCAGTCCTAGGTTTTCTTCAGGCAATTCCAAGGGTTCATCGAGCTGTGCAAAAGAATGAAAATTCGCTGTCAATATCTAAGATAGTAACCAAGATATAAGGAATTATATATTTTATGACGTAAAAATAGAGATCTTTACGGATTTGTACTTTTGGCTCTTTCCTATAAGAAAAAAAATTCAGAAAACTACTGTATATACCTTAATAGACAATTCAGTGGGCGGGGACACAGTAGCTTAGTGGTAGGGTATTTAACTAATCTTTTTTTGCAGAAACTATTGGAGTATTCACTTAACCTGTAGAGATACGATCATACTTAACTCCCTATTTAATTTTAAAATTAAATAAAAGGAAATATTTCAGAGTAGCGACCCACGATTATGCATTTTAGTCTCAGGGAGATTATGATTAAAGCAAGTGAATGTTGTTGACAGAAATGATGGAATGCAAAGGTGGGAGGAAAGAGAGTACCCCGAGAAAACCCACGAATACGATGTGCACTACAAACTGACTTGACCGTGGATCGAACCAAGAACCCAATACACTAGAGGTAAGCACTCTACCCCTAAGCCATCGTGCCCTCGCCCATTTAATTGTCTATTAAGGTATATACGGTTGTTTTCTGAAATTTCTTCTTCTTACAGCAAATACTCAAAAGTACAAATCCATGTGGGTCTCTATTTTTACGACGTCATAAAATGCATAATTCCTTATATCTCGCTTGCTGTATTAGATATTGACAAAAAATGTTCACTTTATTTCAGAGCCCGATGAACGCTTGGAATTGTCCAAAGAAAATTTAGAGCTGAATTAATCTTTCGATCGAAATTGTACTGACGAGTCTGAGGTACTCACTCAATCCATATAAGTACCATCTTATTTAACTTTTGTTAGGATCAATAATTGTTTTCTGAAATTTCAAGATCTAATACGCTTTTATTGTATGGTGTCTCTCTAGCTGCTAGATATACTAGCTGGAACTTTTAGGTAAATACATATTTCTAATACTCTTTACAAATGTCAAAATATATTTTACAAAACTTTTAAAATTTAATCTTGGTAGACCCCATGATGTTCTTAAACTCCATGGAAATACTTAATTATTTTAAGATGAAATTGCTACTGATGCTTATTAACTTTCCATGACCGGTTTCGGAAATTTTACCACCTAATACGAAAACCCCATAACTATATGGATCCTCCCTTTATTTGACAATATCTTGATAGTCATATTTTAATTAATTTTCTAAATTGTACTGTCTAATATGCAAGCTCCACGTACCTATGGTGTCGCTTTTTATTTCACCATATTTCGGTAACTGTTAGGCGTACCGACTTGCGGTTTCGGTAAACACACACCTCTAACGTTCTTTAAAACGTTATTAAGACATATTTTAGAATATTTAGAAATGAGAGTTCTGGGAATATCATGGTACCCGAAAACCCCCATCAGGGCGTGTGTGTAGTGTATTTAATTGAAACTACTTTTGAGGTTGTTGTAAGCCCTCGTAATTACGTTTCCGAAACTGCACCATCTAGTACGCAAACTCCACAGTTCTGTAGTGTCGCTCTTTATTTTCCCATATCTCGATATCCATAAGGCTTACCGAGTTGAGGTTTTCGGTAAACAGATGTCAGTTCCTTACATTTTAGAGACATATATTTTCATATATCTAAAAAATACAGACATTAGGTACCCCATGGTAGCCCGAACACCATTGAGGTACCCACTTACTTTTGAATGGTAATACATTTTGAGTTGTTGTTCAGCATCAATAAACACTTCATAGTTTTTCTACGTGCAACCCAAAAGTCCATACCTGACCGAACAGATTTTGTCCATTTAATCTCAAAAATGTTAAGATACTTTGTATTGTTAAGTACAACCAAATTAAGCACACTGAATATAACATTTTAAATATTTTCTGATTTTTGTTGCAGGTATTTCGTGCATCAAACCAGGATTCTGCTTGAAAGACACTCAAAAGAAGCAGTGTAGGTTGTGGCTAAAAGTACGCCCTTTCTGAAGACAGACTCAGTTGTACTTACATTATTTTGTACGAATATATAACCCTAATAAAGATACTGTACTACAAATTATTTCTTTCTTCCATAAATTATAATAAAATATTATCTCTGTTTAAAGAAAATGATTGTTAATGTTAAGTCATTTTAATTCTTTTTCTCTGTAATAAGAACATTATCCCTAGCAATATTTTTTATCTTTGTGCTATTGCGATTGGATGAAGTAAAATTCTATACGAAGCACTATTATTTCAGACATGCATTAATAACTAATGTATTGTTCTGTATGTAAGACAATGTGTATACTGAACATGTCTAGCGAAGGTGTTGTTTTAATACAGAATCTATAACTCAGCTTTTCAGTAGTCAACTTTATTGGGAATCCGAAGAAAGAAGTTAAAAAAAATGTTGGACTTACCAGCGTGTGTGTGTTCGAATTCTGGACTAATCCAAATTATCCAGAGAAATCATTATATATTTCTTTGTTGCTATTTCAGATGTATCCAGTAGAAGCAGACAAAGTATTCTACGGGTACCGTTATGTACTATAATTAATATAGAAAGTAATGGGCTGTGTTGGCAGCCGGTTGGGTTAGGTCATTAGGGTTTGATGACCTGTTTACGTGTATTGGAAAGTTGTTATATTTCTGTTTTTAGTTGTGCTGACATGGAAAGGTCATGTGGTCTTTTTCGAGTTTGTATACGTGTTTGTAGAGACTTTATACTGGCTATTTTTAAAAATAATAATGGAAATTTGAATTAAATCTGTTGATACGTCATTCTGAGAGAATAAAAAAAGATATTCTCCTATATATTTAACGGTTCGGTTTTTATTAATTTAACCTCTTGTAATAAATTTACTCGAGCAATATGTGAGAGAGAGAATAAAAGATTACACGAACAATATGTGATAGAATAAAAAGATATTATACAAATGGATTTAATTTAACCTCTCGTAATAAATTTACTCGAGAAATATATATAACTTGGAAAAATGAAATATTTGAGTCCCACCTGTTAGGCTAAAGGAGATGGTGATTATTTTATTTGTTAAAAATAAGAAGCTCAGAACACTTATAATGTGTGATACGCACCGGGATTGAACCCGGGACCCTTAACACCATTGGTGAACGATGCATTGTACGGGGATTGAATATGGGACCCTTAGCAACAGTGGTGAATGCTGTATTGTACTGAAAATGAGCCTGGTACCCTTAGCACAAGAGATGAACGTTGCATTGTACGGGGATTGAATATGGGACCCTTAGCACCAGAGATGAATGGTGTATTGTACGGGGACTGAACCCGGGACCCCAAGCACCGGCGATGTATATTGTATTGTACTGAGAATTATTGCAATTCTCACATGTAAATTGGCGAGAAAAAAAAACATATGGGAAATACGAAGTGTGTGTATGTATGATTTATTCATCGTTTTATTGATTTGTTTATTCCTTATAGTTAACTCCGTGTTTACAGCCAAGTTTGAAATACGGAGCGAGTGAATTGTTCTTCCGTCTCTGAGAGAAGGCTGTCTTAGAATGAACAGAGTTTTATTTTTGTAAATTCCATTATTTCCGGGTCGTTGCCTTACACGCTTTCCCCTTGCTTACGTTAGAACTATGACTTGTGACACGCATGTATAGAGTGTCAATGCACTTTCTAATTTTATTTCCGCTTGTACTGGAATAACCTTAGACACTTTCTCCCTTGTTTGTTGGAACTTTGACTGATGACATACTGAAATATTTTTCCATTAACGATGATTGTCACTGCGATACTTATCGGCAGTGATGAAGAAGACAGATAGAAATTTTATGTTTCTTCCCCCTTTAGAAGATGTATTTTTGTGGCAATATCTGATTTTTGGCAGAATATCTAATATCTGATGAAAGTTTTACATGTAAGCATTTTTCCTTAATTAGATGAAAACCGTACATAGCCTGTCCTGAATGTCGATCGATCGATACCCTGTCTGAATGAGATTTCTCCAGCGGTTGACGAACTTGAAAATAAGAAATTTTTTGATTTCTCGCTGTGGCAATGAATAAACGATGTTAGCGGATATGATGACCTTATTTATTTATTTATAATTAATGAAATCGGGTTGAAAACCCGGTGAAAACATGATGCTTGGGGGAGGGACATAATGAAATCCTTATATATATATATAGTATTGAAATAAAGTTTGTTATTATTGTTTTTACACAGTTCCATAGTGTGTGTGTGTTGATCTTTTGTGTGTTGAACTTTTTTTTTGTGAGTGATTTAACAGAACGAAGTCTGATTTTTTAAGGTGAGAACTTTTTAATGCCATGTATTATTTACTTAATTATAATGAAAGTTTTTTTTTGAATAATTATTGGAAAACGACACGATTTGCTTCTGAGAAACATTATCGGGGGAATAAACCTACGACCATTTTTTGTAATCATGCAAGAGGGACATTATTATTATTATTATTATTATTATTATTATTATTATTATTATTATTATTATTATTATTATTATTATTATTTTTTACGGATCGTATGTTATACTCTGAACAAATTTATTTGTGAACGTTTTAAAATCGGTGTTATTTGCATTTTTTATGCTTGGTACACAAGCTAATAGCAGCTACGCTGCGATTATTTATTCTCTCGTTTGTTACACAAACTCGTTTTTTAAAATATTTTATTGGGTCGTTTGCTATTTTTTTATTGGTTCGATTTCTATTTTTATTGGTTCGTTTGCTAAGCAAACTCAGAACACTTGTAGTGTGAACCTACAAATAATTTCGAAAATATTTTAAAAATAAGAAGCTCAGAACACTTGTAGTGTGAACCTACAAATAAAAGGCCTAAAGACGGACCATTTACTTGTAGAGTTTTATTTGCTTAATTATAGGATGCTTAATTACAATATGTTTGATTCATTTGTTACGATTTTTTAACTGTTATACCGATCACTTTAAATCAGTTATACCTAATATATATATATATATATATATATGTACGTTGTACAGATGGGACTTGAACTGTTTAAGTAAGCTCATTTGCCAATAGATGGCATACTACTACGCTTTGGTAACACAACTGATAATCTTTTTAGGAACGCAAATGTTTGAACTAAGACTAGTATTTGCAGAAAGAAATGTTTTAGTCTTGGGGGGGAGCGCTTTTCCCCAACATTATTGTGTTTTAATAGTAAATATTACTGAATGTTAGTTATTTGCGTGGGTGGTAGCCACATAGCGCAAACAATAGCTTTAATGTCAAGAAAGAAAATTTTACGGAACCCCCTAAATACATTGGTTATTGAACACTGTCTTTTGACTTGAAAACCTGTTGTATATCCGCGAAGCAAAATGAAATGATGTACTCCTATTTGTACCATGTCCCTCCAACTAAGTGGCTCTTGCCTGCCAGATAGATTGCTTAGATTTTAACAGTATTATCTTATAGCAAAAAAGAGAATTATGTACGTCTATTTGTAGTATAACCCTATAACTGGCGGAGGCCCTTCCCCCTTAGTTATGGGTTCCTCTAGATTTTAGCAGTATTGTATTACAAGGAAGCAAAATGAAATTATGTATGGGTATTCCTAACATGCTCCTATAACTGACGGGGGCTTTTGCCTGTTAGATAGATTGCCTAGATTTTAACAGTATTATAGCAAAAGAGAATTACGTACGAGTATTATAGCAAAAGAGAATTACGTACGAGTATTGTAACACATAGCTATAACTGGCGGGGGCCATTTTCCTTAGTTATAGGTGACCCTAGATTTAAACAGTATTGTATTACAAGGAAATTATGTAGTCCTATTTGTAGTATAACAGTATAACTGGCGGGTCCCTTTCCCATTAGTCACAGGGTTACTTAGAAAAAAAAATGAAATCAAATTTTTGAGTCCCACGGTTATGCCGGTTAGGCTAAAGGAGACGGTGATTATTTTTTGGTTTGTTTGTTTTTACAAACTCTGAACAATTTAAGGTGTTTGAACTAAATATGGGAGCTAAAATAAGCTCTTAAAAGTATATAGGAAGCGGGAGGAAACGGGAGAACCCCCGAGAAAAAACCAATGGACACGGTGTTTGTCCACCACAAACTTACTTAGCCTGGTATCGAACCCGGGACCCCAAACACCAGAGGTGAACGCTCTACCACCGAGCCACCGCGGCCCCCCAGGCTTACTTAGATTTTAACAGTATTATATTATATTATAGCAAAAAAAGAGAATTATGTGGGGCTGTTTTTTACCGGTTGAGGGCATGTTCCCCATTAGTTAGTTCTTACAATTGTGGGTTTTTCTGAATAGGTAATAACATAATGATGATAATTATGTTCAACTGAAGGGTTATATGTGTTGGTGGATCCCCCTTAGGGATTTGTAATATAATGAACGTTTGGTGGTTTACTGATAGAAGAATTAACTATGCCCTCACAAACTATGTTTTATTAACAGAA
This sequence comes from Thermobia domestica, assembly GCF_964235325.1. Lineage (NCBI taxonomy): Eukaryota > Metazoa > Arthropoda > Insecta > Zygentoma > Lepismatidae > Thermobia > Thermobia domestica. Next base: position 160,537,256 of record NC_137460.1, on the reverse strand, counting down.
CACAACTGCGAGAAGGGTTTTTGGTACTTATTTAATGCTATCAGTAGTATTTAATGGCTAAAAAGAAATATATATATCATACTTTACCTTTAAAATATAAATATATATTCAGGACTAATAATAAATACGTCAACACGATGCACGGGTTAAACTAAACTAAAGTTAATTTAAAAGTTCTCCAACAGATGGCATAGAACCACAATTTTCTATTATAGTTGATTTTGTATTAAAGTAATGAAAACAAATGATTGAAGAGAATTATATAATAATTAGTACGGGGTTATTCGATGAAAGAAAGAAAAAAAATAAGTATAGAAGAAGAAGAAATGTAATTTTACTGTTTTAATATGGTTATTGAAAACACATACACAATTTTATTTATAAGTTTAAAATTGATATAGAGATGCATAAGAAAACCGATATACATTTCGTTTGTTCATTTATGAACGATTCAAGGTTTGAACTAGAGACAATGCTTATATGACACGAACTTAATCATATATTTTATTTTTTTTTTAATAATCACTTTGTTTGAGTTTGTCCGGGTGGAAATTTGATTTATATACAGTGAAAAATAAAATAATAACTTAATTTGTTTAGTCCGTCATATTTTGAGGGAAATGGTGTGAAAGATATATTCAAATATTACAGAATACATTTGAATGTGGGAGAATATTTTATAGCTAACTGGATTGGAGTGACATTGAATAAAACCAGAGATTAAATATAATATTTATTATTGAAAATTAATTTTCAAACCTTTGCAGGGTTGTTGTTGTAGAGCATTTAAGGCTAATTGCTTATACGCGTAAGCGCACTTGGGATTTGAACCCGTATGCCGCTGTTAAGGTGACTTTGCTTATATGCGTAGGCCCGCTTGGAATTTGAACCCACGCACCAGTGTTAAATTTATGCGGAAATTAAACCCGCACGCTGCTATTAAGATGACTTTGTTTATGCGCGTAGGCTTGCCCGGGATTTGAACTCGTACGTCAGTATTAGGTTTACGCGGAAATTAAATCCGTACGCCGCTGTTAAGGTGACTTTGTTTATGCGGGTAGACCCGCACGGGAATTAAAATTGTACGTCTTAGCACGAAAGGCAATAACATTAAAAAATTATGACATGCGAAATTTGTAGATGAGATGTCAAATATGTTTGCAGTAAAGATGGTAGCCTTAGTGAATACGGTACCATGGTTTTGTTTGCACCAAAGGCAAAAGCATTAAGGGGTTAGAACATGTCGAACCATTGGAAATTAAATTGTGATTCACTTTAACAAAATGCGTCAGCCTTAACGTGAAACTTTTAGGATACAACCGGAAATTGAATTCGTGTTTGTTAGCACCGATTATTAAAATATAAGAACATACTGTAAGATTTAATAATAGTAGCTTAATTTCAGTTAATCAAGGCGTTCAGCAGCATTGACATATGAGACATGAACCTATTAACTAACTAATAATTATTGGAAAATAAACTTGAAAACTTCGAGACGTATGCTATCGCCTAAGTTAAATTGATTTTGAGTTTGTTGCTATCCCGTTCAGTAGTATGGCTATATGAGACGTGTACCTACATAAAGTGAATTGATTTTAAGTTGCTATCCCGTTCAGTAGTATGGGCATATGAGATGTGTACCTACATAAAGTGAATTGATTTTAAGTTTACTGTTTTGTTCAGTAGCATGGCTATATGAAACTAGTATTTTATTACAACCGGAAATTGAAGCCGGAACAGTTTGTACCAATAGCATGATTATTAGCGTTAAGGACTATGTTAGGCTACACAGGATTACTAGACATGATTTAAGAGTGATATTTTTTTTTCTTATAGGTTTTTTCAGAACAAAAACTGAAAATTAAACATATATTTCACACAGATTTAAAACTTTGACCCAAAAAATTCCCATCGAAAACCAAACATAACTTTTTTATATGTCGGTCAAATCTTTGTGAAGTTAACCCCTTTAAAATTATACATAAGTTGTCCAAGGTAAACAATGTAATTGAGTTTGTGATTAGAATAATAGAATTTTATTAGTGTTGATTATAATTGATTCCATTCTGCTGAAAATAAGTTGTACTAATAATACTTTTCTTTATTTTATTTTAGAAAGATGGAACCGCAGCCAACTACTTCCGCCGCCTCCTCCTCCTCCTCCTCCTCTTCGTACCGCCACATCCAGTGGTTTAATAAGATGGAAGAATTATTGGATGTGGTTGAAGGAAGGAAAAGAAGAAGAAGAGAGGGGGAGAATAAGTTAAGTAAAAACAAGCAAAAAAGATATTTACCAGTGGTGGATGAACTACCGAAAGAAGTAATACTGGTGGAAGAAGTGGAACAGATACCAGCACCGTCATTGGAACCAATGGTAGAAGAGGAAGTGATCCCAATACCGATAGTAGAAGAGGAAGTGATACCATTGAGACCAATAGCAGCACCAGTGGGGGAGGGGGGAAATGATGATTTATTGATATTAGAAGATGGGGAAGACGATGTGCTTATAAAAGCATGGGAGAAATATGAGAGAATGGAAAAAATAAAAAAACTAAAAGAAAAATTTTTGTAAAATAATTGTTAATAGAAACAAATGTAAATAAATCATGTTTTTGGGTGAATGGGTAAATTTTGAGTTTCCTTTCCTTTGAATTTTTTAAAACCTACCTAACAAAGGTCATAAAAATGTCTAACTGTTTTTTTCCGTGTCATATTGAACTTATAGATACCTTTTATTAACAGTAACGTTTCGAAGCATAGAAAAGATATTTTCAGAATAAGAATTGATGTTAGATTTTTTTAAAAAAAAAAAAACAGGTAAAACCTTTATGCTTTTCAGTACGTTGCACTATTTAGTTAACAGTTACCATTGAAGAGTTTTTTTAAAAGCAGGAAAAAATCTTTATGCTTTTCAGCACGCGGCACTATTTAGTTAACAGTTTCAATTGAAAAGATTTCAATTTTTGCTGTCATAACTAATTTGATTTCCCTCCAATATCAAATTGCACTTGAGTTTTCAGGATAATTAGTTTGTTTTCCTTTTATTTTTAACCAATATACATAGTTGTAGGGTGAAACAAGCTTAATGAGATATTTTCTGGTGTCCATAAATAAGAATTAAAACAACATTCTCGTTTACTAATTAGTTGTTGCTATTAAATGATAGTATACTGAAAGAAAAGTCTGAATTTTTACTTTTTGATTAAATCCGTTTAAGATGACTGAATGAATTTATTTTATTCACTCACATGTATAAGCTGTTCGAAGAATATGTGGAGAGAGAATAAAAAGATACTCTCCTAATAAATTACTCAGAGCAACTTATTTTATGAAGACAAGATAGAGAATTTGAATACATTTTCTTTCTGTGAACACTAAAATGTAGTTGGTGTCAGGGAACATACAATAAAATCAGTTTTTATTCCTTGAATAATTAACTAGGTATTTCTTTTGGGTTTAAAGCTGGGGATTTGCGAGCCACGGCATTGTATATAAAAAATTTGTGCAAAACACGATAATGTCCGGCAATCTAAGGTAAATATAGATAAAGGGTTTCAGTGTAGAATGACATATATGTTAATTGGCATACCATTATCTATTTGGATGAAATGGAGTCCCATACACTTAGGTCATGAAGATTTGTTGTATAAAAAACTCTTAGACACTTTATAAAAAGCGGCCCTGAGAAACACAGATACACAGTGTTTACCCATTACATAGTTCAAAACTTGATACTTGTGATGAAATGTTCAAATAATTGGAGTATCCTAGGATCGACTCCCAAGCACTAAAGGTGACCACTAACCCATCGCAATTCCGAAAGAAGAAGAACTTTAGTTCAGTTCAGTTTAGATACTTAATGCTGGCATCAGAATATTTTCTTTGTGCAACACGGAATCGAACTCTGAATAAATGTAGAGATTAAATAGCAAATTGTCTCTTAGAAATAAAAAATTACTTACTTACTTACTATGGTATCTCTGTACGCTTAATTATGAAATTATTTTGAATAATAAATGAAATCTGTGAGTCGCACGATTATGTCGGATCACTTTAGAAAGGTTATGAAATTGGTGGAATGAAGAAGAAGTGGGAGAACACGTTGTTTGTTCAGCACAATTTATAAAAAATAAATCCAAACTTAATATTTATCATAATCATGTTGAAATAATTGATGCAAGCGGTAATTGAACTATGGACCCTAAGCAGTAAAAATGAACGCTTTACCACTGAGCCCTTATGGCTCCGCTATGACAAATGAAATAATTGATGCAAACGGTAATCGAACCAGGAATCCTAAGCAGTGAAAATGACTGCTTTACCATTGAGCCATTATGATCCTATATTGATAAATGAATACCTAATGAAGAAAAGTCTAATTGTAGAAACCAACTAACACTGAAAAAACATTGAAACTTTGTCAGCATAGTAATCCATATAATTTTATTTTATTTTATTGGATGCTCAAGGAAATTGTATTTTCAAAAGTGTTAAAATTGAATGTGAATCATTGGGACGGACCTGTTATGAAAGAATAAAAGTTTGGTCTCGATAAGAAAACAATAGTGAACTATGGCTAACGTACTTATAGATTTATTATCAAATTTTTGAAAAAACTTTGAACAAATCTTTTCTGTTTTGAACAGTACATAAGTAAAATTAATGAACAACTGTGTGTCAAATAAGTAAGATTACTACATACTAAAAGATGGTTGTTTTAAGAACTTAAACTGAAAATTGTTTCTACTGGCCTTCTTTTTTAAAAAAAACAAGTGGTTAAATGAAATGATAGGAAAAGGTGGTAGATTAAGTTTAGTTGACCTCCCCTTTGAACAGTAATGGGGTATTTTATATAATCTTACAAAGTTATTGTTCGTGAAGAAAAGTGTAAATAAAATGATGATTTCCTACATGACTATGGTTTGTCACCACCGATAACATGGACGCTATCCGCTTAGCAAAGAGGAGGAGGGTCATGTTGGGTGATTGAATCTAATTCAATACAATAAACATATATAACCTAACGCATTGCCATAAAAAACCTGTTTAAATAAGTAAATGATCTTTGAATATATGTCATATAGACATGAAAAAAGAATACAGATAAATAGGGAATAAATCAGTGATTACTTGTACAAATAAATTTTAGTTTCATGAAACTTCAAACATAAGAAGTTTGTGAAACAGTTTATTCTCCTTTGCCATTGCAAAAGTTGGTGTTAGTTTTTTCTTTTCTAAGCTTTTAACATATAGCATACCTAATGAAAATTCACAGGAATTTCTAGCACTGATCAAATACATAATGTAGGCTTCAGTTTTAACATATATTCACAACTTACTACATGGATTGTCTACAAGAATCCTTAACATTTGCCGAATTTTCGATAGCATTTGTTCCTCCCTATTGTACGCGATACTTTATCTGTAAACATATTTAGCGAAAGTTCAATAATTATTGTCTCATGATAACAACTGTAATATTTTTTTTTTTTCAATTGTGGAGTATTCTGTAGATAAGATAGCACCACTCGTTGCTAAAAGTTGTCACAAAAGGAAGTAATCCACCATGTCTTAAATGTAAAATAACCAAAAGCATATTTTAAAAAGGATTTAAAAGCATTATTTATCGATACGTTGGAATCCAACAGGCTAATTAAAAAAAAACAAGTAAATACAAAGGAGCTATTGGGTTTCAGGTATAGCGATTTCTAATTATTGCTTTCAATGTTAGTATATAGAAATTCAAGCACGCGCAGTAAACGGTCTGGGTGACTTTGTCGCTTGTAAAACTGATGCAAAGATGAAATATTCAAGCTAATTTGGATAATAAAAGAATAGTATCTAAAACTAATAGGGGGTGGGAACTATGAGTTTCAGGTCTACCTTAAACTTGTTCAAACCTGTTTTCATTGGTTAATTCAAACATGTCATTACATCCCACGGTGAAAAGTATAAATACCGCGGTTAAGAAAGCGACATATAAATATTCTTGTGCTGGATGTAGTCGATGAAAAGATTTCTTCTTCTTTGTATGGTGGTCAATGAAGATATTTGTGCCTAGTGTTTTTTTATTTTAGTTTGATCGCTTATTATTTTTTACGGATTGTATGTTATACTCTGAACACTTACAGTGTGATTATTTTATTCGTTCGTGTTATTTTATTTTATTGGTTCATTTGCTTTTTTTTGTTCAATCACTTCATTAGAAGTTCCGTGTTAATTATTGGATTGTATGCCAAAGCATACTCGCTAGAGCAACTACGTTGTGAACTATTATATAATTCGTTTACTTTGTCGAACTGAAAAAATGTCTAATGCTGAAAACGTATTAGTCTGTTTCTGCGATAATATTCACATAACCATTCAGTGCTTAATAAATGCTTTTCAAATGTGGGAATCTAAAAGAAGAAGTATGCTTCTTTGCAGTGGGTGTGCACGTGAATTGAAAGACGCAATAAACCATGACTGCATTCTGTTACATAAAAATATATTGAAAACAAAAGTACTAAGTGTTATTATGGATATGGACACACAAAATGAAATTTGGTATACGTTTCAAAAAAATGCACGACAATACTTTTAATAAATTAGAACAGTTTTTTCATATATATGATGATGCCATTCATAATGATACATTTGTTAATCAACTGATAGAAATATTTTTGCAGAAAGATTTTAAGAAATTCTTAATCTGGAATAAAAACCAACGTGATAGTGATAGTGATAGTGTTTGTGATTGAAAAAAATATGAAGACGTATGGATGAAAATGTTACTCTTCTGTAGGTATATTACATGTACAAACTGTAAAAAGGTACAATTTGCCATGCTTTTTTTTTCTGTGAACGTTACAAGTAAATTTTACTCAAGTAAATATCTAAGAAAAAATACTTACTGTGTAGTGCAGTGCAGTGTAGTGCAGTGCTATCATACTAAACATTTCTTCAAATATTTATGTGTATGAGTTGAAAACTAATTAACACAATACAAATTTTTTAAAAACTTGTGTAAAAAACCAATATAAACTAATGAAAGATGTTTCATATTGCTGAATAAATGAAGACTTTATACAAGCTTCATATTGATGAATAAATGAAGACTTTATACTAATAATAATAATAAAATCGGAGATTTTTTTATTGTACTTTTTACAACAATAATAATCGCAAAAGCCTTCGGCTAGCAAAAGTTTACGTACACTAGTTATTAATTGGTAGTAATTATCTTTGTACAGTAAATATATTTGCTTACCACCCTTTATTTCTGGATATATCACATAAAATTCACGACTATTAAGTTTCTTTTCAAAGACAATGATTTGGTACTTGGGTGCCGGGTATTGTTGAAATTTTTTCACATCATTAATAGTACATCCATTTTGATGCTCAATAGTAACATTGGCATCATCACACAAATCCTTGGCTTGTTTTTAACTTGTATACTTGAAAGCGATTTTGATTGGCCTTAGCCTTTTCGAGGATAATAGCCTTAGAAAAGACATTATATGTCCTTGTTTAATGGGATGGTACACTTTTCCAATATTTCTCATATTTGACCGATCCATGGGTTCGACCCCTTCCCTTGCATGGATTAACAATGTGGATCTTAAAATCCACCTTTTTCCCAAAAAGAAAATGTTCATTACTATTAAGCACGTTTTCAATGGTATGGAATAATACATCAGGGTTCAATTCCTTTTTAGAACATTATGTTATGTACATTGTTTTAACTTTAAGGTAGTGCTCTCGATAGTTATTCCTATATAGGTGTTCTTGTCAACATCCCTTTATTGTATGGGTCATTCCGAAATCAAACAGATCTCATATATATTTTTTCGTGTCTTTGATTCCATACACTTAATGGTTATTTCTGTCCCTTTTAACCCAAAGTAAACATATGTTTGTGATATACTCTTTACTATTTCAATTCTAATGCATCCATACCATCCATTATCTTAAGTACTTCTTGAAAACCTAATTTAGTTCTTAGGTTCCCCAAAACTAGGAGAAGTTGGTCGTGATAAGCTTACCTATTAGTTTAGCATTGTCCTTAACAAATAAGTCAGCTGCTTGAACTTTTTACAATCCTGATTTTTTTATATCATCCTCTCGAAAGAACCCTGTTCGATATAAATCAGAAATATCAGCAGCGGTTTCACAGCTTGTCAAAATAACATCCTGTCTTCCTTTAAATTGTTTTAATAACTCTGTTAACATTTAATAATATTTTTCATTGGGTACACGCACACCCTTAGAATGATAAGTATCCACCAAACGCTTCCAAAATCGTTTCTACTCAAAACTACGTACATGCACCCATTGCTATGAAATTTATCTACTATCATTTTCCATCTGTAGTAAACAACTTCGGATGCTTCATATCCGAAACGTTTTGCCATGATTAACAATTGAGTTAGTTCGTTTTCACTTGTAGAAGTCATCTGTAATCAAAATAATGTATTCTTCTTTTTCTTCTTCTAATGAAATAATAATAATAAAAAAACCCTATAAATTTGTCTATTTCCCACCCATCTTTTACTTCGTCGGTTAGTTCACCCAAGTAGGGCTCTAATGTAAGCGGAAATTTCTCATCACGGTGTTGTACAAACATTATGCTGTCCGTGTTACAGTACAAACATTTTAGGTCCTACCAATGTCATTAAGTCATACAGTTTTAACCGCTACCATGACGTAATGAACCCCGCAAAAACAACGTTTGAAAATTTCCAGGGTTTATTCTTATTTTCCGTATTATGAAAAGTAAGAATAAGATGTTTATCTCCGACGGGTAATACGGTTTGTACTTCGTATTGCGATGCCCATAGATAATACAAAAATTTTCCAGTGTGTCAACAATCATGAATTGCAACAAGTCCGTTCTTTGTCCCCATTTCCCATAAAGCGAATTGAGGAATATTTTGGAGATATACCTCAATCCCGGGTTCTTCCTGATATTGGTATGATTTAATTGAATGCCTTTGTGGGCAGGATACTCCTCAATGTATTTTTGTTTGTCTCCTTTGGTTTTGCACCAAACAGGAAATTCTGAAAATTCCTGCTTCATTTGAAGGAAAGAATTCACATGGTCTTTAAACAAACTATCTGAATTACTAAGTTTGTAAGCACATGAATTACAATCCAATCTTGTTTTCTCTGATATCATAATTTATTTATTTATTTATTTTTCAATATATATTGTTTGTTCCAAGATTGCTTTAGCAAACACTAAGTGTTAGTAAATGAGTTACAAAGTATGAAATTGTTAATATTATTATTAATTTCATCCCTAACAAATCACGTACATGTTTATTATTACATATAAATGTTCTAATGATATAATAATGCTATGAAAAAAAAACTTTATATAATCACATCTGTTTCTTTTCACGATGTATTTAGACATAACTATATAAATTCTATACGTGCGCATACTCGTACTAGATTTTCGCGCATGTCAGATGCGTGTGTATACTTGTACTTGGTCTTTGCGCATGTCAGATGCGTATGTATACTTGTATTTGTTTTTCGCGCATGTCACAATATAATATAAAAGCGCGCATGCGTATAGATGTAGTAAATCATATAAAGGGAGTGATACGCTGTTACAATGTACAGTCAAAAGCAATCTGTTTCCGCAGTTAAAAAACAAAAAACAAATTCTAGTTCTTCATCTCATAATAATAAGAAACGAAAAGGTGAAATTGAAACCAGTCTTTCTTTATTGCAAAGTGAATGTGTAAAATCTAAATACATTTCACCACGTGAAAAACGTTTTCATCTTGAAAAACAAAAGAAAATTATTCTTGTACATCCAAATGATCCTGACATTCCTGAAGAAGACGCTGAAAGATATAGGATTATTTATCCAACACAGGAAATTACCATAGACGATACTGTGTATAGACGAAATTTCAGATACCCAAATGAAATACCCTTTGAAGAGGAAGTTGTAGTAAATCAAAATACAATTTCTAATGATATTCTAATATTCAATGCTGTGAATTGTGGTTGTACTCCTAATGAAGTAAGTGAAATATGTGTAAAACAGTTACTAGAAAAATATAAACTTTCTGAACCATTACTTTGTGAAGGCTGTGCGAATCGTAGTGAAAAAGAAACTGAGCATAAATGTGTGAGTGAAAGTGATGAAGAATTAAATACTATTGTGTGGAATTTCCTAATCAAGAAATCAACACGTGATCAAATATTAAAACAATATCTAAAGATTCATGTGAAATATATAGATGTAAACATTATTCCCCATCTTATAAACAAATTTAATTATTCATATCAAGAAATCACGTTTAATGATTATCATATTTCTGACTTAAGAGAAGCATATCTTGAGCACGATAAATATGTGTATCAACAATCCAGACTGTGAGTACCAATGTCGTTTCCTAAATACATACGACAATTGCGAATATCAATGTTCTTCTTTTTCTATAAAAGAACAATGTGTATTAATGTGTATTGACCGTTGGAAACCACAGCAAGAACTTTTGTGTTATGGGTGTTTTCAAAACAGGAGCAAAATAGAAGAACACGATTGTATTACTTCGGACTATAATATGTTATGCCATAATGCATGGCGTAGAATGGTAAGCGCACAAACTTTTGATGATTTATATGAAGAATTTGCAAGAGTGCATTGTGATACTGAAATTGATGATTGGGAATTTACATGGACATTATATAACATTTTATTAAACAAAGATAACATTCAGTTAATTACAGAGTTATTCTTACAAAAAGATTTACATTATAATATGCATAAGAAATAGTAATAATGGAAAATAAAAACTCTTCTGTTAATCAATTACAAAATAATAATAAAAACATTGTGTATAAATTAACAAAAGCACGTGATAAAAGACTTTCAGCAATAAATTGGCCAGTATGTAATTGTGCATATACTAATATAAATATAGATTGTATTAAACAATATATCAAGGAATGTATCTGTATGTAAACTATATATATCTTATTGAAATTTGTAAATAAATTTTTACTCATTTTATATTACATGTTTTATTTATTTCCTTACATATCTTATATATTTTACTTTAACGCGAAAAATTTCAATACACTTACAGTGTAAAAGTAAACTATGTTTCAAATATGATTTACAATTTATACGTAGGGAAAAAATTCTTTAAAAAAATTTTTTTTTCGTAACTTGCATTTTCATTTTAACAACTTGCATTTTCAGTTTACGGTTCTGCATTTTGTTTTTTTTTAAATTTTGTATTTTCATTTTGATAACTTGCATTTTTAATTTTACAAGTTGCATTTTCGTTTGACAAGTTGCATTTTTATTTTGAAAATTACATTTTTTCGTAACTTGCAGTTTTTTCGTTTAACAAGTTGCATTTCCACGTTTGACAAGTTGCATTTTCATTTTGAAATTACATTTTTTCGTTTAACAAGTTACATTTTCACTTTTAATTTTGTTCAATCACTTCTTATTAATTTAACCTCTCGTAATAAATTACTCGAACACTTACAGTGTGATTATTTTATTCGTTCGTGTTATTTAAAATAACACTCGTTTTTTAAAATTAGAAAGTCGTAAGAGCAGCTACGCTGCGAAACTTAGAAAAATTTCTTATTTTTATTGGTTCGTATCTTTTTTATTATTTCGCTTGGTACACAAGCTCAGAACACTTACAGTGTGAACTTACAAAAATTTCTTATAGAAAGTCGTAAGAGCAGGTACCCTGTAAACTTGTAAAATAAATCGTGTGTTACACAAACTCGTTTTTTTTTAAATTGGTGTTAATTATTTGTTTTTTTTTAAACTTTTCGACATTTATATTACATATATGTGAAAAACTTTCTGCATGTTATGACTCGCGTTTGTAAAATTAGTTTCTGCATGTTATATTGCATGTATGTGAAAACTTTTTGCATTTTGTAAAATAAGTATATATAAATCATACTATAATATTACTGAGTTTTTTAAATTCGTTATTAAATCAGTTTCTGTATATATATATATTAAAAATTTGTGTGGAACTCTGCTTATGTAATGGATCGTTTCTTATTTTACGGATCGTATGTTATACATACATACTCTGAACAATTGTAGATTGTGAAAATATTAAAAAGTTCATTGTTAAAATAGATTGTGAATATTTTATTCGTTCATTTGCTACACAATTTCTGGTTATTTGTTTTTTCGTGTTATTTATAACACTCGTTATTAAAATTGGTTCGTATCTTTTTTTTATTATTTCGCTTCTTTTTTTATTGGTTCGTGTTATTTAAAATAACACTCGTTTTTAAAATAAGAAGCTCAGAACACTTACAGTGTGATTATTTTATTCGTTCGTGTTATTTTATTTTATTGGATCATTTGCTTAGCAAATTCAAAAGAGAAACTTTGTTTCGAAAATACTAACTAAGCTCGTTTTTAAAAATAGAAAGTCGTAAAAGCAGCTACGCTGCGAAACTGTAAATAAATCGTATGCCAAAGCATAATCGTTAGAGCAGCTACGAGAAACTATGTTTTCAAAAATCGCAAACTTGGCAATGTAAAATACTCATCAAACTTTTAAATACTTCAAAGTATTAGTAAAAATCAAAAAAAATATAAAACACTCATCAAATACCAATTTTAAACGATTTTCCAAAAAAGTAAACGATAGAAAGCATAAAGGAGTTTCACCTTATATAAAAAAATGTTAATGATACCTTTTATTTAGGAAAGTTTTAATATTAAATAAAAATCAAGAAATAAAATTCGTATATATTTATTTCGGTAATATTATATATATATACAAGCAAAATAATATACAAGCAAATAATAATAATAATAATAATAATATATACAATCAAAATAATAATATACAAGCAAATAATATACAAGGAAAATAATAATATACAATCAAAATAATATACAAGCAAAATAATAATAATATTACATAAAAGTTAGACAATATATACAGAATCACCGAAAATTAATATTTCTTATTCTTTGATAGTAGAATATCTACTAATTCATTCAAATATCTTGGGTTCCTTATTAATTTGAAATATTCTTCTTCAAATATGTTTGTATTCACATACATTCTATGTGAGTTCCGAAATATGTTATAAAGTTCTTTTCTCACATTTTCTTTAATAAAAATTAACCATGTCTCTGTTTCTAAAGCTTCAATGTCCATAAAAAGGCAGCGGTGAGACATTTGTTGCGGACAGTCAAAAAAACAACCCTCACATAACACACAATTAGGGTTCCAATTTAAAATAGTGTTTTTGATGCACTTTTCATCCACAAACACTTGTGTACACTTACACTTTTTTTCTTCGTTCTTCTTCTTCATTGATAAGTCTAAGGGCTCCGTTTGTGGTGGTGGTGGTGGTGGTGGTGCTGGTGAAGGTGTAACACTTGCATGTGGTGTGTCGGGTTTACACTCGTCCAGTGCGTCAAATAAGCGCAAAATTTCTTCTTCCTCCCCTTCACTAAATAAGTCAGGTGAAGGTGCTCTTTCTTCTTCTTCTTCTTCATCCTCCTCCTCTTCTTCAGTAAATAAATCAGGTGATGGTGTTCTTTCTTCTTCTCCATCCACCTCCTCTTCTTCAGTAAATAAATCAGGTGATGGTGTTCTTTCTTCTTCTCCATCCTCCTCCTCTTCTTCAGTAAATAAATCAGGCGATGGTGTTCTTTCTTCTTCTTTACTATCTAGTGTCCACTTTAAAGATGGTGGTTGAATGTTTTTTACTCCTAATAATGACGAGGATGCTGGAAGTGTTGGTAAAGATGTCCTCACTCCAACAGGAGATGATGGGATTAATACTGGATCTTCTCTTAAGTCAATAATTTCTTCCTCTATAATAATTTCTGAGGATACTGGCGAAGCTGGAGAAAAATACTGAGTTTCCTCGTCAATAAATATATCTGGTAAATCTCTCGCAGTTTTAAACTTTTTCCTTGGAGATTCTACAAAGTCAAATGTAGAATCCCAATCTACTTCGTTGCAAAGTTGAATTTCTCGTTGTACTATACTGGCAGACGAATCCATGATGATACTATGCTAGTCTTCTCATCATACCCAGTATATAAGGAAAACTTTATCGATAACATCATATCACGTGGTACTTTAAACATTTTTTCAAACAGTCCTACCACGCCAATTAAAATATTTTCACATGTACTTTTCCAATTCTCTATATAATTTTTATAAATATAGAAATAGAAAGCATGTTCTCATATAATCTTTTAAAATATCAACATTTGGTATTTTCACGTTGGTAAAATCATTCCTTCCATTTTTACAACGGTATTCATAAGGTGTACTATTTAATCATCTGTCATCTATGTGCAGATCTAAATAAATCACGTGTAAATAAATAGTTTACATGCTTTTAAAATAAAATCTGTTATTTACAACTTCTATTATTATTATTCATGTAAACAAGACATCAACCCTACATACACCAGCATATTGTCCACGTAAAATAACGGATACCACAAACTATCTTTGTATTTGCATTCATTCATTCATTATTATTATTATTATTACATTAATATAACAATCTTCTATTGCAATCGTATTTAACATCGCTTCAACATGATCATCATTCAATAGGTAAGTGTTCAATGACCTCATATGTTCTACCATTCGTAATATACAACTTTCTTTGTATTCATTATTAACAAACTATCATAAAACTTGATTTTTATTAGTCTGTCTCCAACCTGTAATGTTTATCTTCCGCGTGCCCAATCTTTCTTTTATGTTTTCACCGACATCGCCAAAGTTATTTCTATTAGTTTGTCCCCAATTTCTGATGTTCTACGTGTGCAATCTTTCTTTTATGTTTTCACCGACAATATCTTTTTTTTTTTGTGGGTCTACCACAACATCAAAGTTATTTCTATTAGTCTGTCTCCAACCTGTGATGTTTATCTCCCACGTCCGTAATATTCCTTTTGTTCACCTACCGCGGCGCCAAAGTTATTTCTATCAGTCTGGTGGTATTCTGTAATGTTTACCAAACGTGTCAACGGTCTTCCTTTGTATTTAAATTCAAGTTTTAGCATGTACACATCATCACTCTTACCCAACCGGTTTTCCAAAAGCGCGCGAAAAGTTCAGTTCATGTCTTAAGTTCACCAGCAAAAGACGTACGGAAACCACGCTCTGTATATGTACCATCATAGTGTATCATACCGTACACGAAGTTTTACCACGCTCACCGAGTATGGTATGCATACGATCCAACAAATTAAAAAAGTCACGCATGAATAAATATTTCCCTCCCATCATACAGTATTCACCTCTGGTGCTAAGAGCCACGGGTTCAATTCCAGTACAATACAACATTCACCTCTGGTGTTAAGGGTCCCTGGTTCAGTCCCCGTACAATACAACATTCACCTCTGATGCTAAGGGTACCAGGCTCATTTTCAGTACAATACAGCATTCACCACTGTTGCTAAGGGTCCCATATTCAATCCCCGTACAATGCAGCATTCATCTCTGATGCTAAGGGTCCCGGGTTCAATCCCAGTGCGTATCACACATTATAAGTGTTCTGAGCTTCTTATTTTTAACAAATAAAATAATCACCATCTCCTTTAGCCTAACAGGTGGGACTCAAATATTTCATTTTTCCAAGTTATATATATTTCTCGAGTAAATTTATTACGAGAGGTTAAATTAAATCCATTTGTATAATATCTTTTTATTCTATCACATATTGTTCGTGTAATCTTTTATTCTCTCTCTCACATATTGCTCGAGTAAATTTATTACAAGAGGTTAAATTAATAAAAACCGAACCGTTAAATATATTAGGAGAATATCTTTTTTATTCTCTCAGAATGACGTATCAACAGATTTAATTCAAATTTCCATTATTATTATTATTTTTAAAAATAGCCAGTATAAAGTCTCTACAAACACGTATACAAACTCGAAAAAGACCACATGACCTTTCCATGTCAGCACAACTAAAAACAGAAATATAACAACTTTCCAATACACGTAAACAGGTCATCAAACCCTAATGACCTAACCCAACTGGCTGCCAACACAGCCCATTACTTTCTATATTAATTATAGTACATAACGATACCCGTAGAATACTTTGTCTGCTTCTACTGTATCCTTTATCCAAGTCGTATGAAACGGAGACTTCATACATCGCTATACTTTGTATGAACTATGTTCCGTATTTACTTAATCACTTCGTAACTTTCTCTAGTGTTGACAAGGCCGCAGGTGTCAATCGAATAGTTTAGTGTTTCACTCATGTCACCTTGTGACTAAGGTACGTCCTGTCGGTATATATATGGTACTGGGTTCAATTAGCGATAAAATACATTTTTAGCGTTAAACAAATGCAAAAATCTACACGAAATGAGATACCGTGATCTCTGACTTACGGATAACACCAAGCAACTAATGGTACTGAGTGTGATTGAGTTTACTAATTACTATTCGGCTAAAATCAGTGTTCCTTTATCTATAGTTCTTTTCGTGCTTTGAATTGCAAAGTTTGAAATAACAGTTTTAAATTATTGTGTATATATATCTTCCGAGTAATTCTGAGAATCATTGCTCTTTCTTTAAGCAATGTATGAGACTGTTAAATTGCTCTTTCCTTAAAATGTTGCGCTAAGAAGGATGCATCCAGGAAAGTCCAAATTTGCAGAATGTCTATAGCAGGGAAGAATAAATATGTTTAGTCGATGGCTGCACAACGCCTCCGCTGTCACCACGTTGTCACACAGCGAATACAGCGAACGTTTAAGAGTATTCTGCACTTACTATTAGGTATCGGCCTGGGAACTTTGGCGCATCTACCCAGTCTCCTTCTTGGTGTTTCATTTTTAATGGCGAGTACTGAGTAGGAATCATATTGTAAGCGAATACGTTTCCGGCTGACACCACACTTTTAATTATTGCGACATTAAAAAAAAAAAAAGACATACCTGTTAATTAAAATGTACAGAGAAGTTATTTCTGGAAAATTCTATTCAGGCCTCTTGTGGTAACAACTGCACTTTAGTAGAAGATACTATTAAGGAAAAGAATGAGGTAAAATAATCTTTATATCGTACAAGCAATGGATGATAACAGCTTAATAAATGATTGTATGTAAATCTTGTTTGAGTTTGAATATAGGATTGTATAAGGCTGTGCATTTTGCATTATTATTGAGGTGCTGCAACTAACTGCAAACCATATGATAAATTCTTACAGTAATATATCACATATTGATTTACTCTGTATGGAAACGAAAATAGTTTAATATATGGTTAACCTCCTTTGTGCCAGGGGCGGATCCAGAGGGGGGCGATCGGGGCCATCGCTCCCCCCACAAGAGGAAACTTTCTTATTTTATATATAAATAAACCCATCCATAACAAGTTTGGAGCTCTTAAAAGTAGCAGTATTACCGCCGACCGCCCCCCCCCAGAAGTCCGTCCTGGATCCGCCCCTGCTTTGTGCCCATAATTTTAAAATTAACGCTTGTGTCACTTTTCAACACTTGACTTTGCAGTAGCTTTCCAACGAATTAGCAGGAAGCCCAAACTTATAGGACACCCTGCAGGTAAATACATTTCTTTGGACAGTTTCACTGCTCCAAACTAAGATTTGAAAAGTGTAGTATTGTTAATTTTATTATTATTGGCACAAAGGAGATCAACCATATTTTAAGCTATTTTTGTTTTCATACAGAGTAAAACAATATTTGACAACATTACAGTAAGAATGTATCATGCACTTTGCAGTATGTTGCAGCACTTTAATAATGGTGCACTATACGTACACTCTAGATCCTGCATATGTCCGATCCATACATTACAAGAAGGCAATACGTATTCGATACAGGTAAAATCTGTATATTTCATATGGACAACCTATTAGCTATATACATCCAATCTATACATTACATATGGCCAACCTGTACGCGACATACGTATAATCTATATGCTGCATGCAGACAGTCTGTAAGCTACATATATGCACTCTGTATGGTGCATACGGATATTCTGTATGCTGTATCTGGACAAGCTGTGTGCGACATAAGGAAAATCTGTATAATACATACGTACAATACGTATACTGTATCTAGTCGTACGTATGGGGCACAAGTACAATATAGATGCTGTCTCGGGCTTGAACGCAAGAAACATACGTACAGAACGTATATTGCATACTTCTTGAAATCATGCTCCGTCCTGATAGTCAGTGTATGTCGTCATTATTAACCCACATGCTACATACGACCCTGACGTCACAAAGCTAGATATTACCTCCGTATATACTTGTTACTGCAGATAACGTCACACGAATGACGTCATTGCACTTGTGCAGACAGTACGTATAATACATACTTTTTCAGCTATACGTTTGCTGCAGGATGTTATATACGGTTGTACGTTAAGTCCAGAAACTACAGGAATTACGAATGTAACCTACGTTTTTAAGTATGCCACCTACATTTTTTTTTCTCAGTGCACGGTTTCACATAACTTATAAAACAGTACAGAATCGTCTGTTGAAAACACAGTACGCCCGAATCGCTCACAATTTTTTTTCAACTTTTGTTGCCTAGAAAGACCAACTTTCGGCATCTTGAAATACTGAAACCAGTTCTGTATCACGCACGCCTAAGATTCACAATAACTGCCCACCTGGCTACTTCTTGAAAGTAAGCATCTTCGTTTGTCAATCCAAGAACCGAACACTGCTTCAAAATTCCAGGAACTGAATACGCACTAGCATCCCCGACCCTCCACTTGTCACATTCCAACGGGAATAGACCAGTTATCATCAGACACCGAGATCGCTTGGCCAGATAAGAGCGACTCAAATCTGTGGTATGCTGTCATTCATGAGTAAATAAAGAGTAGTGGAAGAGAAAACCTGTGACAATGGCAACAAATTGCTTCTAAATTGTGAAATTGCACTTTTCCTTAAAAAATATCATGAAAATGGCAATAATGGCACTTATGGCATTTTGTCATTAATTCCAGGCTTTAGTAATTACATTTATTTCATGTATAGTCTATACTCACTGTCCCCTCGCATCCATCCCATTCCTGAAAAACTTGGACTCCTTCCAAAATATTTTTTTAAATTTTCAAAAAAAAATGCTTGTCTTACCCCTACAGCGTTGTTTCGCGCAAGATTACAATTGAATGTTAAATTTTATTAAATGTGAGTGAATTACTGATAAGCTCACCATAGGTTTAAAAAAATGTACCTGCAGTGTTCCCATCCCTCCCAAAAAAAGGTGATTTTACCGTAGGCTTAAATGTAAATATAAACTACTAATATACAATAGGGACGCAGACAAGGTTGGACGACGACAAGCCTGGACACTTAATTTTGGTCGCTCCCGACAAGGTTGGACAACGACAAGGTTGGACGACGACAAGCTTGGACAACGACAAGCTTGGACACTTCTCAATTTATCCTCTTGCGCCAGACTCGAACGAATTCCTGAGGTGTCCAAGCTTGTCGTGGTCGATTCCGACAAGCCTGGATACATCTCAGTTTGGGTCGTTGACGACAAGGTTGGACAACGACAAGCTTGGACACATTCCTGGGGTGTCCAAGCTTGTCGTGGTCGATCCCGACAAACCTGGACACATCTAATTTTGGGTCGCTGACGACAAGGTTAGCCAACGACAAGCCTGGACACATTCCTGAGGTGTCCAGGCTTGTCGGGATCGATTTTGGATCGCTGACGACAAGGTTGGCCAACGACAAGCCTGGACACATTCCAATGGGCCGATTTGGTGCATTCTAAGCACGTAGATCTGACAAATACAACTGTTTATTCACTTGTACGGGTGTACAAGGGCAGTTGGTGTTATCAATGTACAAAAGCAACTGTTCTCTCTGATTATACTGCAGTGTTATTTTTATACCACCGTGATATTCATAAAAATCGTAAGAAGTACCAGACATGATTATTCAATTACAATATCATATATCAATACTGAAAAATAAAAGCCCGGTTTAAAATTTAAAAAAAAAACGAGGATTAAAACCCAAAAATACCTAGGGTTCAAACCTATTCAAGCCATCAGGCTTTGGGGCAGGTACGTTTGGACGACACCGTTTCGGCGCCAGCTCATTTCGGCGAAAATTTTATGTACAAGGGCACACATCCCATTCAGTAATTATTTAAGTAAATTATTTAAGTAAAACGAAAATTCTGTAAATACTAATAATCTCTTTTAATAAAAGATAAATTTAAAATAATTCGAAAATCCTCTAGTAGAGGGCAGTAGCTGACGCGAGAATCAGCCAATAGCGATATAGATGCGAGCCATGCAACTCTATATTGAAGGGCATGTATGTATGAACTGGAAACGCCTTAACTGGTAGAGTTTGTTGGAACAGACATTTCAAATTGGGTCGTTGACGACAAGCCTGGACACATTCCTGGGGTGTCCAGGTTTGTCGCGGTCGATCCCGACAAGCCTGGACACATCTCATTTTGGGTCGTTGACGACAAGGTTGGACGACGACAAGCCTGGACACATTCCTGGGGTGTCCAAGCTTGTCGTGGTCGATCCCGACAAGCCTGGACACATCTCATTTTGCTCGCTGACGACAACGTTGGCCAACGACAAGCCTGGACACATTCCTGAAGGTGTCCAGGCTTGTCGGGATTGACCCCGAGATGCTTTGACATATCTCATTTTGGGTCGCTGACGACAAGGTTGGCCAACGACAAACCTGGACACAAAAAGTGTCCAGGCTTGTCGTTGTCCAACCTTGTCGTCGTCCAACCTTGGCGCGGTCCCATACAATATAGAGTTGGTGATATAAATTGATATACCGTACATCTAAGTGTAAAAAATCATTGAGAAGTAAACATAAAATCACAATGAAAGGGTCTTCAAATAGTTTAAGAAACTATTGTTCTATCCTTAAAAATAAAAAGTATATTCTATGTCGTGTATATCAAAGTGCTCCAATTCTAGTATACTCCTAGATTGCGCATGCGTTTGTTATAGCATTATTTGAGTATAATCAAAATTTGCAGAATGTCAATGCAGAAAGTTTTTTAAAAGAAAAGATTGGTTGTTGTGAGAGAAAAAGGCGTGTGCAGTCACTGGAACAGTTTTGTATCTTTCGGCTGCTTGAAGAGAGAAACATTGACATTTCTGGACAACTGAATGCTATTGTTTTTGATATAAACATTGCTTGTATAATAATTTTCTATATACATGTCAGTTGTTATATTCATAATTATGCTGGTTTGTACGTTTTAAAAATACTGTGTCTGTGTCTTGTATGTACTCATACACCCAAGTGAGAAAAAGGGCTATTGTGTTTCTGCAAATATAACCACCTTACAGGAGTGATAGAACATGGATGGTGCTTTGTAAATAGTTATTGGTCTTCATAGATTATTTGTGACTTTGTAATTATACACAATATACAATATTTTGTAACATATCATTGTACTCAGTGAACTATGGAAGATCTTTGTATATTGTTTGCTCGTAGTAAAAATGCTAGAAAATTTTGTGTAAAAATACCCACACCCCCGATACATTTATTAAAATTGCAGTTGTGCTAGAGATTACTCAAGATTTCACCCCGAGAACTTAATTGCATTTGTTTTTTAATGCATAGAAAGCGAGTGCCTGCTTTGGCGACGAAGAGAGGCTAAACAAAAGAGGTTGACAGGGGAGAACCTAGTTTAGTTTGATCTAGTTGAAGTCAGTGGAAGATGGTTGATGGTTATTTGTTGTTTAATTGTTCTGAGAGCAAGGGTTGAAGACAGTTTATATATAGTTGAACATATCTTTCGGTTAGTGGCCCCGCGTAGCGAAGTAGCTAACACTTTCGTTATTGGTGCAAGCCATCCGATTTCCGGTGGAACACTGTGGAAAAATGTAAAAAGCTTTATCAGGTCAGCCATCCTGAGTGAGGCTTTCCTGGGTTTTCCTCATTCATACCAGGCAAGTGTCGGGATGGTACCTAACATACAGGTCCAAGGTCGCTCCCTTTCTTCCCCTTCCCCCAGATAGTGTAATCGCCGAGGGAAGTCATCCCTTACATGACGAGCTAACAGGACCATGGATAGCGAAAGCCCAGAAATTTAAATCCTAAATCTAAACCTATATCTTTCAGTTAGATATGCAGCGAAGTGACAGAATCGTGCTGTAATAGCCTGTTCATTTTTTTTTTTTATTGTTTTAAATCTGTTGTTTATTACACAAGTAAGGCATGTACTACAACTGTTTATATACAAATGAACATCATTATTTAAAATATATTATTCCTATGACGACAACAATTAACACAATGACGAATTAAAATTTATAGTTCTTTTCCTTAAGTTTTCAGATATTAATATGTAATATCTCCATGCAGCAAATCAACAATATCGTAGTAAATGATAGAATATCAGTAACAATTAATAGAAGTATACAAGAAAATAAGGAATTAAGCTAATTGTTTAGAGTTACAAGATGATTAAAATAAATGTTATGATTGGTTTCTAAGAAATAAGCTACATTTCTACACCTAGCACTCCATTTTCGACAACGACAAACACATTCAATGTTACCAGAACACAGAACAGGAACTGGAGACCACAGTTTAGCACTATAAATTTTTTTAAAAAGAAAGAAGTCCGTCTAAGTTCAATATCTTAGGCAAATCTTTTCGGAATTAGTGATAAAAAATTGAAATAAGAATATCATCCCAGCGAAGAAATATAAAGGGAAATAGAACGGATTTACTAAATAAACTTAGAAAGCAAATCGCTGTTCATTTATATAGGCTTTAGCTTACGAGTTGAATCTTATGCAAAATAATACAGATTTGCAGAAAGACTTAAGCATTCTTACATTACTTGTAATCTGTATGAATTTCGAAAATCACTGCGGAATAGCCTATTAGAGATGCGCAGGAAGAGGAGAATAGCTCGCAGGATGTAGTTATTTTAGGATAAACTGTCAGACTTTGCTAAAGTGTTAGAAGCAAATTTCATGTGATTATCCCTGCTGGATGCGGTAGGAAAAGCCACAAAAACTCTACTTTTATAAAAAGGCCTTGTGTCCATCTTAAA
Source organism: Thermobia domestica (assembly GCF_964235325.1). Classification (NCBI taxonomy): domain Eukaryota; kingdom Metazoa; phylum Arthropoda; class Insecta; order Zygentoma; family Lepismatidae; genus Thermobia; species Thermobia domestica. The sequence continues at coordinate 160,514,195 of NC_137460.1, read as the reverse complement.
CATAAATTAAACATGTTTCTTACAAGGTTGTTTATATTCTTTATTATAAATTAACGAGAATTGTTACAGTTTCGGAAGTATATCACTTGGAAGTATATTTCAGTTGGAGTAGTAGTCTGAAGAAGGAAGTGATATACTTCCGAAACTGTAACATTTCTCGTTAATTTATAATAAAGAATATAAACAGCCTTGTAAGAAACTTATGTTTAATTTGTGTTTAAAAAACTCTACAATAAGCACACTAGACCGAAACTGTCTGTATTGAAAGCGTTCTAATATCAGATAGTACTTTTATACAAACGTGTTTCCCGTTAGCCGCGGTATCAGAACTCAGCTATAGGATGTGCTAAAGAAATACTAGTGTTATGCAGGAGTGAATTCGTGACGTTATTCAATTTATTCTGTGTTCGTACAAGTGTGGGGATCTAAATATTTAGTATGTTCTTAGTGTGTTCAATGTTCACTTTAACACAGTGTGCGAATTAGATAATCTATATTGGAGGGGATAAAATTAAGCCATCAGGACGTAAAGTCTGAAGGTGCAACAATTCAAAATGCAACAATCATGCCTTACCACACATACATAAATATGACATTGTACTAAACAAGAGATTTATTAATTGAATAAATCTGGAAAATAACTATGTAATGTCTGGCAAACAAATAAATTCATGTTTTCTGCGGGATAGTATCTTGCCCCTTGCTGCTATGAAAATAAAATACTACACATTACCCCATACAATTTCGCCAGTAACTTCCTATTTGCTGATCAGTTAAAACAGTATTCCGGGCATCGTAGCGAAAAATGTATATCTTTGTCTTTTCGTGCATTGTACAAAAACACAAAGAGTGAACGCAATAAAAACGGCGGAAACAAGCAAAAAATACAATGCGATATAAAATGCTTGGACTCTTTCGACAAATTACTCAATGTAGAGCTTTCCTTGCAAGCAGGACTAGATGGTGTAATCGGTAACACCGTGGGCTTAAGTTCACGGGGTCCTCAGATCGATTCCCCTGAAGACATACTTTTATTTTCTTTACAACAATAGAAGTTTTTTTAAATTATCCAGTCATCCGAGAAAAGGAAATTGTGTAAAAACACAACATTTCACTTTTGTATTCACATTATCGTGAAGAAATATGATCATTTCTTGCAGTTCAAACCGTAGATAATAAGTTAGTAAATAATGTATTTTGGTCTTTTTATAAACAATGTCCAGTGTGTTGTCGTCGGCAGAGTTCTACACTGTAACCCGAGAAAAACAGTGTCCATTTATTATTATTATTATTATTATTATTATTATTATTATTATTATTATTATTATTATTATTATTATTATTATTATTACTAGAATGACAAAAGAAGGAAAGAAGAAGCCTCATAGTCGAAGCTATTGATAGGAACAGAAGAGATATACATTATGTCAGACTCTTTTTAGGTTTACACACGAACGTAATAATATTATTACATTTATGGATTGACAGATAGAATCATTATTTTATGAGAACAAGAAATGGAGTATAAATATTTGTTAGCTGGTAGCAGTAATGAATTTTCTTTCGTCCTTCTTTTAGATAAATTGAAGCCTATATGAGAGGGACCTACTGATTAACGTGGAATCTGAAACACATGAGCTCCTGCCGGGAATCGAACCCGTGTCTTTTTCTAGATAGGAAGGTGAGGTGACACCTTGAATAGAATCGTTCTCTGATTAGAGTTGTAAGTTCGATCACTATTTGTAATTTGTGTTATTCCTTTAATGCTTTATCAACGTTGCATGTAGCGTTAAATTTAATAATAGCTTGTTGACGAAATCACGTGTAAAATTTGAAGACCGAGTTAGTAGTGTAAATTCGCACACAGATCGAGGTAACGAAGCCCGAGTAATGTGCGTATGTCTCTTGAACAAAGAAATCAGTTTCTCTGCTCTGGCCATCCTCCCTCGTGGAGTATTCGTTAGCAAGGTGGTCTGAAGAACTTGTAGTCCACGGATCGATTCCCGCGCACAATCATTTTTAATTCTTGAGCACAAGTAGAAAAGGCAAAAAAGAAAAGAAACCGAATCGAGACGCATGAAGTTTAGATCTAACAAGTAAGACTGAACCAAAAGTATGTGTCATTACGTGATTTGTTTAAGAACAATAAAATGGAGGGAAGTTGTTTTGTTTGTGTCTAGGAATGGAGTATAAATAAAAGAAGAAACTACACTTCTGTCTAGAATTTCGGTCGCATGTCTTTCAAAATTACATAAATAGAAATAACTCTTTTTCTTATGATAGAAAATGTTAAATATCTTCTTAGAAATATGCAGAAAACGGAAACCACATATTTCCAAAAAACATTTCTGTAAAAAATTAAGAAATAAAGAAGTTATAATTAATAAAAGAAATCTCCGAAAGTCATCGCCAAATTCTAAGTTCCATTTTCGTAAACATGGCAAACGCGCGGCGAAATTTACAGAGAGAGAATGAATTTTATGCTTTATTAGAAATACAACGTAAATCTTTCATAGTGTTAGTTACTATACATATTGCATAGCTCTAATAATAATAGATATTAAACATCTTATACGTAAACAAATAAAAGGAAATAAGCCACAAAATACGCGAACAGATCAGGCAGTTTGTGGTAGTGATTTTCCAATATGCATTTACTACGAGAATGAACCTTAACATACCTTCGTAGAGTAGAAGGTTATCGCACGCTCCCCGAATATTTTGTTTTTATCCATGATCATCAGTTCAAATCCCATACCCTACACTGCCTTTTTTGTAGAAATGCTTGATTCTGTCAATTTCTTAAACAGCAATGTTTTGTTCTAATAATGTTGCTTAGTATTATAGTCTTCATTCCAGTTTATTTGAATATCTCCAAATAATCCAGAATTACGCCCTTTAAGTAAAGTATTACAAATTATGAAGAATTTTATAAAAAGAGGAAACTTCATTTCTAATCATTATCCTAACCGGAAGAGAAAACTTATAAATATTTGAAATAGTAATTAACATATGACTAAACTTTAATGAAACATTACTAAAATAAAACATTTACTCCGAATAGTCTCTGCAAGTAATTTGTAGAAAATGGCCAGAAATAGTGAACATAAACTATTAGTTGTCAATTAAAAGTATAGTAGCGATAGCTCTAAACCCAAGTAGAATATTCACTCTGCTTCATGAAAATAATAAACATTTTACAAAAATAATGATCTTTTGACTGTATCTTAAATCTGTTAGTAAATAAATAAATAAATAAATAAAATACATATTATGTATCATTTAATCACCGTAACTCGATAGCTGATTGCGAGGACGAAGATAATGAATATTACTACAAACTGTTACAAAACTAGGGGCCGCAAGTAGCCCAGTGGAAGCCGGTGGGTGTAGCTGAGCAGCCTGAGGTGTTAGACGGTAGTGTTCTCAACGGCTCGAGCGGCTCGGCTCACGGCTCAGTCACCATCGAATCGACTGAGAAGTGAGCCGAGACCACACCTCACATTACCGAGCTGGCTCGAGTCCTCGGCTCAGTTGGACCAAACCGAGCCGAGGCGTTGGCTCACCTGAGCCGAGCTGAACCGAGCCAATGGCTCACCTCAGCCAAGCCGAACCGAGCCGGTGGCTCGTCGAACCGAACTAGCTCGAGCCGATGGCTCACTTAAGCTGAGTCGAACTTTGCAAGCTAGAGCTGTTGGCTCAGTTGAAGCAAGCCTAGCGGGTTGATATCATTATTAGACTGACGATCGTGAGATTTTCAACTCCCTCTGTAGTAGAAAGGGAAGAATTTCAATTGTCCTCGACGTTTCTGAATTCATGTCCCTGTCGATTCGAGGAGTCCTGAAATGTGATTGAAATAGAGAATAATTCAGGAAGTTAAAATATGTATAGCTGTCAGCTCTGGTGCATAGAGTTCCTGGTTCGATCCTTGCTCGCGCCAAGTGAACTTTGTGGTGGACACGGCGTGTGTGTGTGGTTGTGTGAGAGAGTTTTCTCGGGGTTCTCGGGGTCATTTGATAACTTAACGCATTGTATCGTATATACTGCGAGTCAAAACTTTAAGACGCTTTTTATCTGCTATCACTGGCCATTGCGCTCTCCTAGTTTGTAGTATTAACACTTTAAATATGCGCTACTAACTCGCGAAAGATGGCCCCGAAGTTCGTTTAACAAAATCTTGTTTCCCCTTATTAGTTTTCATCAGTTCACTTGAATTGAAATACCCATTCTACGAGAGGAGTGAGGATTAAATGAGCCTTCAAAATATTTCTCAAATAAACCTTGTAACCCACCCAAGTTTCATAATAAAAATAAAATATTGTAATTGAAAAATTGTGAGATGAAACTCCGGCTTACCGCAAAGCTAATTAGAGTTTAATAGAGTTGGAAGCACTGTTCATAAGCAGTCATGAGGAGTGGCTTCCCACATTTTCATGCTATTGAAAGTTGCTTAACAGTAAGAATGAGTTTCATACAATTGAGAATCACTGTAAAAGCTTAATATATTTTTTATATCGAGACGGAAAAACACAATCAAATTGATCACATTTTAGTAGATAGAAGAAGGCAATCTAGCATAATTGATGTCCGGTTGTTTAGAGGGGCTGATTGGGACACTGATCACTACCTGGTAGTAGCTATAAGACGAGAGAGACTATCGTTCAATAAAGGTAATATTCATTGTCCGAAAACGGAGAGATTCAATTTAAAGAAATTAGAAGAGAGCCAGATAAGAGAGGAATACCAGATTGAAGTTTCGAATAGATTCTCGGTTTTAGAAGATTCGGAGTGCACTAGTGTTGAGGATACTTGGATTGAAATTAGATATAGCATTAAAAGTTCAGCAATAGAAAAATTGGGACACGCGAAAATATGTAGGAACAAACCATGGTTCGACCAGGAATGCATTAAACTAGCAGAGAAGAGAAAACAGGCAAAATTACGCCGGCTACAAAATCCGAATGAAATAACTACACAAAATTTCGCAGATATCAGGCGGGAAACTTCCAAAACTTTTAGAACACAGAAACGCGATTTTTTGAACGCTAAAATTAAGGAACTTGAAGATAATAGTAAAAATAAAAATATTCGGGACATGCATAAGGGGATCAGCGAATTTAAGAAAGGCTATTAACCTCGTGCTTATATATTAAAGAAAGCTGACGGAACAGTTCTCACTGATACGGATAGCCTCTTAAATAGGTGGAAATATTTCTTTGACGATTTGCTGAACACACAGCCAAAAACTAATGTGCGTGGAGAAAAGGAGATACACACCGCAGAACCATATATTCCAGAACCCAAACGAAGAGAAGTAGAAATCGCTATAAAGAACTTAAGAATCACAAATCTCCGAGTGTAGATGAAATTCCGGCTGAGTAAATTTTAGCTGGAGGCGAAAAATTGTGAAACAAGATACACAAACTCATTCTCCTTATATGGAACAAGGAAGAATTGCCACAAGAGTGGAATCAATCAATCATTGTTCCAATTCACAAGAAAGGCGACAAAACTGACTCTAATAATTATCGAGGCATTTCTCTTCTGTCAACATCCTATAAAATCCTTTCAAATATTCTATTAGCAAGATTGACCTCATACGCAGATGAAATTATTGTAGATCATCAGTGCGGATTTAGATGAAATCGATCAACTATCGACCAAATATTTACCATTCCCCAAATACTCGAAAAAAAAAGTGGGAATACAATACCCCGGTACATCAACTATTTATTGATTTTAGGAAGGCCTACGACTCGGTTAGGAGAGAAACATTATACAATATTCTTACAGAACTTGGAATACCGAGAAAGCTTATTAGATTAATTAAGATATGTTTAAAAGAATTCCAAAGTAAAGTCCGGGTAGGAAAATTTTTGTCCACGAGCTTTCACGTCGAAAATGGCCTGAAACAAGAAGATGCGTTGTTGCCATTGTTATTTAACTTTGTTCTGAAATACGCTATAAGGAAAATCAAAGATAGCAACCAGGACCTAGAGTTGAACGGTATTCACCATGTTATGGCATATGCTGATGATGTAAATTTAATAGAAGAACAATAGAAATAAATGCAGAGATCTTTTAATAACGCTTGCAGGAACATGGGTTTAGAAGTAAATGCAGAGAAAACTAAATACATGGAAGTGCTTCGGGACCGTAATACAGCAAATTGTGGATGCGTTAAAATATTAAATAATAACTTTGATAAAGTGGGTGCTTTCAAATATTTAGGATCAATATTAACAGACGAAAATCCTATTCACAAAGAAATTAAATGTCGACTAAAAGCAGGAAATTCATGTTACTATTCGGTTCAAAATCTCTTGTCGTCGTGGCTCAGTGGCGGTGGCTCAGTGGTAGAGCGTTCACCTCTGGTGCTTGGGGTCCCGGGTTCGATCCCAGCCCCCGCCAAGCGAACTTTGTGGTGGACAAACACCGTGTGCATGGGTTTCCTCGGGGTTCCCCGTTTCCTCCCACCTTCTTTATTCCACCGTTGTCATTCATTGCTCATCATCACTGTCTCTTTTAGCCTAACCGGCACCGTGGGACGTATAACTCAAAGATTTCATTTCATTTCATTATTTTCTCTTACCGTCTTGCTCTACGGAAATCGGTATTGAAACCGGAAGTAGTAGTAAATTTAAACCATTCCCGGTTTTGGTAGAGTATTTGCCATTCTCATAATACGATGCTTTGAAACGCAGAATCGTTTACAGAAAACCGCTTGTTGCTATCTAATAACCATTTTGTTCTATGTAGATAAATGATGAAAACCACAATAACTAGAATAACTTCCGATTTCAACAGAGAGTAAACAGAGGAGATGATACCTATCCTTGGGACGGTGAATCGATCGATAGATCCGTTACGTCTTTATGTTTTACCGTTTTTCCTATGATACCTGTCAACAGATGGACGGACGAACGGACATAGCTGTTCTATAAGTCTTTAGATACTTACGCATAGCGCAGTCATACCGAAAGTGAACCTAATGCCAATTTTCAGTATAAAACACTAGCTTCTGCCAGCAATCAAAACTGGATAATAGAAGTTCGTCTGTAGTGAATGACGTGTGAAAACTTTGTCGTTTCTAAATACATTCACCTATATTTGATTTGTGTGATAGACTTCATGTAGAAAGGAAAACATTGCTTTATTCGTATTAAGACTACTGTGCTAAGCACAACACAGAACACGTAGGCACGAGCTACAAGCTAGTGGTTAAATGGTTTGACGCAGGTCAAACAAGCATTGAATCTTTGAACAACAACAACAACAACAACAAAAAGACCACATTCAAATTCGGATCAGCTGCAACAAGCCAATTGTATACATATGGTAGTGTATAGCACGATTATAACAACTTATGATTGAGACAATGAAATCACTGGACATTATTGAAACGGAATTATTTAGTTTAATGTTACACGTTTATGCTCTTCAGGTTACAAATGATAGACCATTAATAAGAGTAAATGAAAAGGTAATTATTTTTGTGTTCCACCGGGAATAGAACCCGGAACCGCATACACCAAAGGCGCACGCGCAACTTGCTAGACCAATGGGAAGGGTTGAAAGCTAATATTTTATCTGAGAGTACAAAATTCTATTCACAAATATTTACAGTACTCTACTTACAGTCATTTACCTCTAACAACAAGAAGAAAAAGCAATCTAAGTTTTACGTTCCATAGTTATGCCGACTAGCGAAGCGGTGGTTATGAGAAATCAATGAAATGGTGGAATAAAGAAAGTGGGGAAAACAGGAGAACGCCGGGAAAACCCACACATACACGCTGTGTACACCACAAAGTTCATTCGGCGCGAGCTGTGATCGAACCAGGGACTATGCACCAGAGGTGACCGCTATACATTTTTCTAACTTCCTGACTTATTCTCTATTTCAATCACATTTCAGTACTACTACAATCGACAGGAATATGAATTCAGAAACATCGAGGACAATTAAAATTCTTCACTTCCTATTACAGAGGGAGTCGAAAATCTCACGATCGTCAGTCTAATAATGATGTCAACCCGCTAGGCTTGAGCCGGCACGGTTGCGACGAGCCACCGGCTCGGTTTGGCTCGGTTCAGGTGAGCCATCGGCTCAAGCCGGTTCGGTTGGGATGAGGCACCGGATCGGTTCGGCTCGACTCAGGTGAGCCAATGTCTCGGTTCAGTTCGACTCAAGTGAGTCCTGGTTCGAGCCGGCTCGGTTGGAATAAGCCACCGGGTCGGTTCGGTTCGACTCAGGTCAGCCGTCACCTCGAGGTGGCTACGTTGGAGTGAGCCAATGGCTCGGCTCGGTTTGGTCCAACTGAGCCGAGGACTTAAGCCAGCTCGGTAGGGTGAGATGTGGTCTCGGCTCACTTCTCGGTTCGGTTCGATGGTGGCTGAGCCGTGAGCCGAGCCGCTCGAGCCGTTGAGAACACTACCGTCTAACACCTCAGGCTGCTCAGCTACACCCACCGGCTTCCACTGGGCTACTTGCGGCCCCTAGTTTTGTAACAGTTTGTAGTAATATTCATTATCTTCGTCCTCGCAATCAGCTATCGAGTTACGGTGATTAAATGATACATAATATGTATTTTATTTATTTATTTATTTATTTACTAACAGATTTAAGATACAGTCAAAAGATCATTATTTTTGTAAAATGTTTATTATTTTCATGAAGCAGAGTGAATATTCTACTTGGGTTTAGAGCTATCGCTACTATACTTTTAATTGACAACTAATAGTTTATGTTCACTATTTCTGGCCATTTTCTACAAATTACTTGCAGAGACTATTCGGAGTAAATGTTTTATTTTAGTAATGTTTCATTAAAGTTTAGTCATATGTTAATTACTATTTCAAATATTTATAAGTTTTCTCTTCCGGTTAGGATAATGATTAGAAATGAAGTTTCCTCTTTTTATAAAATTCTTCATAATTTGTAATACTTTACTTAAAGGGCGTAATTCTGGATTATTTGGAGATATTCAAATAAACTGGAATGAAGACTATAATACTAAGCAACATTATTAGAACAAAACATTGCTGTTTAAGAAATTGACAGAATCAAGCATTTCTACAAAAAAGGCAGTGTAGGGTATGGGATTTGAACTGATGATCATGGATAAAAACAAAATATTCGGGGAGCGTGCGATAACCTTCTACTCTACGAAGGTATGTTAAGGTTCATTCTCGTAGTAAATGCATATTGGAAAATCACTACCACAAACTGCCTGATCTGTTCGCGTATTTTGTGGCTTATTTCCTTTTATTTGTTTACGTATAAGATGTTTAATATCTATTATTATTAGAGCTATGCAATATGTATAGTAACTAACACTATGAAAGATTTACGTTGTATTTCTAATAAAGCATAAAATTCATTCTCTCTCTGTAAATTTCGCCGCGCGTTTGCCATGTTTACGAAAATGGAACTTAGAATTTGGCGATGACTTTCGGAGATTTCTTTTATTAATTATAACTTCTTTATTTCTTAATTTTTTACAGAAATGTTTTTTGGAAATATGTGGTTTCCGTTTTCTGCATATTTCTAAGAAGATATTTAACATTTTCTATCATAAGAAAAAGAGTTATTTCTATTTATGTAATTTTGAAAGACATGCGACCGAAATTCTAGACAGAAGTGTAGTTTCTTCTTTTATTTATACTCCATTCCTAGACACAAACAAAACAACTTCCCTCCATTTTATTGTTCTTAAACAAATCACGTAATGACACATACTTTTGGTTCAGTCTTACTTGTTAGATCTAAACTTCATGCGTCTCGATTCGGTTTCTTTTCTTTTTTGCCTTTTCTACTTGTGCTCAAGAATTAAAAATGATTGTGCGCGGGAATCGATCCGTGGACTACAAGTTCTTCAGACCACCTTGCTAACGAATACTCCACGAGGGAGGATGGCCAGAGCAGAGAAACTGATTTCTTTGTTCAAGAGACATACGCACATTACTCTGGTTTCGTTACCTCGATCTGTGTGCGAATTTACACTACTAACTCGGTCTTCAAATTTTACACGTGATTTCGTCAACAAGCTATTATTAAATTTAACGCTACATGCAACGTTGATAAAGCATTAAAGGAATAACACAAATTACAAATAGTGATCGAACTTACAACTCTAATCAGAGAACGATTCTATTCAAGGTGTCACCTCACCTTCCTATCTAGGAAAAGACACGGGTTCGATTCCCGGCAGGAGCTCATGTGTTTCAGATTCCACGTTAATCAGTAGGTCCCTCTCATATAGGCTTCAATTTATCTAAAAGAAGGACGAAAGAAAATTCATTACTGCTACCAGCTAACAAATATTTATACTCCATTTCTTGTTCTCATAAAATAATGATTCTATCTGTCAATCCATAAATGTAATAATATTATTACGTTCGTGTGTAAACCTAAAAAGAGTCTGACATAATGTATATCTCTTCTGTTCCTATCAATAGCTTCGACTATGAGGCTTCTTCTTTCCTTCTTTTGTCATTCTAGTAATAATAATAATAATAATAATAATAATAATAATAATAATAATAATAATAATAATAATAATAATAAATGGACACTGTTTTTCTCGGGTTACAGTGTAGAACTCTGCCGACGACAACACACTGGACATTGTTTATAAAAAGACCAAAATACATTATTTACTAACTTATTATCTACGGTTTGAACTGCAAGAAATGATCATATTTCTTCACGATAATGTGAATACAAAAGTGAAATGTTGTGTTTTTACACAATTTCCTTTTCTCGGATGACTGGATAATTTAAAAAAACTTCCATTGTTGTAAAGAAAATAAAAAGTATGTCTTCAGAGGGAATCGATCTGAGGACCCCGTGAACTTGAGCCCACAGTATTACCGATTACACCATCTAGTCCTGCTTGCAAGGAAAGCTCTACATTGAGTAATTTGTCGAAAGAGTCCAAGCATTTTATATCGCATTGTATTTTTTGCTTGTTTCCGCCGTTTTTATTGCGTTCACTCTTTGTGTTTTTGTACAATGCACGAAAAGACAAAGACATACATTTTTGGCTACGATGCCCAGGAATACTGGTTTAACTGATCAGCAAATAAGAAGTTACTGGCGAAATGATATGGAGTAATGTGTAGTATTTTAATTTCATAGCAGCAAGGGGCGAGATACTATCCCGCAGAAAACATGCATTTATTTGTTTGGCAGACAATACGTATATATTGTATGACATGCACACACCACACCTAACCTTTCTGAACGTGTTTAAATGTCGTACTCACTCTTGTCCCCTTAGCTCTCTAAGGTATATATTATTTAATAATTCCGCCCGAGCGATAGACATGATCACAAGCACTATGTTAATTTTTCCGCATATATTGAAATCTTCCACTTCACGTTATTACACACAGCTTGCAAAAGAAAACCTACTTCAGTATTATGAAAACTACTAAAATTATCAGTACAGTTAAAGCGGACAAAAAGAAAACTAGCTATTAGCCTATCATACGAGAAATGGACTGTTGCTGTTCCCGATTTCTGTCATCAAGGTCAAATCGAACGCCAAATATTTAAAAGCTCTCAATTCAAATTTCGAGCTTGCGCTTCTACTTCCCGCTAGGGCTGTGCTCTTTTTTTTATTATTATTATTATTTTAAGATCGATTCCATGACGGAGCTCAGAAGTCAATATTTACAATTACTTTACTGTTTGGTTACAGATGAGTTGATTCACTATGTGCTACGTTATTCAAATAAAGTATAAACATTATATTGAAGTTTTTCAGACAACATTATTGACGTGGACAGCAAATTGTACAGCGAAAAGAACGATGGAAAAATGAAAGGTTAACTTCAAAAAGTCCGCTCCAGGTGAAGTGTTTATACCGACACAGACAATGACATGGAGAACCAGTCGTATTAGCAAATGCTGAAGTAAATCTTCAATTATGTGCTTACTCACCTTCACTCACATGTCTGCTCACTAGGGGCGCATCCTCAGCGTGTACGTTAACATGTGGCCACGAGAGAAATATCTCAGATTTTGAGTACAGTTTCAAAAGGTCATTTCAAAAGGTAAACTGTAAAATGCAGTGACTATTATGCTAGTTACCACAAATTAAACGCAACTTTTGAGTTGCACCCACGCAAACTACTAGGGAATGAGGACCAAGCGCTAACAAAGAATATACTGGAAAATGAAAAAAATTAAAACGGAATGATATAATCGATACAAATGTAGATGATGAATATGGCATGTCCGACCTTCGCCAAGTAAGGTGGAAGAAGTTATTTATTTACTTCTTCTTCGCCAACCGCTAAGAGCATTTATAAATCCATATGTGACTTTGTTATGCGCAATTAGTATATTAAAATTCACGAATGACAATGAACTGGAGGGTATGAAGATGTAATTGCAAGAAACAACCGTAGTCATAATAATATAGTTCAACTAAACAACGTTGAAAATAGTGTGGAAATTAGAAATGACCGAAAGTGAATAGTTTGCATCGCTCATTTCGAAATACAGCTAGAAGATAAAACTTACAAGAAATGACAAAAATCACTGAAATTTGCCGTTATACTAACAAGGGACATCACCCAATTGTCCGGCTCCGATTTCAATGAAACTTTTCTAGCTAATAGAGGACATATATGTATTATTTGTGATGACAGAAATTTTTGCCATGGTGCATGTTTTCTATTTTTTTTTATAATTTTTAAGAGTTGTGATGTGGTTATTAGAGATTACTGCAGAAGTCCCTTACTAACCTTTGTAAACGGAGCGATAATGAAAAAACAACCATATAGATACATATAAGACCTAAGGGGAAGTTGTATGTTAGGTATGACCTTGATGGCAGCCATCTTGAATTAAGGTCAAGTTTTTTAAATACGAATAGGGTAATATGATACCTAATTTCGGGCTAGAATTTACTCAGGAAGACAATGGTGAAGTCAGTTTTGAGATACATTTATTTGGGGAAAACTTACAGGCATTTAATTGTTCACTTACTACGTGCGAAAGTCCCTTACCTCCGCTTCTAACCCACGTATTAATGATAATAAGTGGAGAAAAGCTTTGGTAATACATATTATGCCTAGAAGGAAGTGATACGGTAAGGGTATCCTTGATGGCAGCCATCTTGAAATCCGCCATTTTGAATTAAAGTGAAGTTTGAAAAATGAAAACCATAGCATGTGACACCTCATTTCAATAGCAAATTTCCCAAGATGTCAATGGTATGCTTATTTTCGTTCTATAATTAACCAGTGTCAATTTAGGACTTTCTAATGTGCACCAAACATCTATTATTCGATCTTTTAAATTGGAAACACTCCTAATTTTCACCGCATGTTTTAAGATTCCAACTGGCATTCTGCAATTGTTGCCATGGCTCATGTTTTCTAAATTTATTACACTTTTTAAGAGTTGCGATTTGTTTTGTGCCGTCTCGTACCCCTATTTCCACGTTTTGTGCGTCACTAGAAGTGTGCCAAAATCGGCCTCCAAAGTGTGACGAAAATGACCCACTCTTCCGCCACTATCGAATTTCTAGGTCATTTCTTTCGCATCGTTTAGTGCCTATTTTTTCTTAAAGTTTTCTGCGCCTACTTCCTCGTCTTGTGCGTCATCGGAAGTGAGTTAAACAGGTCTTCAAAGTGGGAGTTAAGTGACTCACTGCTCTGCCACTACCGAATTTCGTGGTCCTTCCTTTCGCATTGACCAGTGCTGGTCTTGTGCCGTTTTGTGCCCCTATTTCCACGTTTTGTGCATCACCAGAAGTGTCAAGATGGGCCCCCAAGGTGTGACGAAAATGACCCACTGTTCCGACACTATCGAATTTCTAGGTCGTTTCTATCGCATCGCTTAGTGCTTTTTCTTTTTTTAAAAGAAAAGTTTTCTGCACCTGTTTCTCGGCTTATGCATCACCCAAGGTGAGTTAAACGAGCCTTCAAAGTGGGAATTAAATGGTTCACTGTTCCGCCACTATCGAATTTCGAGGTCGTTTCTTTCGCATCATTTAGTGCCTGTTTTGTACGTTTTGTGCGTCACCGGAAATGGGTCAAAATGGACCTACGAATATAACGAAACAAGTTAATGCTTTTCCGCCACCAACGAATTTGGAGGACGTTTCCTTCACATCGTTTAGTGTGTATTTTGTACCGTTCTGTTCGCCTACTTTCACGTTTTAAGCATCACCAGAAATGCGTCAAAATGGGCTATCAAGGCGTGAGGAAAGTAGCCATTGTTCCGCCACTATCGAATTTGGAGGTCGTTTCTTTCGCATCATGTACTGACTGTTTTGTACCGTTTTGTGCGCCTATTTCCACTTTAGTGCGACAACGAAAATGGGTCAAAATGGCCTGCAAGTATAGAGGAATACTGTACGGCTGTTCCGTCACCTTCGAATGTCGAGGTCGTTTCCTTCACATTTTTTGTGCGTGATTTGTGTCGCTTTGTGCATCAATGGAAGTGGGTCAAAATGGGCCTTGAAAGTGGGATGAATATGTCTTTTTCTGACATATTTGTAGGTCCTCTTTGACCCACTTTCGGTGGTGCACAAAACGTGAAACTGTGCGCAGAAACGGTACAAAACATGCACTAAACAATGCGAAAATAACATTCTAGAAAATAGAATGTTATTTTCGCATTGTTTGCATTCGCATGTTATGTTCGCAATAGAAAATAACATTCTAACAGTGTGTTAGCGTTTCCTTCCTCGCCTTCCAATTGAACTGTCTGTGTACTGCGCATGCGCCAGCCAATTTCCATGAAAGATCATAAATAACCCTGATACTTTCTATAATATTTACGAGAGAACGTGTAATAGAATCTATATCAACAACATACATCATTCATCAAAGTAACGAAAACGTGTTCATGAAACAAATTAATAGATACATTATATCAAAGCAAATTAGGTTTAAATTTTAGGTAATAGAAAACGTTATTCTGTAATAAGAACTACTACTCGAAGCCTTTGCTACAATCACAAGTTGTTACCATAGCCGAGTGGTCTAAGGCGTTCGGCTTATAAAGCACTATTCGAACTAAGTTCGAGTCTCCGCCGGGTACAGCACCTTTTTCTCTCTTTTTTCACCTTTTTCTCTCTTTTTTTTCACCTGTTCTCAATGTTTCTGTCTGTGTTCTTGTCGGATTCGATTAAATAGAATTTCGAATAGAGACCAATATATATGATAAATAATCATTTATTTCCAAATCTGCACTCGTACAATATACATTTTCGAGATTTTGATTTTGGAAATGAAGTGTATATAATATTGAATAGTAAAAATAGTAAAATAAAAAAAATATTTGTATAAATATTGATTAATTAATTAGAGTTATACATGGCTTTCCAATCAGGATTATATAGAGAGGACTTACTTCTAAGTGCAATCCGAAAACAAATATTTGAGTTTTAATCTGACCCAAAGTTGGTAACTTACAGGATAATTTATACATGATTGGTATTGTAATTTTTATGCTTTTATTATAATCCTCTGTAAGTTATGATTTTACCAATTCTAAATGTAGAACGAGAAACAAGTGTAATATTATATTTGCTACGAAAAGCTTTTAAGCAATGATACTTTCAGGACGTGATTTGACGGAGAATTTGAGACCCCTTTCGAGCTAAGAAATTTCCGCCTTCAGGACCATATATTCGATCGTGCTCAATGTGGACTACCAATGTTTGCCCTCCACCCGCATATTGAAATTCCCCCCGAGGATAATTTTCTGAAGTCACCACTGTTTATAAATAGTTTTTCGTTACAAATCAGAGGATAATGGAGTAGTGAGTATACTTCATGTTTTTTTTTTCTATGGATTTAAGATTCGCAATTCATATAATGTTCTGTTCTAATCGAATTTGAAACAAAAGAAGTTTTCAATGAGTTACTCAAAGAAATATTTTCAGCCTCCGGATGAAAATAGGAAGACACTTAAAAAAGAAACAACTTGCTACCGGGTTTGAACACACAAACATGTGATTGATAGTGTATCAACCCAAACCACTCGACCGTTTTGTATGCCTTTGCATATGTTCTTTTGCCTTTTGTGAAAGCAGTTTACTGTTCCATACTCGCTTTTGTTTATTCCGATACGACTATGAGTTTTCAGTAAATATTTGGACGTTACAGCTCTTGCAATGTATAAAAGTGTTTTTAGAAGAAATCACAATCGATATTATGTCCTATAACATACGTAAAACAGGTTGAATTCGTGAAATGATTGAGGTTGGAGTGAGCGTAAATGTTTTCATAGTTAGGAGCCTGGATATGCAAACCCGCTTAACGTGGGGATTTAATTTTGTGAAATTTGGTACATTGATCACCGCTTTCTTTGATGCCAATTGCGGCTAGAAGTGGTGGTATTAAATATGTTTCCTGTTTACGGTAATCCTATTGGAAACGATGGTGAATGATTCAAAATAGGCGACGACAGGTCACTTTTTTTGGTACTTTTGTCGAGGTCAATGATTTCTTTTGCTCAAATGTAAAGATTTTTTTTCAGAACCTCCTTTTATGATTAGAAAGGAACGATTCTTTTCAATATTGCTTGTCTCAGTCTGCAAGCTTTGGCTTTGGCTCAAAGAAGACACGCGAAAAGTGTGGTGATTGCTATGACAAACAGTAGAACAAAAACTTCAAGGTCACCATATGCATATAGGCCCTCCTCACTTTCTTTACTATCTTCCCTTTCAACAGCAGGCAAACATTTTTAAAGAATAAAGTCGACGTTAGCGAACACAGCTTGTCTAGAAACTGTTTAGTGATATATATATATTTTGTTTAGAGATAGAGTACATGAAATGCAACTATTGTTTGTTCAGAGACTAAAAAAAAGTACAAACATCAAAGTACATTGTCGGAACTCTTTGGGAGCGGCCCCCTAGGCCCACTCCTTCCCTACGCCACTGATAGGATACACAAGATCCACCTAAATTGTCCACACAACCACCAGTACTAATTTATCTCTTAATACAGTAGTAATAACAGAACTAGCAGAATAGCATGAAATTGCAGCCCACTACAGAACAGAGCCTTCATCATATATAACGTTAGGAAGTGGGCATTCCGGAATATAAGCCTCTTTGGGCGGGGATCATACATACACCCAGCTTGTTGGAAACAGGGAAAGTTCACCCATTGAACCATATTACTCCCTTTCAGTCATTGGTTGTCCAGGTTTCATGTTTTCGGTATAATCTTTCTCGAGTTACTGCGTTGGTTTCAGTAATCAAAGGTTTCGCAATTGCAAACCGACCATGTATGTTGAAGTTATGCAGCTCTTGTCGGATTGTGATTACAGAAACAGCTTATTCCAGATCATGATTGAGTTCTGCAGTCATTTGTGCCGCATTAGCTTCATAGTTTTTGGTGACAATTCATCATTTGGCGATCTTTCTCACCTAGGCTTGATTTCTGTCCATTATTCCTCTTCTCCAATAATGGTGGACAGACACTGTTGCTCTTGATACAACTAACACAGTGACAGTCTTAGGTAAAGTTACTTCAACCAACCGCTCGCCTAGCTAACTGAAAACGTTTCATTTTTTCATTAACACAAGGAGTCTTACCAGCGTGGAGCTCAAACAGATGGAGTGATGGGAAAATTTTGACCATTTTAGACTGAAAACACCTAATTGCAACAACCATCCTCTCTTTCCATTTTCCCATACCATTACTCACAACGGACTTGGCCTTTGGACCAGAACTTTTGGTATACCCTGTATGCAGGCACGTAGCCGAGGGGTGGGTCCGGGGGCTCCGGACCCCCCCCCCTTTCGAGACCAGAAATAAAAAATTAAGAAAGGACGAAACAAAAAGAAACAAGAAATAGAAAAAATCAACGCGTTAAAAATAAAGATAAAAATAAAAAATAATTTTTTATCATCGCTTCCCTCTAGCATCAAACATATTATTTCAGAAACGGTTTTCTACTGGTCCTTTAACTTGTCATTTGGAACAGACAGTAGTTGACGGAATAATAAAACAAAAAAGTTACGTGGAAAGCAAGACCTGTTAGCATTTGATTCAAAAGTGAAAGGAACGCAGATATAAAATATTTTAGAAGACATTATTGGATACGTACTTTTTTTTTAAATAGTTGAGGTCATAATGAAAGGAAAATTGTTATATTTGGATAAACAAAAGAAGGAACGTAGATATTGTAATTTTTTAAAAAAATATTTTAAAATAAATATTCTTTCATTTGAGATTTCTTCATAGTTTGTTACTAAAATACTTACTAACATGCATGAGCGCCGATCCTGGGGGCCCGAGGGCGCCCTGTGTAGAAGGCCGAGTTCCTTCTCCTTCATCTGCATATCAAAATGCAGATGAGGGGCACATTTACATATCATATTTTAAATATATTAATTTGTGGTAAAATTAATTGCTTTTAAATTAGCGTGCATCTTAAATATTGTCTTGTTATTATAAATATAAATGGGTAAACACCGAGCGTAATACGGAAGTATTAATACAATATTGATGTATATTGTATTTAATTATGTATGTTATTTTCCTTTATAGGCTAATTAACCTTTATTTTCTTGCGTGCATCTCATTTACTGGGACATTGTATTGTATATATTACATATGGAAATGAAGTGAGATAGTTATTAAACTATTCTACATTCGATTAATTAAAGAAGAAATTAAAGAATATACTATGGATTCATGCATGGACACTTGAACTTTGGGTACAGAGCTACGTGGACAGAGATTTTTTTTTCTTGGCGACTCTTGGCTGCATCGAGAACTGCATGTGAGGTCCATGACAACTCACGCTTGAAGAAATCACTGAATGAGCAAGAGAATATGACTCATTACATATAGGAAGGATCCTGTTCACTTCCTCTTGTAAAGCAATGCTGGTTTGGATACATTGCTCACCGACGCTCAACATGCTTTGTTGAAAAAGTTGTAAAAATTTTAGCGTCAACATGATAGATTTTGAATTTGTAAAGGTGCGATTTCTACGCCTTTTAAAAGAATTTCTCGAGTAGCAAGCTCAAAGCGTCATTCCACCCCTCTTCACCAAAGTTCGTTACCCCGTCAGCTAGCGGACCTAAGAAATTTTCCCAGGATGCACAGCAGCTTTGAAAAATTGTAATTTATTTTGATTCATTTTATATGTAAAATATTAATATTAACGTATTACGCTCACTAGTTCTTGGAAAGACCGTTCTAAATTCATGACTATATTTTGTCAACGTGTTTCCCTTCGTTCAAGACATTTGGCTCTTGTATTTTTCAAAATTAATAGTAACATAAGATGTTTTCTCTCTCTCTCTTGCAAACATGGCTACGGGTTTTGGTAGCAGACAGTTTGAAGGGAAGCCAAAGGAAAAGAGACGTCCTTCAAATACCACGAGAGATGACAGTTCTGTATAATATTATCAATGTATTCTGTGTATATTTTTCTTTATTTTTGTATATAGTATCATGTGTTTCTATAATGCAAAGTATTGGTTCTTAATGAAAATAACTAATGTTTATGTGTAAATGCTATGGACTTCTGTTTTGGTCAGAAGCTTTTCAAAGTGACCACCATCGAAGATGAGGGCAGCACCTCTCATAGGTGTCTGGCTAACTATGCAGTCAGAAGCAAGTTTCTGTGGTCTGTTTGTAGGAGACCACCCAGTAGATGTAGCCTGCGGCATAAAACCCTTTGTGGGAAGATTCCGAGAAGAGCGAGTCCCGCTTTTCTTGGAATTTCATAGTTTAATAACCTTGTTCAGTGGCTGAACAGGGAAAGTTGTGATAGATCCGAGAGAGTACACTTCAAACTATCGTGTGTGAAGTCTTCAATACTTCTCAAGTACCGGGAAGTGTGACCCAGGAAGGTGAGAGAATCGCTCCCCTGGATTCCTGTTTATTATACATGTACCGACATGTATCGGGTACTTTTTGTTCTAGTGAACAGTGCTAATACCCACCTATTTGATTGTGAGTTACTTCAAGTGCATTCGAACAGTGTCAACCTTAAAAATTTGAAAACTACGTTATAATCAGTTGCTACGTCTGAACATGATAGTTTCAATCATTAACTTAACTATAGCCTTGTAGCTATATTTTGGTCAGCAGTACCAAGTAGTCGTTATTCGTCTATAAACTTTCTTAGTAGCACAGTGGTGCATTTCACTAATTCCCAGTATGGAATTGGAATTTTATATTCAAATCTCTATTAGAGAGATTTCTGGCCTGTCACGCTATTACGGCAGTGCCATCCTTGGACTCTAGCACAACTAAACAAGCAGTAGCTTAATTTGCCTGTTTTACTGACATTCCTTATGTCAGCTCCAGCGTAGTTTTGACTATCCAGCGAAACAGAATCGTCAGGAACATTTCTTTGTTTTTAGTGGAATGAGAATGTGGACACTACCTTGGTGATTTTCCAGTAGGAACTGTGCATCAAACTTTTCCGAATGGACAGTGCAGCGAATATATATATTGATCATGTTCTTTTTATTTTATTTTCACGTATAAAGTGTGTATTGCTAATTTATGTGCTATTATCATCCTCCTCTCTGAGAGACGGTCAGAGACAGTGAACTTAAAATGGTGAGGAGTACATATTGATGTAGTGTATCAGATCAATTAATAGATCAAACAGATCTTCAGTTAAAAATCATTATCATTATTTTTTTTATTATTTTTCAGTGCGAAATTTCAATTAAGAGTGTGTGTGTGGTGCACCATAAATAATAGAAATTCAATATAAGTGTATAGTAAAATGGAAGTGTTAAGTGTGTCGATTTTCATCTATGGTCTACCAAGACAACAATAAACCTTCATCTATACAAAGTATTTCTAGAGGTCTGATTTTCCTGCATGGTGAGTACCTGATGCTAATTCCTATGTTTTGTTTTCAGGAGTGTGAGTCAAGGAAACATTTCTCCTTGTCTTTGTACATCTGACCATCTCCCTGAATGGGGCCCAGGGAGAATTACGCCCAAAGAACTAACAGAACACAGTCATGAGTATAGAGAGTAATTAACAGGCTGCTACCTGTTTGTTTTGAAACTAGATTTTTTTTTACCTATTGTTTATTTTGAAAACTCTCTATAAGTAGCTTCCAGACATGATACTAGTTCAAGATTACCCTGGGATCTTTTGTTCATTTATATTCATTTACATATGCTCTACCGACTATTAAGCGTGGCAGTGGCGGCTTCCACAGGAGGTCACCTTCATCTCCAAGCAGGGAATTATGTATGCTGATGCATTCTTTTTGCATTTTATGTAAACTTTGGTATTATTTTGAATATCCCTAGCCACTCCACCTTATTTTTATCATCTTTATTGTGGTGGTGTTTCTCTGGTATGCTTAGTTTCGTCTCTAGCTACCTACACCTCACATATTTTGTGGCGCCAACAGCGTAAAGGGCGATAGAGTATTTCTCTTAAATACTCATGGTCAGTGTACCTTTGGATGTAAAATTTTCGGTTTATGTTTTGCCAAACCCCTCAGAAATTTCCAAGAACTGCGGTGTCTCTTATAAATGTTTTGAATTTTTATTTTGTGCCTATGATTTTTGTGTTGTTGTGATATACTGTGTTTTAGAGAATTCAGGCTTATTGAAGTTTAGGGGGGAAGTAAACCTTTGTATTTAATTTGTACTCATTAATGGTATTAACTAGAGAACAGGCTCGTAAGTTTGGAAAGACGGAACAACAGTTTCTTAATGAAGACTTCGCTCAGAGAGCAGATGAGCTCTCAGATGATAGTTTAGTGGTAGCGCAGAGCGCTAACGAGCGCACCGGAAGTGTGGGAGAAAACACTGATGTGGTGAAAACGGTTCCGCCATCCACCGGTAGGGAACCGGAAGTGCCTTTTCGGGAAGGAATTAGCGAACCGACTGTCACTCCGAGTATTGTTGAAAGCCCAGTCTTGAATGAAACGAGCAGTATTAGTGGTTTAAACCTAGCAGCCATTTTAGGAGAAATTTTGCAGGGCCAAAGAAAGCTAGAGGAAAGTACCAAAAGTTTAGAACAAAAATTAGAGTCGAAAATTTTGGAAAGTTCACAGTTTAGAAAGCAAACTTGAAAAGAAATTTGAGGAAAGTTCTCGTAGGCTAGAGAGTAAGGTAGAAAAGAAGATAGAAGAAAGCAATAACCATGTTGAAAATAGTTGTCAGAGGCTTGAGCAGGGTATTGAACAGGGCCTGGAGCAGGTGCGTAGAGAGTCAAGAGACATGCACCAACGTCTTGAACAGGCGATAGAGTCAAGTAATGCTCGCCTTGAACTCCAGTTGGAGACCGTGAGTTCGAGACTTGAGCAAAGCGAGCGCCAGTTAACGGAGCGGTTGGAGCATACCACCGCCGAGTTAAGGGGGGAGATCGATGGCGCCCGCGAAGAGTTATCCATTCGTGTAGCCGAAACAGTGAGTAGGCTAGACGAAGTTCAAGAGAGCTCAAGCAGTGTTGCCAGACAGCTTGAGGAAAATTACAATGATCTCAATGAAAATTTACAGCGTGTCTCGTCTCGTGTTGAACAGACCACCCAAAATCTCAATAACCAGGTCAGGAGAGTGGAAGTGAGCTTCGCTTCCTAACTTGCCAGACTTAGGGGGGAAATCGAGCAAGAGACGCAGCTCGAAGAAATACGTTCCGAGTGCAACGGTAGCATCCGTCAGATGCACGATACCGTACAAGACGTCTGCACTCAACTTGAAAAGAAGATGGAGGAATGGAAAAACTCCGTGCAGAAAGAGACGAGCGAGGTGATCGAGGGACGTCTCGTGAACATCTCCGTCTCTGCCACGCAAGAAAGACCTCCATCACCAAACAACTCCTCGAGTCGCGACTTGCACGGTTCTCAACCTGGGAACCTGGCTAAATCCCACGAGACAGACCCTGTACCGTCGACGTCTCGCTCATGTACTCATGAGACGAGACAGAATCTGGCCACCGCGCTAGGTCTCATTCACCGAGATGTAACTTTGCCGGTTTACATGGGGACCGAGTCTGAGACAGAGACTTATAACTTCGTCCAGGACCTTGACCGTTACTTTGAGGTCACAGGGGTACCAGACGAACTACGGCTAAGTTTCATACCCAGGGCTCTCAGGAACACATCATACCAATGGTTCCAGGTGAACCGTAGTAAGATCCACACATATGATGACTTTATTAGGGAATTTAAGCAATGTTATTTGAGCGAGGAACGACTGGCGAACTTGAGGGCAAACATACTCACGTCTCATTTTGACAGTCGTGTGCACAAATCCCCAGCAGAATATCTGCTGGATTTGTTGCATAAAAATAGTATTTTGGAACCGCGGATGACAGACTCAACTCTGTTGAAAGTACTCCCGAGGCACTTTCCCAACTGGTTATTTCGGGCTATTGTCTCGTCTCGCCCGAAAACCATAGCAGAATTGCTTAACTTAGTACAGGAACTGGAGTCTTCGATGTCGAATCGAGACCAGTTCTATCAGCAGAACCCAAGGAAGGGGGTCAACATGCTCCAGGTGAGCATTGACAATGAAGAAAATAGCCCCCCGGCCATAGCGGTAAGCAGCTGGCTCGTACACAAGCAAAAAGAACACGAGAAAACCAGCGTCCTTACCAAAGACGAGGACAACGACCGAACCATAACAACCAGCGATCGCCACCCCGTAATCAGAGCAACGGAAGTGGGTCGTCTGGTTGGTCACGTGGTGGGAACTCCCACACCCACCAAAACAATCGTGTAGCCCGCGGTAGGAGGGGAGGAACGCGCAACACGGATAGCCAGCGACGGAACTCCTTTAGAGGGGAGGAGGAAGAGATCCAGTTACTGGAACGTTATGACCGTGCGCCCCCTCCACCGAACCAGCAGAATAATGTTACCAGGAGTAACCAATCCTCATCTCCCTCTTCCAGGGAATGAGAATTGTCCGCACGTACTTGCGGCGACGGTAGGTTGGGCACGGAGAGAACTTGTTCACCCGAGTTGACACAATTACATCCCAAGTATGTGCGTAATTCATTAACCAGTTTTGTTAATGTAAACATAGAGAATTCTTGCGAAACTGCAGTGAAGGAAATTTATACTTCAGAAGAAAAAGAAGAAGAAAATTGTGATTTTTGTTTAAAAATAAAGTACACGAAGCATTTTGATGAAGGCAATTTAGAAAAGAAATTAGTTTTATTAAGTAGGAACGGAGAACCCATCGACATAGACAGAAAAATTTATGAGGAAGCTAATGGCATTTTTAAGAACCTCTTTGACACTAGTAATGAACCGTTACCAGCGAATAACGTCATTTCACTACCAGAAATTAATGTTTGTTTATTTGGCAAGGAAGTAAATTGTCTATTGGACACTGGAGCGACCTGCTCCGCGATCTCTAAGGAATTTTGGGACACCGTCTCAAATAGCCATCCCCCACCCGCATTCTTGAGTGCGAAGAATATAAGGGTAACGTCGGCTTTTGGAAATAAAGCAGCGACACTAGTAGGCCAAACTCTGTTAGTCATTGTGATACAAGGGAAGGAATACCATACTTTGGGTATTATTATTTCAGGCTTAAATAGGTCTTTGATACTAGGTTCCAACTTCTTTACAGAATCTCGTGCCGTGTTAGACTATGACACCGGCCTTCTACATCTAAAACATCCACATGATGTAGAAGTAGCATTTAGATCCGTAGATTGCGAGACTGAAAATCTAGTAGTTCGATGTTTGGAGTGGAATGGTGAGTGCAGCAAACCATTTAGTCTAATGGATGAAATTGAGAATGTTAATTTTAATTTTTCCCCGTCAGACGAAAGACGGAAGGCCATAAGGGTTAATGCACAAGATGAGTCTAAGACCTCCAGAGAGCAGGCAACTCGTGCACCAAACTTGGATGATGGAAGATTCCCAAGTGCCCAAGAATTGGCGAATCACGTATTCCCACCAGAAGAGTGGATGAAAGTGAAGACTCGCGCCTCCCATTCAGAGATAGAAGAGTTTGTATCGAACTACTCAGATCTCTCAGCCTCACAGAGAGATAGTTTGAAAGCTGTGCTGCTCAAGCATCAAGCTCTGTTTGATGTCAAGCCAGGTTGCATAGCTAACTACGTCCATGAGATTGGAGTAACGGACGAACGTCCAATCAAGACCAAACTTTATCCTTACCCTAAACGCTACAGAAATTTAGTATCCAATGAAATTTCGAGATGGCTCGCGTGGGGAGTGATCAGAAAACAGCCTACTGCATATATCAACCCACTGGTAGTGACAGCAAGGAGTGATGGACGTATACGAGTATGTATCGACGGTCGAGCTCTGGCTAAGATTTCTGGTGATTTATCTGACCGACCAATGCCTCCCTTGTCTGTTCTCCAAGACATCTGTGATAATTCTTGGTTCAGTTGCGTGGATGCAACCGAAATGTTCCTTCAGATTAAGTTCAAAGAAAGTGATCAAAAGTATTTAGGATTTTTACATGAAGGTATTTCCTACGTGTTTCAGAAATTACCTTTCGGTACAAAACAGAGCCTTGCTTCATGTGTTCGAGCACTAGATATGCTTATTGGAACTGAAGCGCGAGAGTACTGCGGCGCGTATGTCGATGATCTGATAGTAGCCGACAGGAGCTTCAGTGAACATCTTGTACACCTCGACAGAGTGTTGGGTTTACTCACTGCAGGTGACCTAACTCTCAGGCTGAAGAAGTGTAACTTTGCAAGAAAGAAATTAAACATACTTGGTTTCGAACTTTCTCAACACGGAATTGGTAAAGATCCGGAGAAAGTGAAGTCGTTGTTAGAGTTCAGAACACCGAGGAACGTGAAGGAACTGCGTTCCTTTATTGGCTACTGCCAATATTACCGGTGCTTCAGCAGAAAATACTCGGAAGTTCTCTATCCGTTGTTCAATCTGCTGAAGAAAAATGTGAGGTTCAAGTGGGAACCCGAACATCAGGCAGCGATGGAGAAGATCAAACAGATCTTCCAAGAAGAAGTAGTATTGAAGACCGTCCTGCCTGATAAGCAATTAATACTAGAATCCGATGCGTGTGACGTCGCGTGTTCAGCTCTATTGTACCAGCGTGATGACAATGATGACATTAGGGTCATCGCTTTCACATCACGTGTGTTCAACGCAGCACAGAAGAATTACTCAGTGACTGAGAAGGAATTTTATGGACTTATAGATGGGGTTGTTAAATTTAAGCAGTATTTAGTAGGAACTAAATTCAAAATTCGCAGCGACCACCTTGCTCTTAAATTTATCCTGTATTGTAGACTTACAAACCAGCGCATCACCCGGTGGGCGATGTTGCTGTCCAATTTTAATTTCGAGTTCGAGTTTGTAAAGTCGGATGAAAATTTGAGTGATTATCACTCACGGTACCCTCCTCACACAGAAGAAGACCTCAGTGTTGCACGGAAGCCTATCCTCCAGGAGTCGCTGATGACCATACTGACGGAAATTCCTTGTGAGTTGAGAAAGATGATAGCCATACTACCAGAGATGCAGTCTTCTGACCCTGTCTACGGCAAGATCAAGAGAGAAGTAGAAGAGAAGACGAACTCACCAAGAGTGAATGGTGCTTGTCACCGTTTCGAAGTTTTGAACGGACACTTATGTAAGCGTGACCGGGAAGGAGTTCGCATATGCATCCCAGAAGTGTTAGTAACTCCACTGCTCGATTATTACCATTCAGATCGAGGGCACATGTCGGCCAGTAAGTTGCTTCCACTTCTGACTGAATTTTTCGTATGGCCAAAGATGAGAGCAAGCGTGAGGAGATATTGTGCTTCCTGCGAATTATGTCAAAAGAACAACCCTCCCCACTGTTATCGTCCGGGACCACTGAATCCCGTCATCGTAGAGAAGCCAGGCTACCTGGTATGTACAGATTGGCTAGGACCAATAACCAAAGGAATTGGGGGAGTCCATTACATTCTTGTGTTCTATGATGCTTTTTCAAAACTTATAGGTTTATACGCATGTAGAAAAGCAAACACTGCCACCGCAGTAAGAAAGCTGAAGGACTATTTGAAAGTAAACCCTAGTGTGGAACTCGTCTTGACAGACAGAGGGTCACCTTTCCAGTCTGAGCGCTGGAGAAATGAGTTAGCAGACCTTGGTATCAGGCACATAACTTCTACTCCATATTATCCCCAGGGAGAAATGGCAGAAGACGCAGTGAAGGCAGCCGTACGTTTACTGCGTAAATTGTGTCATGATAACCACAGATTGTGGCCCAAACACTTGGAGAAAATAGAGAAGTGTTTGAATTCCGCGAAACACCTGACCACTGGCGTGTCAGCCTATGAATGCCATTTTGGACAGTCTATGTCTAGAGACATAGCCAGGCTCTTCGAAATCCCAGAAGTGGATCAGCGCCATGACGTGCAGTACTACATAGATATCGCTAAGAAAAATCACAAAAAGAATGCTGCTGCACGGAAGAGAAATTTCGACAAGTCACACCGTACAGTAGAGTACAATGTGGGTGATCTTGTATTATCTAGAGTTTTCCCAAAGTCGGATGCTCTAGCAGGTGTTTCTAAGAAGCTCCTACTCCTATTTTCTGGCCCATGGAAAATTGTCGCTACCACGGGCAAAAACATGTACACGCTAGCGGATCCTGCGACAGATGAGGTCAAAATGACCAGAAATGCTTACTTATTCAAGAAATATGTTGCTAGAGAAGAAGCAAACAATGGTGGTACTGGTGCAATAGAGACGCAATAGATACTCACACCCGACGCATCGAACCCCGGATTTGACAATTTGTGTAAATAGTGTAGTGGTATAGTGTTTATTTTAGTGTATTAGTGTATTGTGTGTATTAAGGGGAACTTATGTATTCAGGTTAAGTAAAGTAGGGCTTCCTGAATTCTCTGCATTTAGCTATTGTGTTTATTTTTCTTGTAATGATGTTTATTGTGCGTTATTTTGTGATTTACTTTGTATGTTATTTTGAGATTTATGTAATATTTTGCTTATGTTTACAGGAACATAAAATGTGCACCCGGTATGATCTACGTCCTGTATTAGTAAATACAGCACCTAGAATCATAGGGGGGAATTGTAGAAGGCCGAGTTCCTTCTCCTTCATCTGCATATCAAAATGCAGATGAGGGGCACATTTACATATCATATTTTAAATATATTAATTTGTGGTAAAATTAATTGCTTTTAAATTAGCGTGCATCTTAAATATTGTCTTGTTATTATAAATATAAATGGGTAAACACCGAGCGTAATACGGAAGTATTAATACAATATTGATGTATATTGTATTTAATTATGTATGTTATTTTCCTTTATAGGCTAATTAACCTTTATTTTCTTGCGTGCATCTCATTTACTGGGACATTGTATTGTATATATTACATATGGAAATGAAGTGAGATAGTTATTAAACTATTCTACATTCGATTAATTAAAGAAGAAATTAAAGAATATACTATGGATTCATGCATGGACACTTGAACTTTGGGTACAGAGCTACGTGGACAGAGATTTTTTTCTTGGCGACTCTTGGCTGCATCGAGAACTGCATGTGAGGTCCATGACAACTCACGCTTGAAGAAATCACTGAATGAGCAAGAGAATATGACTCATTACATATAGGAAGGATCCTGTTCACTTCCTCTTGTAAAGCAATGCTGGTTTGGATACATTGCTCACCGACGCTCAACATGCTTTGTTGAAAAAGTTGTAAAAATTTTAGCGTCAACATGATAGATTTTGAATTTGTAAAGGTGCGATTTCTACGCCTTTTAAAAGAATTTCTCGAGTAGCAAGCTCAAAGCGTCATTCCACCCCTCTTCACCAAAGTTCGTTACCCCGTCAGCTAGCGGACCTAAGAAATTTTCCCAGGATGCACAGCAGCTTTGAAAAATTGTAATTTATTTTGATTCATTTTATATGTAAAATATTAATATTAACGTATTACGCTCACTAGTTCTTGGAAAGACCGTTCTAAATTCATGACTATATTTTGTCAACGTGTTTCCCTTCGTTCAAGACATTTGGCTCTTGTATTTTTCAAAATTAATAGTAACATAAGATGTTTTCTCTCTCTCTCTTGCAAACATGGCTACGGGTTTTGGTAGCAGACAGTTTGAAGGGAAGCCAAAGGAAAAGAGACGTCCTTCAAATACCACGAGAGATGACAGTTCTGTATAATATTATCAATGTATTCTGTGTATATTTTTCTTTATTTTTGTATATAGTATCATGTGTTTCTATAATGCAAAGTATTGGTTCTTAATGAAAATAACTAATGTTTATGTGTAAATGCTATGGACTTCTGTTTTGGTCAGAAGCTTTTCAAAGTGACCGCCATCGAAGATGAGGGCAGCACCTCTCATAGGTGTCTGGCTAACTATGCAGTCAGAAGCAAGTTTCTGTGGTCTGTTTGCAGGAGACCACCCAGTAGATGTAGCCTGCGGCATAAAACTCTTTGTGGGAAGATTCCGAGAAGAGCGAGTCCCGCTTTTCTTGGAATTTCATAGTTTAATAACCTTGTTCAGTGGCTGAACAGGGAAAGTTGTGATAGATCCGAGAGAGTACACTTCAAACTATCGTGTGTGAAGTCTTCAATACTTCTCAAGTACCGGGAAGTGTGACCCAGGAAGGTGAGAGAATCGCTCCCCTGGATTCCTGTGTTTATTATACATGTACCGACATGTATCGGGTACTTTTTGTTCTAGTGAACAGTGCTAATACCCACCTATTTAATTGTGAGTTACTTCAAGTGCATTCGAACAGTGTCAACCTTAAAAATTTGAAAACTACGTTATAATCAGTTGCTATGTCTGAACATGATAGTTTCAATCATTAACTTAACTATAGCCTTGTAGCTATATTTTGGTCAGCAGTACCAAGTAGTCGTTATTCGTCTATAAACTTTCTTAGTAGCACAGTGGTGCATTTCACTAATTCCCAGTATGGAATTGGAATTTTATATTCAAATCTCTATTAGAGAGATTTCTGGCCTGTCACGCTATTACGGCAGTGCCATCCTTGGACTCTAGCACAACTAAACAA
Organism: Thermobia domestica; assembly: GCF_964235325.1. NCBI lineage: Eukaryota > Metazoa > Arthropoda > Insecta > Zygentoma > Lepismatidae > Thermobia > Thermobia domestica. The sequence goes on along the minus strand of NC_137460.1, from coordinate 160,484,203 downwards.
GCAGTAGCTTAATTTGCCTGTTTTACTGACATTCCTTATGTCAGCTCCAGCGTAGTTTTGACTATCCAGCGAAACAGAATCGTCAGGAACATTTCTTTGTTTTTAGTGGAATGAGAATGTGGACACTACCTTGGTGATTTTCCAGTAGGAACTGTGCATCAAACTTTTCCGAATGGACAGTGCAGCGAATATATATATTGATCATGTTCTTTTTATTTTATTTTCACGTATAAAGTGTGTATTGCTAATTTATGTGCTATTATCATCCTCCTCTCTGAGAGACGGTCAGAGACAGTGAACTTAAAATGATGAGGAGTACATATTGATGTAGTGTATCAGATCAATTAATAGATCAAACAGATCTTCAGTTAAAAATCATTATCATCATTATTTTTTTTATTATTTTTCAGTGCGAAATTTCAATTAAGAGTGTGTGTGTGGTGCACCATAAATAATAGAAATTCAATATAAGTGTATAGTAAAATGGAAGTGTTAAGTGTATCGATTTTCATCTATGGTCTACCAAGACAACAATAAACCTTCTTCTATACAAAGTATTTCTAGAGGTCTGATTTTCCTGCATGGTGAGTACCTGATGCTAATTCCTATGTTTTGTTTTCAGGAGTGTGAGTCAAGGAAACATTTCTCCTTGTCTTTGTACATCTGACCATCTCCCTGAATGGGGCCCAGGGAGAATTACGCCCAAAGAACTAACAGAACACAGTCATGAGTATAGAGAGTAATTAACAGGCTGCTACCTGTTTGTTTTGAAACTAGATTTTTTTTTTTTTACCTATTGTTTATTTTGAAAACTCTCTATAAGTAGCTTCCAGACATGATACTAGTTCAAGATTACCCTGAGATCTTTTGTTCATTTATATTCATTTACATATGCTCTACCGACTATTAAGCGTGGCAGTGGTGGCTTCCACAGGAGGTCACCTTCATCTCCAAGCAGGGAATTATGTATGCTGATGCATTCTTTTTGCATTTTATGTAAACTTTGGTATTATTTTGAATATCCCTAGCCACTCCACCTTATTTTTATCATCTTTATTGTGGTGGTGTTTCTCTGGTATGCTTAGTTTCGACTCTAGCTACCTGCACCTCACACCTGTCCCCAAAAGGTCATGTGGGCCCCCTTGTTGTATTTATGAATATACAATATATTGGCATAATTTGAATGCAATTTGTCTTAAAATCCTCATATATGCCTTCTGCATCTGAATGGACCCCTCCCCAAATTTGCAGAGAAATCGGCACCCTTGCTAACATGTCCTAATTTTAAAGTCTTAACAAACCAACATATGTTGCTAGTAAAATAGTTTAAATTGATCAAACCCCTGGTGTGATAACCACAATATTTCATATCAAACTCCCCCCCCCCCTATTACGAAATTCAGACAAAACAAACCAATATATGTTACCAGTAAAATAGTTTAGAATAATAGAACTCTGGTGTGATAACCACAGTATTTCATGTCTCGGACCCCCCCCCCCCTATTACGAAATCCTGGCTACGTGCCTGCTGTATGTTGAGCGATTGTATTGCATACACTGCAAGTAATGTTTTCTGCAAATGTTAGTAATCCTGTATTGCGTGAAGTTTGCTTCCGCTAGCCAATTATCTTGGTAACTTTGATCTAGAAGGTGTGTCTACTTCTTTGTTGTCTATTGTGTGTTCATATCCTTTGAACGATTGAGACCATATTTTTCTGTATGCACTCAGAAGAGTGTTAATTTTAGAGCAGGAAATATTTTTCGTTAAATATACTTTTCCGTTCGATTTCCAGGTACATCGGTTCCTTATCTCCTATAGAACGTTAACCGAAAATTTTACGGAAATTGGATCGGAAAAGGGCTATGAGCAAAATGGAAGACCGTCAGTACGCGATGAAATAAACTACAAGATGTATCAGCTGCTATGTTACATAATCCCAACAAATCCACACGAAAATTAACACAATAGAGAAAAAAGCCTAATCTCATCTTATGCAAAGTGAAAGCTGTTCAATATTTATTTGCCATAGATGTAAGGAAAGAGATTTCAATGCTGTGAATAGTCTCAATAGTTTCTAGCAGACAGTTCTGACGATGTTTTAGACTATATTTTCTTTATGTATGAGGCACGGTTCCGTTTATTAGGTATGTGCACCTCAGAACTCATGTTTTGATCTGCCAACAACTCACATCTCGTACATTCATTGGTGAGAGTTTGGCGTGTCTTCTCAACACCGAGGCTATATGAGATGTAAACCTACAGTTTCAACTGGAGTCCGAACTACCTTAATGCGTTCAAATTTCAAAGTTCTCTCACTGGGAATCGAACCCGGCACCACATGCTACCAAGACATGCGCACTAAACCACTAGATGGGCGGGGACGGCATATATCGTACATGAAACTCCTTTACATGACCAGAATATTGTGGTCTGGATTGCCATATCCAGAAGCAGGGGCGCCCGAAGAAGATTTTCTAGAGGGGGGCTCATCTCCATGGTTGCTATATTACGTCTGATATTTAATATACGTGGTTTGCTATATTACGTATACATTTTCGTGAGCCAGAGGGGTCCCGGTCCCCACCCTGCCCCCACCTGCGGGCGCCCATGTCCAGGAGGAGGATTGGAGTTTAAAATTCATATTGTTATTGTGTAGTCATTCATGAGCTAACCAAGGACCTAATTAATAATACTTGAAACTAATAGGATAGTGCGACCACGCATATAGGTATCCATGGAGTTACTGGCAGGAAGTTTTCGAAAATTGAACATTTCTAAGAGCTTGTGGTGAACTTGTTCTCCAAATTAAGCCACCGGAGTATTTCTTCTGTAGTTATGCAAAAAGTAATGTTTATCAAAGAAACTCACCCCCACGTTCCAGAAGAACTTCAAACTACTCTTGCACCAGGAATATTCCACGTAAACGCCTAGAAATAAATCTTCGAGAGCAAGAAGAAACGAGTGCAATACATTAGGGGAGAAGGAGGAACATTGGTACAATTTAAAAAAAAAATCATGGATCGTAGTTTTTCTATTAGATTTATGAATATATTTTATCATCCTCTTTTACTATGAAGGAACTGGCTAAGAAGAAACTGTATCATGAGGGACATGCTAGAGGGTATGATAGCAGGAAAGAGAGGGAGGGGGCAAAGGAGACTAAATTGATGAACAATATCAAAACAGAAAAATTGTACGTGAAGACTAGAGGTTAGCGGATGACTGTGGACCATGGAAACTTCTCAGTTGCAGCAGGTAACCTACCAATAATGGCAGAATACCTATGATGATGATGATGATGATCTTTCACTATGGTTTATGGGCTACATTGAGAACACAGTATTATTATTCCAGCAAAAGACCACTGCAAGTTATTCAACATTTTCTGAAGGTCTGCATTAAATACCAATGTCGCCCTTTTTTTTTTTTTTTTTTTTAACTGGCTTGGGGGCAGGTTGGTACATTCAAGTTCTACTACTACAGAGATCAAATTACAACAAAGAAAACAAACATAAATAAAAAAGACATTCAAATATTGACAATAGATTATAATAGTAGCAATTAATTAGATTACTATACCATTCTTATAGTAACATTATGAAAAGTTTTAGACTCTCCTATAACCATTGAGGAGATTCATTTTGATCTGTCGCTGAAAAATTAAAGTTTACCGAGCGAAGTAGCTAAAGTGGTAGAGTGTCGGCTTCGTATTCGGGAGGTTGTGGGTTCGATTTCCGCTGCCGACCATCTTGATTGGGGTTTTCTAGGGTTTTCCTCAGTCCTACAAGGCAAATGCCGGGATGTTATCTATTAAACAGGCCCTGGCCGATACCTTCCCATATCCTTTCCTTTGTTATTGTTGTTGTTGGATATCCAGTATATAAAATGGCCTCTGAGCTGTATCTGATGATTGTTAAGTAAATAAATAAATAAATAAATAAGTTCCTTCTACTACCGACTGTCTAAACACAAACTGAAGATCATTAAAAAATACATCAGAAACTTAACATAATAACGACTCATCATAACATAATAATGACGAAGTATCATATCCATAGTGCATAAGTTTGCTTCAAAGTTATCTTCTGAAAACATTGTAAAAAGGTTTGGAGCCAAAAGAGCCCAAAAAGTTCAATTTTAGTTCCAGCTTTTTGTGTGTTCATTTAACTTACATCGATTTAAGAGATTTGTAAAATGTCCGAGTATAATACTCCAACAACAGCTTGACTGTTTGTCATAATTAAATATTATATTCTAAAGCAACGTATGTTGATTGATTCTACACATATACACATCCCGATATAATTAAAAAAATGATTTGCAGTTATTGTGATAAAACTATACGAATATGTCAAGCATGCTACTCTCAGATTATTTAGCAATCAAATAGTAATTAGTTTGGCTTTTATCTTGTACTAAAAATTAAATTATGTACTGCAATTTTGAAATCATGCTTTACTACTTTAAAGAAAAAATAAAATAACAGAATTACTGTGTTGCCAATGTCTGGTGTAATCTGGGATCGTTTGGGTTTGTTTGCTTAGGAGTTGGGGGGGGGGGGGGGGCTAAGGCAAGTTCTTGCCCCGGGCGACAATTAGCCTAGTTACACTGCCTAAACAGAATACAGAAACCATGCAGCAGAAACAAATTCAAAATCATATATACATCTTATTACATATTATACTAACCTACTAACCAAAAAGACACGATTGTTTTCGTTAGAGAAGTGCCTCTTGTCCCTAGAGAAAGTAGAAATTTAGCTACGATATTCCTTGCCTGTGTATGGAATATTTTTATCTTCAATTTCTGGAAATATGAATTTCTATATATACACCTTATCACGAAGAAAAACTATTTTATAATAGGAATGTTTCACGTACTCGGCCTGGACACATAATGAATGATGTTGCTTTGATAACAGAACACTCCAAAATGAAGTCATTGATGCCCAATTCATCTAGGACCAAAAAAAATCAATTCAGGAGATAAGGGAAACGAATAATCTTTTCACGTAGAAATTATCATAAACTAAAGCCAACTCTTTTGTTTTAGTGAGTCCACTACGTTAGAAATCTTTGAGTCTATTTATTAACTTTTGCACATTTTGAAACCTAATTTGTATTAACTATGAATCATGGGCCCCCGAAGGAGAGGGCAGGGTGGGGCCCGGGCCCCCTATAGTTCACAAAATGTATAGCAAACCACGCACATTAAATACCAGACGTAATATAGCAACCATGTAGATGGGCCTCTCCCTAGAAAATTTTCTTCGGGCGCCCCTGCTATGAATGTCTCATTTTAAAGAAGTATCTATATAGATTCGTCATTCCTCTTCTTTGCTTTCTCTTCCTTGGACTAGATCTAGGGTAAGCGATTATAACTACAGGGGATATTGGTGGAATGGTGATGTTCAAAGATGCACCTGATGATCCAGGAGATACCAGAAGCTTTTCTACGCTGTGATTGGAAATGAAAGTTTTTGAGAGAATTTGATCACTACAATTGTGTGATAAGCTGTTTGGAAGAATAAGAGACAGAGAAATAAGTTAGAATCGTGTAAAAATATCCTACATCTAAACAAGACATGCTTTTCTCCGTTTATTTTATTTATTATCATAAGGCAACTTTAGAACTTAGAAGAATCAAAACCAATCAATTACTTTTTTATTTTGTTTGTTTATAAATGTACTTTCGTAAAATATTTATTCTTCTTTATTTATCTCAACGTTTTGACTAGAGAAATAGGTATCTCATAGAAAGATACATAGATAGCTTTACTTTTTATCCTTGGATCTTATCACACAACAAATTTTTGTAGAGTAATGAAAGAAAGAGCTTGTATTTGCATGATAAAATCATCGATAGGGTAGAGTGACAGAAAGTATTGGAGGACATTGGTACATACCGTTGTACCTGCACACCTTGTGTAGTAATATGTTCCAACAAACTTCACGTGCAAAAAAAAAAAAAAAAAAAAAAAAAAAAAGTTGAACGGAAAACATATTCCGAAAGTTCACTAATTATAACTTGTATATTACATTTAAAGTAACAACATTTAAAGTAACATATATGTCTTTTTAGCAGTGCAGCATACAGGGTGTTACAAAAAAGTGTCAATATTTTAGGAGTAGATTTCTCACATGAAAATAAGAACAAACGTTCATATAGACCTGTGCTCAAAAGTGGATAGTTTCGGAGTTATAGGGTGCCGAAAACGTGAAATAAATAAACTTTAAAAGTTCATAGCTCCACTACTATGGGATCTATCGTAGTCGGGTCAAGACATCACTGAGGTATGTGAACTATCCAAATATCTATGTTTAAGAATGCTCCAGTACTTGCACACCAACTTTTAGAGAGGTAGGTGGAGAAGGATCAAGTACTTCCAAACAGCCTCTCTAAAAATGATTGGTTCACATACTAGTTCCTCAGTGATGTCTTGACTCAACTACAATTGGTTCTATAGTAGTGGAATTATGACCTTTAAAGTTCATTTTTTTAAAGATTTCGGCAACCTATAACTACGAAACTATGCACTTCCTACCACCGGCCCCTATGAACTTTTTTTCTTATTTTGATGTCACTATTTCCAAAATATTGTGACAAATTTTTGTAATGCCTCGTATATTAGATACATCAGTTTACAACGATAAAAGTGAAAATTTAATTTTGCTCCAAGAAATTAAACAATTCCACACCAATAGAACCTAACATCGCCATCAACCATCAATTTTGCTTCAAGACATTCCTTTGTCAGCAATATTATGAACACTGTCTTTAGTCACCTTTCTACTGTGGGAAAATATCAAACCTCTACTAATATGCTCCATGTACTAATGCTCCCCTCTCCCCTAAGGGTAATGCAACGTTGTATTGCACTAATGCATGACAACTATATAGTATCTTTTCGAACACACTATATAACACCGCGAACCTGAAGCAAAGCATTCAAAAGATCATTGTCAACTTTACTGAGAATTAATTATACTGTATTCATACGGACGTACGGGTAAATTGAACACCGGTTTGATGTACTGCGCACAAGAAATTATATATATAGCTTAAAGATAATATTGGACCTCATACGTAAGTATGTAGTTACAGTAAAAATTACCCATAGGCATCCAATAGTGCTGCAGACAGTCACAAACTATTTCAACTAACTACCGTCATCTTCGTCAGTATACAAAGGTTGTTCAGCCTACGTTTGGCCGAATTCGTTCCTTCCCCCTCCCGGGTAGAATGGACTCACCCGACCTGGTTCGTGGCGTCCTGCGGTGTTGTGAAGTGGCTTCCTGGGAACGGAGTTGTTTTTCACAGGACCATTGTTGTGAGTGTTGTGTTAAATTTGTTTTCAAGTGTGTGGGTTTCCGCTCTGTGACCAAAATGCCGCCCAAACTAAGCCGGTTTTGGGAAGGCTATGTTGCGGCTCTTTATGACGCCCACTTTAGTGTTTCTGTTATTAGAAAACAGTACAAGGAGAATGGTTGCAACATCAGTTTAAGTAGAATAAAAAATGTTATTAAAAAGTACAAGTGCAACGAAGCTCCATCATTTGGATCACCAAGAAGTTGCCTAGGAAGCGGGAATGCACCAAGGCCATCTCTACCATGCAGAGGAAACTTCGCAAAATGGCAATGCAAGAAAATTCGCCAACACAAAGGTGTATGGCTAATCGTCTTGACGTGTCTTTGGGGACTGTGAGCCGGACGTTACACCATCAACTCAAGCTGGAAAAAGTCATGAAAGCTCGCGGCCATCTTCTCTCGGATTTCCACCAAAAGAAACGAAAGTGTAACGCCCGGAAGCTGTACGAACGGCATCTGGCAAAACAAAGGTGAATGTACGTCATAACGCTCGATGAAGCATGGATTTACCTTTCCGACTGCGGCAAATCGAGAGCCATCATGTACCAAGAGAAAGGTGCCAAGAACTTCAGAAGGTGGGTCCGTGTCTGTAAAGAATCCTTCCCAAAAGGGTTCATGGTTGTTACTGGCTACTGTTACCGAGGTAAACTGAAGATTCGTAGGGTGGCGAAGAACTGCAAAATAAATTCGCAGTATTTTCAGGAGCAGATCATGCGGCCGATCTACGAGCATGATATTCCAACAATGTACGGAAATGACGCCAATCTGGTGCGCATTCACATGGACAAGGCCTCATCACATACCTCACGATCGTCCCTCGCATTCTACAGGGAGATGGAGGAGGCAAGTGGTATACAGGTGATACCTTTCAATGAGGTACCTGTTAAATATACAGATGCAAATCCTATGGACTATTGTGGATTTGGATTGCTGAAGCGGGCTTTGGGAAAACGGCGTGTGACAACTGTGGAAGGACTTTGGAAAGCTGTGCAAAGATAATGGGACAAGATTCCTCTCCCAGTTCTTCAGAGAAGCCTATTACAGTGGAAATTATGCTGTCGGGCTATTGTTAGGAACCAAGGAAAACACATCGAGCACTTACGGACCTGGTGCCATTGATTCTTCTAAATTTTTAGGTAAGTCGAAATTGGCCAAATGTAGACTGAACAACCTCTGTAGATTGAAAACAAAAACAGCTGCTCAACATTTCACATTATGCAGTTACCGCTAACTCATATTGATATATAATGGAAGATTACATAAGATTGAATGCATGAGTTCTTGAACACTATATATAGATTAAGTCGATACATTTTGAATTCCTTGAACTGAAAAGAAAGTGACCATGTGATAAAATTTGCACTTGTTCAAAGAATAATCATATAAAAAAGAAACAACAGTTACAAAATTCTACTACCTGTTTTTATTCAACGTTATCTACACACAATAGTGGTAAGTCGGACGTTTTTAGTGATTTTTGCGTGAGTTGTAGCAAACATCATCATGTGAAGTGTTCAGTAGCTTAAGTTTTTTTTTTTTTCTTTCTTTTTAAATCTATATTGACGAAGACTACAGCAACACGTTGAAATAGTTTGACACTGTCTACAGTATTACAGGATGCTTATATGTGATTTTTTTTAAGTAAATAGTACGCATGTTGAGACTTGGTGAATTATAATACACTTATAATTAAATACATCAGTTATTTTCAATCAATCTGCCTTCAGTTATCATGGACGAGGAAAAAGAACCGATTCCTGACGAAAATATTGATTAAAATGAAATTATGTACTTTGTTAAAGTTGTTTCTCTTAGGGCCAGCCTATCTCTTAGTTTCACATTTATTTTATATATACATTTTTTTAAATGTTTTTATTTGGAAACTCATCTTTCAAAAGACTGCTGTTCATTACCTTTCTTCCTTTTATAGAATTTTTGTGAACTTCTTTTTAATTGCCTTTTGAATTATGTTAAACAAACTGAAAATTTAAAACAAAACATTAAGAGTGTACATAATGCTAAAAATAAATTATGTATAAATGCATTAAATATATGTATGGTACGAGGATGATTCAGAAAGTGATGCCTCCAAGATTACCGATACAGGTATTAGTGGAAAGCTTTAAATGGTGGCATCATTTTTCCACAGTCCCCATTACAGGCAACACACTTGAGCCAACCCGCAAAACAAGGTTTTTCGCACCGTCGGTGAAGAATTGTTGTGCTTGCTGGCGATACCATTGTCGAACTGTTGCTTCCACCTCCGTGTTAGAACTGTATCGTTGGCTATTAGGGCGACCCTTAAGTTTAGGGAAGATCCAAAAAGTCGCAGGGAGCAAGATCAGGACTATAAGCAGGATAAGGCAGAATATCAACAACATTTTACTAGCGCTTTGAACTTTTTGGCGGAGAGGAGTGTGGTAGTACTCCATCTACTAACGCTTCCTTTTGAATCGTAATAGTGTAATACCACCGCCGGCGACGAATGTTCCTGAGCACACAACCTTCCACAGTCAGAAATTCAATGACAGCTCGCTGTTTCAACCGGACGTCCCCACTGGATGCCATAGATTGCTCCATTACTCTGGAACGAGAAGAGAAAAAAAAATTATGATTATGATTATAGGAAGATGAAACAAGGGGCATTCTATAACTTAAACATCAGTGTATTAACGATAAACAGTTCAGAATGTTTGCAGTATTATTGGCCAAGTAGCGGGATGGAGGAATTACTTTCTGAATCACTTTCATACTTACATAATTCATCCTGAGCAATTGAAATAAAGCTTGGCGCCAGATCAGTCTGTGATTGAATCTTGCCGGATTTAGTAAATAAATTTAATTTAATTTCAATTTTTCTTCATGTATTTCATCATTATTATTATGAGCTTATTTTCGTGTATCAAACAAGCTAATTATTGATGCTAGTCGAGAACATTTAAAGAACTGAAAGAGCTCAGATTTTAGAAGAACGGAAAAGAAATTTGTCTAAATTTTTCTGCCCTTAACGTTGACTATTTAATTTGTTCCTATAGACTTGAAATTCCTGTTTCGTAACAATAGCAGCATTTCAGATTTTGCCACGGGGAGGAGGCAGGATTGTCCACGGACATAGGAATGTCAGGATTCTTTTAATATACAAGTATACATTTGTACAATATAGCAGAAACTTGGTGAGTATACGTATCTTTTCACGTATAACTCGTCTTTGTACGCCGTATACTTGTAAACAAAAAGTGGTTTGAAACCCGATGAATCATTTAGGCTACCCTGTATATTAAAAAAAAAAAAAATAGTAAAATATTTTAATTTAACGTCCAACGATTATACCTTTAAGGCTAAGGAAGGCGGATTATTAAGGCAAGTGAATGATTACGAAATAATTAGTAGAATGAGCTAGTGGGAGGAAACGGGAGTACCCTGAGAAAACCCACGGAAACGATGTTGTCCATCACAAGCTTACTTGACCGGGGATCGAACCACCGACTCCACACACCAGAGGCAAACGCTCTACCGTTGTGTCATTCTTATACATTGAAAAAAGAAAAAAAGGACTATGCTTTTGTTGCTATAGAATTTATCAAACCCATTGAATTTAACGTTTGATTTTATTTATATTTATGTTCTATTAGGACTTGTCTACAATTCCAGTGCAAAAGAAGTTCTTTGGATTATAATGTAATGAGTTTGAGTCAGGTGGTGCAGAACTCTTTCAGTTTAACATCCCACGTTTATGTCCTTTGGGTTAAGGGAGATGGATGATTAAGTAGGGTGACCATAATTTTAACAGCTAAAAGCGGGACAATTAAAAAAAAAAAAAAAAAAAAAGTAGTAGTAGACCAGTGTATGTGTGCAACAGGAATCAGGTGGAGGTCGAAAATCAAGTCATTGAATTGATTCAATCTTTGGTGCATGTGGACAGGAGCTGGACTGCCAGGGAATTGGCTAACGAGGTAAGAACATCCTACACTACAGTGTTGAATGTTTGCACAATGTCCTTGGTTGTGGAGAAATTGCATCCCGGTGGGTAGCGCACCACCTTACAGACATTCAGAAATGCCACAGATACGCCCTCGTCGGTGATCATTTGGTACGTTACAGACGGGAAGGTCGCATGTTCCTGGACAGGATCATACCATTTGACGAAACATGGGTGCGCTCTTTTGAGCGAGAACTTAAGCGCCACTCAAATGAATGTGGCCACCCATCATCTCCTGACTCAAGAAGCTGTGTGAGGAACCGGGGAATGTGAAGGTGATGCTGATAGTGGTATACGATGTACATGGTGTCATATTATGGCATGCAGTTCATCCGAATCAGACCATAAATGCAGTGTACTACTTCACGTTTCTGGAACATCGTCCTGCACTACGCAGGAAACAACCTAACTCCATAAGAGATCCATCCATTGTTTTGCATCACAATGCAGTTGTTGTTAAAAGCCTATTTGCACGATGGGAGTGGGAGGTTCTAGAGCACCCACCCTATTCATCAGACATGAGTCCATGTGACTTTCATCTATTCCCTAAGATGAAAGAACCATTGCGAGGGATGTGTTTCCGCACCAGAGATACCATATTTCGAGATATAGGGCGCTCTCTTGTAGACAGCCACAAAGAGAGCAACGCTGCTGGTATCCTGCGACTTCCCGACATCTGGCAACGGGTGCAGAGGATTACATTGAAGGCCTGTAGAAGTCTCATGATTATACAATACATGGTTTACGAACGATTTAAATGTTGCCACTTATTTCTTTCCAGCTCTCGTAATTTTCTATTTTGAATTTGTACAGATTTTGCCTAACAATTTGCATGAATTGGGTAAATCTATCCGTTTGGATTGTGAGAAAACGATTAGACTCATTCTTTTTATAAAATGTTATTAGGGACGATTGTGTTGAGGGTTTATATAACTTCAATGAAATCAAACTTGCTTCAACAAGTATCTTAAAAACCACGAAAAGTTTGTACTTATCTTTCAAATATTCTTTATCTTTTCAATATATCTCATTGTTCCAGTGGGAAGAACAGGCATTCTGCTAATTCACTGCAACATATAACAATCTGTCTTGATTGGTGATCTGTGAACTCTTAGGGGTCCGTGGAACAAATTAAAAAGTATTTGAGAAATATGATTAGTTTGACGCTATTTATATGAGGTATGACACGCAGATATACATACACACAGAAGTAGTGGATTCATAAACTCTGGTACTGACCGCATTATTACCTGGTGTGGTCATCACCTTCGAAATAGTACCTTTCGGCATTCGCACTCTTTTGTATATGCTGTTGCCCTGTTGAGAACAATATTAGAAGTCATTTTCTGTGAGTTCAATTTGGAGATCTTCCACTTCCGAAAAATGAAATAAAATAAATTTTCTAGTTTTACGTTCCATGTTTATGTCCTTTAGGCTAAGTAAGACGGATGATTAATAAAATTGAATGACTGAATTCGGGAGGAAATGGGAGAATCCTGAGGAAACTCACGGACACGATTTCGCCGTTTTTACTTGACTTCTTCAACTGAGGCAAAACGAGTTCTCTTTGAAAAGAAAGAAAGGTCATATATTGCGAGAGTCAGCAAATATGGAGAGTAATTTTATAGCAGACAGACAGAATCTTATAGGCTGGCGCGTTGTTCTGTGGCAGAATCCATCCATTTTTCCTCAGTGAGCTCTCACTTTTTTGTGTCGTCTGGTCAAAATCTCAACGTTGAAATGCTGATTGACTGTTTTCCCAGTAGAAATCCTCTCAAATGCTACAATTTCATGTACGTCAAAGAACAAAAACAGCGCTGTCTAAATCTTTGAAGGTGGATACATGCTTCTTTCGATCTGGGAAACCCAGGGCACTTCTACTGCATGGATTGTTGCTTAGTCAAACCATATATGTTTCATCGAAGATGATTACATTTTGATGGTATTTTCTTTGTTCCTGCCAGAGATTTCTTTATGTTTAATTCTTGTGTGATAATCTTCCGAACAAATTTCCTGTCCAAGTTTAATCAGTTCAACCACTGCATCGGTTTTTTTTGACCACCTCTGTTGATATTTGTGTCTAACTGAAAGAACATTGCCTTGAATACTTTCCCTCGCTTCAGAGAAACGTTTACACCATTGAAAGACTTATATAGACATACAAATGTCATCGAACGCTCCGACCAGCATTTGGAAAGTTTTAGGTGACAACCTTTTAACTTAAAAAAAAAAAAAAAAAAAAAAAAAAAGTTAATCCTTTGTTTCACTTTCACATTAGGCATTTTCCGACACAGCATGGTTACGCATGTTCAGACGGAGTCCCACCCTATTCGGAACTACAAAGGTTGTGCGAGTTTAAACTGCATGCAAATGGGCTGAAATGATGGTGCTTCAATACCACATTACCGATGTAGTATATCTGCTTCCGTTTATGAAATATAAATTTAGTACGACTTCTATGTATGTCACACTTCGTATAATAAATTACTTACCAGAAAATAGTGGAAACATCATCACAACACTGAAATCTACATTAGAGACTTTCGCTAACCTACTTCATTATATGGGGAAGAAGTTGGGAGAAAAGCAAGACATAAAGAACAGAGAAATAGCTGAGAGGTATCCAGATGGAGGCCATATTGGAATGCAAGATCATGTGGTCGTGTTACCAGGCTATAAGTGGATGTATTTTGGTGAAGGAAGATAATGGGACGAGTAGGTCGGTAGCAGTGCAGGAGTGCAAAGGAATAATAAGTGATGATTTAAAAAATGCATGATAAAGGGAAAGAGATTGAAAAATGAAAAATATCGAAAATAATAAATAAAGTTGAAAATACAAAATGAAATGTAAAAATGAGAAGGTAATATCTGTTTTTAATTTTAGTTTATTTTTATTTTTAATTAAAGTTTTGTTATTTATATAAAAATACAAGAGAAAATATATGGCACCTCACTTCATAATTACACTTTCACATTGTAAAAGTAATAGCTTGTTAGTAATCTGAAGGAGTTGAGCCTTTTTAAACTTATATTTTATTTTCTATTGGCCAGAGATGACAGACTACTACAGTTTTTCATAATATGACTGAAGAACATGTACAAATCTTAACCCTTTGCGTTCCAGGTGCCATTTTCCTATGTGCGTGCTGTAATACCAGGTTTTCGTTTACTTTTAAAACACTGTTTAGACCGTTATATAAGACATAGTTATTATGCACGCGCGAGGAGAGCATTCATATTATTGATATATATATATTTGCATTGTGGAACAATTGGACTGAAAAAGGGAAATTTTGATGTTCTGAAGGGATTTTATGCTGCTTCAGGTTAACAAAACTAAAACTGACAAAGTTTCTTCTTTTCTCTCTTTTTCCCGATCTCGAATTTGCTAATTGTTTATCGTCAAAAAAAAAAAAAAGTCTTGTGTCGTAATTGAATGCTCCCTTAGGCCTGTCATCTACTGAGATAAGACTTTTTTTTCTGTCAGTAAGGTGCTGTCACCTAAAGAAAAACAGTAGAACTAACTTGTGCAGTGCATTAACTAAAAAAAAAAAAAAAAAAAAAAAATCACCAGCAGGATACGACCCTTAATAAAGGATACTTTTTCATGACGTCCCCATGGATATCACTGTTATTTTGCAACGGAGTATTTTATAACACCTACATGGATGTCACTGGTACGCAAGAAGTTAATATTTCTCTTACACTTCTTTCTAGATCGTTGATGAGGAGATTAAATTATGTTCTATGCAGTGGGCAGATACAGCTAATTCCTCAGTTTTACACGCCACTCATCATTGAAATTTTATATCGCTAGTCTCAGGATATATTTACGACCAAATGCAACTTTTCAAAATAATACTAAAGTTGCGATTTCAAATGTAGTCGGATTTTTTTTTGCATAAATTTTAAAAATATGTATATTCTACTATATATTTACATTTTTTTAAAAGTTTCTGTTACTCTTTTAAAACATCTATAACGAATAACAATAGTTATTTTCTCCTTCTTTGACAAGTATTTTTATTTGTTCGTTTCCTTAGAGTGTTGAACGTACAGTTTACTGTAAGATAAGAATCCTTTGATCTTCCACCAAAAATCGAATCCGAATCTCTCTCTCACCAAAGAAGAGATTGCTGTTAAGCTAAGCAAAAGGTTTAGTACTAATACTGTGTACAACCCATTTTCTACTTTTGAAGCAGGCCATAAATGATCTGGTTCTGAATTATCTAGAACTGAGATTATCCACTGCTATAATATAGCCCTCAGGTAAACTGGTCGTTTGTGAGATTGTGAGATCACATTTAGCTAGTAAGTACAACATAGACTAAAAACTTCTGTTATAGTTAACACCATTTATGTTTTGTCTAAATGCTATATATATATTTCATCTTAATAAATGGAAGAATTTTTGAAAATCTTAAAGAACTTTAAATTTTTTTTTTACTTTTCAAAAATTATAAAAAAATTCCTTAAATGTAAAGCAATTACCGCGCATTCTATTTGCTTAATTCAGTTCCTTTCTTTTCTATTATTGGGTTGGAGCGTTTGAAGTATAGAAATGTCTTGCATATAGTGTATTCTGTTGTATATTTTTACAAAATAAATATTAGATTATCCGAAATGTTCTAAATACTTTATTACAAAACTAAAGGGTGATTAAAAAAGAAAAAAAAAAAACTCACGGATTTCATTTGGATCTAGAATTTCTAACTGAAGTCCGATTTTCATGCGGTTTGTGGCAAATGATCAAGGAGGAATCGGAGATTTATGAAACTATGTTTACTTGTTTAAGTTCATCCGGGGTAATATCGGCCATACCTCCAGAAAAGCAGCAAATATTCGCCAGTCTATCTTACAATTGGAATGAGGTGCGGTGCGGTATGGAGATTTGAGAGTTTTCTTCGTTAGATAGCAACCTCGCCAAGTTCAATAAGAAACAGGAAACTGGGCCGTTGTATTGCGAATTGTACTGTACAGTTCTGTGCTGGCTACTGTGTGAGTATGATCAAGATACAGTGAGAATAGTGTACTCTTTGGAGCAACATGAGTTTATTGTTAAAAGTTTTTGGAGAACAAAATCTGTTGTTGCTACGCAAAGGGCATTCAAAAACAAATTTACCTCACGTTTTTCCCTAGATAGGAACATAATATGGTCGCTAGTGAATAAATTGGAAGAAACAGCATCGTTTCTGAGTGAGACGAGGAAGCACCGGACCCCGCAGGCGGGTGTTGTGGAAGATGCCAGTTATCGACTACTTAGGTCGCCCAAGAAATCTCTTCGTCATTTGTCGCAAAAAAACGGCTATGCTATTCAACGTGTGATTTATGGGTGTTACCACTAATATTTACTTTGTATTTTCACTAACACTTAATATGTATTCTACAATTTCGCTTCAAAAATCCGAAACCTCATTCCAATTGTATGGTACACTGACGAATATTTGCTGCTTTTTGAGATGTGGTCGAAATTTCCCCGGATAAATTTAAACCAATAAATATAGTCGCATAAATCTCCCATCCTTCCTTAATCATTTGCCACAAACCATATGAAAATCGGCCTTCAGTTAGAAATTCTAGACCCAAATGAAATCCGTGAGTTAGGAACCAGTGAACTGAAGAATAAAATTTACAACAAAGGACCCCGATCAGTGTTCAAAGTGGAAAAAAAGCAGAGGCAGTATGTTTTATACGATTTTGACTCCACATACCGGCTATCTAAATGCTGAAATACAATAAGGGTATGTTGCCTAAAAGATTGCATTTCTGTTTACATAATGACTCAAAATCATTGAAAAGCTTCTCTGTAGTTACGCGAGGGACATGGAGAGACTTTCATCCCCCACCAACAACTTTCTTTAAAAAAATATATATATATATACTCTTGTGTTGTATTATAGAGAATTATACATGAAAATTCTCAAAAACCGAGCTTCTATATTAACAATTTCCTGCACAAAAACTCCCAGACCCCCTATTTGACTGAGAAGTACTCTAAACTCCCAGAGTATTCGCCCTCCACAGTAGATAATTCCTAAATTCGCCCATACTTAAAACACGACATATGCATTAAGGTAAGACACACACATACATAAGAAAGAAAAAAAAAAATCAATATGACACATCAAAATATAAACTAGATGAGCTTCTTTGAAGACATCCCATTTTAGAAACAAAAGTTAAGAAAATGATAGCAAAAATGTCGGTGTTGTCTACTTAGAAATAGAAATTATTTCTACATAAGAAATAATATCTTTTTACGTGCAAAGCTATTCATCAATTACTGTCTATAAAAATGGATTTATTAAAGGTATTTAACATCTACTTTCCAGTGACGGTATGTTTCAATCATTGAAAAAAACAGAGCCGGTATGCCTTCATCACTGAAAAACCAGAAACTGTATGGCATACCACCGCATACCGTCTCACTTCGACCACTGGCCCCGACTGAACTGTGTTAACTGTACTGTTTCGGCACTCCACAACATCTTTCTCAGTAAATCTCTAGAACTTACGCACAATTTATCTCACTTGTTATAATTTTACTTTGCAATATTTCGTGTGCACGTACAAAAAAAATAAATAATAATAATAATAATAATAATAATAATAATAATAATAATAATAATAATAATAATAATAATAATAATAATAATAATAATAATAATAATAATAAAATAAAAAAAATATATGAAAAAACTGTTAATGTAATCATGTAAAGTTTTTGCACTAAAATCACCTTTTGCAAGTGTTGTTACTGTGAAAAGCTTCTTCCAGTTGTGTGTGTTGCGAGGTTTCCTTGTAAATTGTTGAAGTTAGGGGTAGTAACTAATCTTAACAATTTTGATTAGTGCTCCTAAACCTATTTCTGGATTCTGAGGAGTGTGTTTGGCTTACGAAATGCTTACTATAGATAATTTTGTCTTTCGTTTCACCTCTTTGTGAATATTGAACTTCATTTGAATAATAAACATTATTACTTTCATATTGAGGTCCCACTGAAAGCTCTCCTTGTCCAGATTCAAACTTCGAATCCTTGTTCTGATGAAAAGTGATTCACATACATTTCTTTGAATGTAAGATGACGATCTACGTAACACTTTAAACTATCCAATATTGTGTCTAAATACAGACGTTTCGAGATACCTGACTCAGCAGTATCTTCACTTCATGCGTCTCTAATGTGTTCCTTTAACTCAGTTTCTATGTTTCTTTTTGTCGTTCTAATGTAATATTCCGAACATTCACAATTTGCCTGATATACTCCTGAATTAATTAATTAATCAAAAAAAAAAAAAAAGTATACAAACAACAACTTTTCAAAACTTTTGTTGCAGAATCGAGGTTCATTACTGAACACGATCTTATCATTCATGAAGATTCCATGCTACCCGAGTGCAACACTACTCCACATGCTATAATTTATACACTGGTGTTATTGGAAAACTATGCAGAGGACATAAGGTGTTCTAAAGAGTCGAATACTTTGTTTGGATGGCAGGCGTGACAGGATTACATAATGCTTCACACACAATCAACTCTCCTGTGTTGTGATCTGTCGTAATCGACCAGAACGTTCACATCATGCTTGTTGCTTTCATACATACACTGGCTCCAACATCGGGCCACAGTGACAACAAAATGTTCCACATGTCTTTCAATCGCACGAAACGCAACGACGCGACCCCTTTCGAACGCTGTCAAATGGTGGTAATGCTGTGTAATGCAGCTAAAAGATACTATGTGTTTCTTGACCTTGCTGTATTGTGTTCGCTCACTCTGTCACGCTTCACAACTGACTGATGTAACAAGGGCTGAATTTTTCATTGGTGACATTATTACCCTCTGGTGATCATTCGTGTTGTTCCTGATCTTTGAATTTCTAATCATTTGCACATCCTCCATAGCGCTACACATCTACTGAATTATAGTTGAATTGGACGTTCCTTCGTGGCTTTTTTTTCTTTTTTTCAGTTATTGCTGGTGTTAAGGCAAGGCTCCAAAAATTTACGATTCCCTTACTTCTAAATCGTTGAATTGCTTGATTTTGAGCCATGTTTGAGTGCATTCGATGGCAAGATAGACCGGAGTGGAATTATACATGTCCACGACTTCCAATGTTGTTAATTTTCAACCATTGACATTGATTAATGAGCAAATTTCTGTTTTAACATCAATTGACTGTGTGTTTAAAAATATAATCCGATAACCACTTCATTTTTCTATAAATGGAAGTTATAAAGTTCCTATCAGGAACTATGAATTATAGAGGAGAACCTTCTTTATGTATTTTCGGTAAACCAAAGATTAGTAGCAGAAATGGGGGATTCGTTTTTAGACTCTTCGCCAGTTTTCATCTATGACCTACGATTCATCCAATAATTTATTGATTTTCTGTGAAACTTCATTCAAAGAATTGGAACTAAAATGATGTAGTTGTTGTTAATTTTAATTCTTAATTTTTGTGTAATTCTATCTGTCTAAATTAGCAAACACAACTTCTTTATCTGATTTTATGTACCAGCATTCGCTTGTGTCCAACCAATCTCTTAAAATCTGAAATTTTAATTTTCTTAATTTTGACTGATGATGTTGATGTCCTTTTTTGTTAGAGAATTGCGTACAACCTGCCTACAGTCTGTTGTCATACGAAATAGTACAAGACAAAATTCTAAGAAATGGCCTGTATTACACGTGAGTTGCCTAGACTGCTGAGGAAGATGTCAAGAAACACCGAAACAGTACAGTTCAGAGTTTCTCAACCTCTTTCAACTTGCGGCACACTACGGGTGTAATTTGAATTCTCGCGGCACACTTTTAAAATAGAAAACAAGTGCAATTTTAAAATAGAAAACGATTTCAATGAAATATAGAACTCAGATTTTTAAAAATACGCTTTCTTTTTCGAAAACTGTATCCAACCTTTCAATATAAACGTAGATCACTCAATACGAACGAACAAACAAACGTCTTGTACTTTTAACTTTGCTGTTTTAACCAAAACCGGTGCATATTACTGCAATCACACAGCTTGCGATGCGTCGAAGTCAAAACACAGCTGTTGAACAAAATGTTGTTCTGTCATTTACGTGCGAAAGAGTGTTCTACGAACGTTTACTTGACGCGTACCGTACAAGTGCTTCCATTTCTCGGTGTTAGTATGACTCTTAATTGAAGCGTAACATAGCAGCTAAATGTGGAAATGTGTACGAGCCGAAATACTGTTTGCTACACAGTAATAGATGTAGAATAATATATTACAATTGCAGTAATTTTTTCCATGGTAGAAATTCATAGTAATGTGAAATACAAAAATGTACATTTTTTCCTATGTCTTGGAATTTGGCTGCTATGGAATTAATAATTTTGTTTCGATTTCCTCGCGGCACACGGTTGGGAAACGCTGGTACAGTTAATAGTAAATTAAATCTGTGCAAAGAAGGCATAAGCAGATATGTTGGTTTTTTGCGAAATCCGGATTTTTGTACTTTTAAGCTTGTTGGGGTGAGATCTATGTGTGACCAAAGTAATATAAGCTAAATGTGCTTAGTTACGGAGATATAAGCCTTGGCGTTTTCATATATGTTATATTTGCAAAATTTCCAAGATGCCAGAAATAGGTATGTTATTTCGAACAATTTGGCTCTGTTTTTAAACATATTTTGCGTGCAGAATACAGGATGCCAAAATAATATATGTAACATATTTGGTTTTGCCATTTTTAATTTAACAAACTGATTCTTTTTCTCAAAGTTGGCAATATAAGTTATGTTAACATATCTGTTTATACCTTTAAAAAAAAAAAAAAAAAAAACAGAAAAAGAAAAAAACCTATTATTCATGCCGAAAGGAAGTTGTTTTGTCAACATATCATCAATTCCGCTCTTATGTTTTCTTTGTGCCGGCTCATAGCCGGAAGGAATAGGAGGCGGTTATGGGCAGATATTGTTGTTAAATGGTGCCTTTCCCGCCTTCGGCTTGCTGTCTTTATTGTTGAAACCTTTTGTTATATTGCTGATATTGTTTCAAGACCTGAAGTTCATTTGTAATTGAGATGCTGACGTGTACGGAGTGCTGTGACCATTTCTATTCATATGTACACTTCCTATCACATACTTGTAAACTTATAAGGCAATCAGGTTGTAATGCGATGGATTTCAACGAATGCACAGAATCGGATGTGAATAAAGAATGTTATCGACCTGACTCTCTGGATATAGTTACGTCTTCTGAAAGTAGTCAGATTGTTTTGAGTAATGATGCTCGATTGGTTGCCAAGGAGACAATCACAGATGTAGCTACTAGAAGGAGTAATGAGAATGATGTTAATGTTACTTCTATTGAAGGTATTCAAGAAACAAGACCCGAAAGTATAGATTGTCTGGGAAAAGATAAGGAAACCGACAACTGGAGTGATGATTCGATTGTATTGGTAAACTGATTTTCTAACTCAATACATTATTATTATTATTATTATTATTATTATTATTATTATTATTATTATTATTATTATTATTATTATTGCATGATTGTGGATTACTGAACATAGAATTGCAGATAAATTGCCTTAAAATAATTTTGAAACCATATTGGCAATCCAGATATACGGTGATTCATAACGCCTGGAGTGTTTCTTTTTTTCACAATTAAGAAGTGAACTTGACCCTCTTTCTCATGTTGAGATTTTCGGTAACATGAATGCATTCCATAAAAATTTAAAAGTTCTGGATTCATCAGGAATTACTAGAGACATAGTCTGCCCTCAGTAAAGCTCAAGCCTAGCCTTGATAAACCATTTCATATGTTAAACCCAATGTGAAATGGCTATTTTTGTATTTTCAATTTTTTATAATATATGCCTACATAAAAATAGACATGCGAGGAATTAATTTGATATTGAATTCACTCATGTTGAGTTAAAGCAGATTTATTCCTTCACGTTTAAGAATAGCAGGTAAACGAAATAAATTTTGTAGTTTACACTGTACAAAATTCGTCAGACCTTTTCACTTCAGGATCTTATTAAAATCGACTGTACGTTTATTTTCAAGATGATATTCTTAACCAAGATGACTCGGATGCAGACCCAACTTGGAAACCTGAGAATGATGTTTCAAAGAGATTTTATGAAAAGCGTTCTACAGTAAATGAAAATGAAATAGGATTCAGAAACCTTGATGGTACGTATGCGTTTTTGCTAAATGTTATATTGAAAAATGGAAGTACAAAATTCTGCTTTGGTCAACAGTTAATTTCAATTTTGAGCTAAGAGGGATGAGTTTGAAATGAGTATTTTTCAACAATATAAAAATTTTACAATAGAAAATCTCACATTTATTGTTATGGATATTTTTGTGCTTTTTACATTTTTTTTTCAAATATGTTATCTTCATGGTAGTAGGGACAGGGTTTCGTTCAAGCCTGACCAAGCTTAGACTAAAATTCTTATTTTCTATCAAGAACAATCATTGCCAATAGGAAAGATGACACAATAACTGTATTCATTTCCTTTTAGCAAGTAGTGTATTAGAAGAAATCTCAGATAACGTTAATATTAATTTGAATCATTTTTAGTGACAAGCAGAGTTTACTTTTTTTTTTTTTTTATCACAGTGAACAAGTAACGCTTCATGTCCTCTACTGGAAAGGTCTCAGAATAACTTCCTAGTGGTGATCTGTCGTAGCATCCTTTTATTGCACAATACTAACAGCCATAAACTCTTAAGTCTAGTGGTTTATCACCTGGTTCAACAAATCATAGCAGCCTACCTTATTAGTGCTTCATGTGGCATGAACTTGTAGCTAGTAGAAGATCTGATCAAATCGCCTCGTGTGTTTTAAAGAAGTTATTGCAACTCTCAAGTTTCGTAACACACGTTATTACATATTCAGATACATGCGGTCAGAATAGAAACATTAACATGGCCGTCATGTTCAGCTACGCAATTCTGAAGAGACCATCCATTAAAGTTATTGATCAAAAGTTTTTATTGCGAGGTTATACACGACTTGAATGTGACAGTGACCATGCTCGAATCGAAAAAGCCAAGAAGCAAATGGGAGATGAGTTCAAGATAATGGTTTCACGAGACTGGTTCCAATTTGTGCGAATGATCAGAGGTAAAAAGTCATTCAATGTTGTTGAAATGACACAAGAAGATTTCTTAGCTTTCTCGAAATTTTTGACAGGCGTATTGGTGAAACGAAAATTGACGAAGATGGGCATAAAGTACAGTGGCTGAACATAAAGTGGTTGAGATACACCGAAGAATTTGGCAAAGTGTACTTTAAGTACACTCTAGACGAAGAAGAACTGTTCAGAGTACTAAATTTGAGAAGAGGGAAATCAAAAGGTAGACCAACGAATCTTACAAATATTGTTGTACCGAAATCCTATAATGGTCTATTAGGCATTAATCCTTTGAAGAAGAAGGACCTGCTGTATATGCTAGATTTTATCGACTGTGATTGCCATGACTTCTATCGTAATCTTCCAGTTGAAGCCAGGTCTAGAGAATATGACGAAGTGGATGACATTAATCAGCTGGATGAGGATAAGTAATGCTCTTATTATGATCATTGTTGTAATGTTATATAATTGAGAAGTTGGATGGAAAAAGGATCCGACTTCCATAATAAATGCATTCAACTCGGGCCTTTTTTCCATAAAACTCCTCAATTCTAACATTACAATACATTATTACGCTTTTGTGGGAACTGATAAATTGTAAAATCTTTTCTTTTACAAAAAAATTCACAGTTACTATAGTCCCCATAATATGTATTGCGATCAGGCAAACAAACAGTTGAAAAAGGACAATAGTAAAAGATGGCAAAACAAGATATGTACAAAAATCCTCAAAATTCCAAAATGGTGGGACCAATCAATTTCAAATTTTATATAGTTGTAAAAGCAGTGTATCCAAAGATGATGATAAATAAAACTCTTTCCTAGGTTTTAGTCTTATTTTTCAGAATACTTTAAACTTTAATTCCTTCTCCTGTAAAATTAGAAAATTAAACATATCTGCTTGTGCCTTTTTTGCGCAGAAATGTTAATAAAAGAGTACGTTTATAACTTAATTATTATACTGAGATGTGGTTTATTGTGATCTGCATTATTATTATTAACATGATTATTACTTGATTGATTGGAGTTGAATATCTTTTAAACATCGAGGCTATATGTACATTATTTACTGCTTAAGTAGGATTTGAACCACTCCTCGGGTTTGTATCCGAGGCAATTGATCCCAGCAGGTATCACACCCACCTATATGCTAGTCTTTAATCTGATTCCTGTTCACTTTTTACCCCAGAAAATAAATAATAAGGTAATACACGAAACACAACTTCTAAAAATTCAACGAATTTGTTAGTAGTAGTAAAGGGTAGTGTCTACTAAACTTTCACTGAGCTATTTTGCAGATTGTGTATACTGCCTTGATCAAACAGTTCTCGGAATCCATTCACAAAATTAAAAACGCAAGTTTATTCCTGAAAAATGATGTCTGCTTCGAAGTAATCTCCATCGACCGTAACCCACTTATGCCAGCGCTTGATCCAGTTCTCAAAACATTTGTGGTACTCGATTTTCGGTATGTCCATCAGACCAGTCTTCGATTTTTGTATTGACTCTTTTCGGCTGCTAAACCGCGTTCCCTATAATGGTTTCTTGAGTCGATCAAACAGGAGAAAGTCGCAAAGCCAAATCCGGTTAATTCAGTGGCTGCTGAATGGTATTCGTTACGTTTTTAGTGAGAAACTCGCAGATAATGATAGTATTGTGCGATGCTACAATGCACGAGTTGTTTGTCCAGAGATATTTTCTTTTTAGGCAAATTGTTTCACGCAAACGCCTCACAACACTCAAATAATACTCCTTGTTGACGTCTGACTTTCTGGTAAAAATTCATGATGTACAAAATTCGTGATGACACAATCTATGAAAACCGTGAGCATCACCTTCGTTTTCGACTGAAAACGATGTGGTTCTTTCAGTTTTGGCTCATTGGGTGCTCGTCGCCACTTTCTCTGGATTGCGGTCATACTCATAAACCCACGTCTCGTCTCCAGTAGTGATGCATTTCATGAATGCTGCGTCGAATTCAGCCTTCCAAATTATGTCTTTAGCGATATCGACGCAGTCTTTTTTTTCTCTCTCTCATTAAATTCAGGTCCTTCGCCACTAATTTTGCTGCAACACGGCGCAAACTCAAATCATTCACCATAATATCTTGAACGGATCCCTAAGGAATGTTCATGTCGTCTGCCAGTTCTCTGATTTCGCTTTATCGATGTTCTCGTTGGTTTTCGATGTCAACGGCCTGCCACTGCGTTCATTATCTTCGACTGACTCATGACCAAGAGTAAAGCGTTCGTATCACTGGTAAACCGCTGTTTTTTAAGAGCATCATTGCCGAAACACTTTTCCAACATTTCCAAAGTCATTGCACCATTGAATCCGTTTATAATGCAAAAAATTAATACACAGTCGTTGTTGCAAAATTAACTCCTTTGCAAAAATTGAAACATGCACTCAAACAAATTCACTCAACACTGTTTCACTTTCACAAATGGCAAACTAGGATGTTCAAATTGGAAAAGAATATCGCTGAGAGGTGTGGCAACCTACAAAAAAAGAAAAAAAGTCAAATCAGATGACAGAGCGCCACACGGTGGTGATTCTGGGAACTTTTCGATCAAGGTAGTATACAGAAGTGAATTGTCGTTTTGTGTATATCCTTTGAGGAAGGCCCATTTACTTGACAGCACTTAGTTCTATTGACAGCCAGATAAAGCATTTTTTGAACTCTAGGAAGGAAACATTCGTACTGCACACTTCATTCCTCCTACCAATTCATCTCATATTTTTTATTAACAGTTCAACAGCATCATTGTCCTATGAGAAGTGATCATAGCTCCTGTAGTACGTGTAGTAGCAATCTCTATCATAATTCAAAGGAGCACTGAATTCCACGAAATTATTGAAATTGTGCCGTCTTTCATTTTAATATTCACTGGATCTCACGAATGCACTTCAGTGGAGCGTTCAGTAAAGATGTGACCTGACCCACTTCCAGTTGAGAGAGAGCTGCTTGATGTTTTACAAAGAGCTTACTCCTTCTCCACATGCTATCACGCAAATTTACACACTTCTCTCACCGGTGCTTCAATGCATGTATGCCACCCTTGTAAAATTGTGCAGGTTGCTCTGTGAACCATGCTGATGTTGCAGAAATGAGGTCCTCAGTTGAAGAAAAACGTTTTCCCCTAAGAAATCTCTTCAGCTTGGGAAAGGGAAATAAGCCGGACGGTGCCAGATCAGGGGAGTACGGGGGATGCGACAAAATTTCATATCTACAAGTGGTTGGTTGTCTCCTGGCAATGTCAGCATTGTGACACGGTGCATTCTGGAGCAGCAGCACACCTTTCGACAGTTTTCCTAGTCTGGATGTTTTGAGTTTTGCTCATAACTTCTGTAATAGGTCACTGTAGTATTGTTCAGTAATTCTGGAACCCTTGGGAAAGTAATCGATCATGACGATGCCCTCACAATTCCAGAAAACACAACATCACCTTGCCAGCTGATGACACCACACTAGCCCTTTTCGGGGGAAGGGGAGTGACCCCTTATGACACCACTGCTTGGACTCCATTTTGGTCTAGGGATCAAACGTGTGGATCCATGTTTCGTGCTGTGTAATGAGACGAAAAAAGTCCTTTGGGTCACAATTGCACAGTTCCAAACATTGCCTTGATGTTTGCACGCGTTGTTCCTTCTGAAAGGGTTGCAGTAGTCTTGGAATTCACCTGGCACTCAATTTTGACAGGTGCAGATGGTCATGGGTGATTGTTTCGATGGACCGTACACTTATTTTGACCTGTTGGGGTAGTTTCTGGATACTTATTCGTCTGTCTTCCAGGATTAATGTCTCCACTTGTTTCACAGTGTCATTATCAATGGCAGATTGAAGCCTTCCTGGACTTGGGTCATTTTGCACTGACGTCCGACCACATCTAAATTCCTTGTGCCACTGTTTCACCATGCTGTAGGATGGGGCAACATCACCATACACATTGGTCATCTCCTCGTGAATCTCCTTGGATGATTTCCCCTTAAGAAACAGGTAATGAATTTGCTCTGGCCTCAACTTTGTCCGTAGTCACATCTTGTCTTGGATTAGGATCTGTAACAAAAGAATGGTTTAGGTTAGAAGGCTGATATTTTGCCATGCCACAGGTAGAAAAATGTACCATTCATTATTATTAATATCTGTAACCTATCTCAACTGGAAATGGGTCAGGTCACATCTTTATTGAATGACCTACGTTTTACAGCTTACCATTCGTCTTGAAATACATCAAATCAAGTTAAAGAGTCCATTCGATAATATATCTCTCATCCTAGTATTAATTCATTCAATGTTCAGTTTCTGCAAGAGGAAGAAGTCGATTTACCTCTGAAACATTGAGACTCGACATGAAGAAGTGGCAAGAGATGAAGCTATTTGCCTACAATATCTGAATGGTTTATGTAAGAACAGCAGAGCTGCTAAACGACTATTTTCATTTTTTTATTTCCGAAAGGTAAAAGAAGTAATTCTCTTATTGTACTGAGCAAACACTGTTTTACCTCTTAGCATGAGGTTAGGTTTACTGAATGTCAAGCGTTTGATTTCTCTTGTTATAGTTTCTTCAGCCCACTTTTAATTTTCGTACTGTATCTGGTGCCTCATTTAATATAAGCTAAAAGCAAATGTTCCACTACACCAAATGGTATATACTAACAGTTACAGAAGTAGACGTCTACGTCACAACTCGATAACTTATATATACAACTATATATATAACAGAATATACTCTCTTGGTAGGGCCGGATCCAGAATTGTCTGAGAGAGGTGCACCAAAATAACCAACCATACTGAACCTCTTCAAAGTAACATGTGACAATATTCTTTACTCCTGACAACACTGATGCATAGGAAGGAAGAAAGTATTTTACAAAGGGTCAAGTGGAATGCAGAACAAAAATGTCCTTCTCTCCTCCTGCCTTCTGTTTCTTCCCTACTTGACAAATATAATGTTTTGCTTGGCGAATCCTTTCCTTCAACCTTCAGAAAATCAACTTAAGCTATTGCTTCTGCAAAGCTCTGCTTTCTTTTAAGCCCCAAACGGAAACATGATGGCAGAAAGTTTCGAATGTGTTGCTATTTTCACTTCTAGCTTCTCATTTTAGATATTATTTACAACGAGAAGGGGGGTGCACGTGCACCTTCCCCCCCCCCTAGATCCGGCCCTGTCTCTTGGTATCTAGAGTTTCAAGTTCACTTTAG
This sequence comes from Thermobia domestica, assembly GCF_964235325.1. Classification (NCBI taxonomy): domain Eukaryota; kingdom Metazoa; phylum Arthropoda; class Insecta; order Zygentoma; family Lepismatidae; genus Thermobia; species Thermobia domestica. The sequence continues at coordinate 160,455,520 of NC_137460.1, read as the reverse complement.
ATTTGACAGTTATAAAAAGAGCCAAAATTGTTACCTGTGTGGCTCGTCAAGGAGTATTGTTTTTCTACTGTGTTTCACAAATTTACTCTTTGCTTATTCATGTAGTAATGCTCTGCGGATTGCATCTTAGACTTCTTCTTTAATTCATGTTTTTGTTGTGTTCTGATAAAAACGATAACTTGAGTGCTTAAGGTCAAACTGATAGCTGAGTAGATTAGTATGCTTTTTTTATATCTTTTCTGAAAATTGAAAAACTGAACACAGAACAATTTATGAGTATTTAACGTTACATTTTTTTAACGATAATGTTTCTATATCTATAAACGTCGAACTAAATAGATATTTTATCAAAGATTTTATTGTTTGCTGTAATTCAACATGTAGTTTCATTACTTGACTTAATTACTTAATTTACATACTACCTGACTCTACAACCCAGTGGCCTGGTGTAGACACTAGCGCCCTCATCGATATCATCGAGCCAACTTAGTTTGTTTTCCTCTTTTTCTTCCATTATACAGGGCGCAAAATTTCAAAGTCAAACGCACTCACCAATCCAAAAATGATGGTCGCCAGTATCTCTTACGTACAAATTATCAATTTTGAATTGGACAGTTCATATACAGTAGATATTAAAAATATCTTACCTTAAGACTTCACGTTTGTGTAACGCTCTCTCTCTCTCTCTCTGCACTGAAGTATCAGTTGTCGATTGCAGTCTCCGGATCAAAGTTCTTAAATGAAGGGCCTTGGAATTGCAAATATCTACTTTTTAAATAATTTAGGTTTTTACTTATTTTTTTATAGTGGGTGGACTAAGTCCTACTGCATTTTATTAGCAACAATCTACATAAATAATGTCAAATGAACATTAACATGAATGGTAACATTATGGAACATTAATTCGGTTCTTAATATGGAAGTTCCCTTTTTCTAAAGGTTCTTGACCATTATCTTTTGCACGTCTTTATTTAAACCAGATTTTCTTTTAAGTTTCTCTTTCTCCTCAAGTTACATTACCCTTTTTGTGTTCAATGCTTTCCTCTAGGGAACACTTTAAGTATTTTTGCCATAATCCTGCACTTGTCTTCAGAATTTCTATTATTTTAGTATGCACGTTGTTCTCTGCCATCTATTGATTTACTTATTTTGTTATTTATTTACTTATTTATTTATTTATTAATCACTGACATCGCGACGTGATTGGTTGATCTATTCAAGGTGTTGGCCTGTTCCCCCTAGCTTTTCTAGCTTCAAACAGCGGGTAACGATCTCTCGCGTTGACGTGCCAGGAAGCAAACCATTTCGATTGAAGGTGGGAAAGGAGGGCAAATTACAAAGCTGTGAAGACTTCACATTCCGTGTTTTTTCGCACTCAATGACAATTATATTCGTGCAAAACAGAAACTGCGCAGCCTTCTAAGTTTAGGCAGAAACCATTCCTACTAAACCTAGTCGCCAGCTCGAAATTTCTAGTCGCCAATGGCGACCTGGCGACCGAAAATTTTGCGCTCTGATTTTATATTCCCCCTCCGGTATTTTATACATTCTTTTTGGCATTGACGTATCTTTGCAGGTTACTCAGTCAGTCCATTCTCTGAATCTTTATATGCCTTACAATATCCTCTCTTTTTATTAATATATTTAACTGCTCATTGTATCTTATGTGCCAGATTACATCTTGCCTTACAGATCTATATATTTTCCTTAGCACCTTCCTCTAGAATGTTCTCAAGCTCATTTCGTCTTTCTTCGTCAAAACCCATATCTCTGCACCATAGGTCACCATACGTCTCATGAGTGTACGAGTGTACAGTACTTTGGCTCTTTTAGAAACGAATTTACTTCTCGCGAGACTGAAAATTGCATAATAAGCTTTGCTTCGGACTTGTATTCTATACTGCATATACATCGAACCTATTGCTTTATATTTAGCCCATTGTTTGTCTATATTACCACTATCTAAATTTAATTAAGATCCTTGGTCCTGATGATCTATAAACGTTTACGTCTTTTCATAAACAAAGAAATTTTGTGCAAAATATTGGTTTATTTTATGGAATGCTTCAATTCATTTAGGTGTTTTGATAGTTCTGAAACCGTCTGATTCTTACCTTAGAGTCTTTGATATGAAAATGTTATGATAGAACTCAATTAAAACATCGAAATACTGTTTGATTAAGGATGAAAAATGGCTTTGTCACACACAAGCTACAAAAATGGAAAAGTTCAGCATGGCAATATATAGTGGTGTTATTGTAATTGTTTCAAAAATTTTATATATATACACTATGTGATCAAAAGTATCCGGACACCCCCAAAAACATACGTTTTTCATATTAGGTGCATTGTGCTGTCACCTACTGCCAGGTACTCATTATCAGCAATCTCAGTAGTCATTATTAGACATCGTGAGAAAGCAGAATGGAGCGCTCCGCGAACTCACGGACTTCGAACATGGTCATGTGATTGGGTGTCACTTGTGTCAGAAGTCTGTACGCGAGATTTCCACACTCCTAAACATTCCTAGGTTTACTGTGTCTGATGTGATAGTGAAGTGGAAACGTGAAGGGACACGTACAGCACAAAAGCGTACAGGCCGACCTCGTCTCTTGACCACCGACAGTTGAAGAGGGTCGTAAAGTGTAATAGGCAGACATCTATCCAGACCATCACACAGGTATTCCAAACTGCATCAGAATCCACTCCAAGTACTATGACAGTTAGGCGTGGGGTGATAAAACTTAGATTTCATGGTTGAGTGGGTGCTCATAAGCCACACATCACGCAAGTAAATGCCAAACGAAGCCTCGCTTGGTGTAAGGAGCGTAAACATTGGACGATTGAACAGTGGAAAAACGTTGTATGGAGTGACGAATCACGGTACACAATGTAGCGATCCGATGGCAGGGTGTGGGTATGGCGAATGCCCAGTAAACGTCATCTGTCAGCGTGTGTAGTGCCAACAGTAAAATTCGGAGGTGATGGTGTTATGGTATGGTCGTGTTTTTCTTGGAAGGGGCTTGCACCCCTTGTTGTTTTGCGTGGCACTCTTACAGCGCAGGCCTACATTGATGTTTTAAGCACCTTCTTGCTTCCCACTGTTGAAGAGCAATTCGGGGATGGCGATTGCATCTTTCAACACAATCGATCACCTATTCATACTGCACGGCCTGTGGCGGAATGGTTACACGACCATAACATTATCGTAATGGACTGGCCTGCACAGAGTTCTGACTTGAATCCTATAGAACACCTTTAGGATGTTTTGGAACGCCGACTTTGTGCTAGGCCTCACCGACCTACATTGATACCTCTCCTCAGTTCAGCACTTCGTGAAGAATGGGCTGCCATTCCCCACGAAACCTTCCAACAGCTGATTGAAAGTATGCCTGCGAGTGTGGAAGCTGTCATCAAGGCTAAGGGTGGGCCAACACCATATTAAACTCCAGCAGTACCGATGGAGGGCGCCACGAACTTGTAAGTCATTTTCTGCCAGGTGTCCGGATGCTTTGATCATATAGTGATATATATATATATATATATATATATATATATATATATATATATAGAGAGAGAGAGAGAGAGAGAGAGAGAGAGAGAGAGAGAGAGAATAGATTGATAGATATAACTCAAATTTTTTTACTGGATATCACAAGTGACAACAAGAGACCTACACAGCATCCTAATAGAAGGTTGTATGACGAAATTAGTAAGTACTACGAATATCTTGGGAACGAAATATCTAAGATAGATGGTTGTGAAAAAGTGTTAGAAAGTCCTTAATCCAGCAATGAATCGACAATTGTTGATAATGGTATGTATGCGTTTCAAATATACATAACCCTTACAAGTACATTCATGTGAACCCAGTTCTCATTCTTGATATCTGAGCATTTGAGATTAAGAAATAAACGCTTATACCTTGTTCTGAGAGATCATATATTTAAACTTGTAGTGTAAGAATTTTTAAAAACGAAGATAGTTAAACTAAAATAGGATCAGTAAGAAGTGTAGCCACATTTGAAGGAATGGAAAAATTAGAGGTCCGTTCAGTGATAAAGTATTCACTAAAGAAAAATCTAACACCGAATGACATGCATGCAGATATGGTAGGACCTTTTGGAGACTAACCCTACATATGATCTAGTGAAGAGATCGTGCTGTGAATTTAAATGTGGTCAACAGACCTGTAAAGACGAGCTTCAAATAGAAGGTCAGCTTAGTAAATTTAACTACCATGATCATAAAGTCTGTTTCCAACAAGAAATATTTATTTTAAATAAAATACTTATGACAGATATTGCAGCCCCGTGCAAATGCGCGTGTTGCACATATGGTAGAGCCGGCAATGCATATCATATATCTAGTCGACAAATTATTTATATATGATATTCAGAAAAATATTAGTAGGCAAATTAGTATTAATTTTTACCTTTAGACAAGTTATTTGCATTTTATACTGTTTGTGATATTATTTTCGTACTTATTAAAGGCCTACTTTCACGAAAAAAGCAAATGTTCATTTATACTTTTATTTCTTGGTTGATATTGGTGAAACACCACAGAAACCCGAAAGATTAGTAGGTACGCTATTCATATAAATTGTAAAATATTTGTACTGTATCAGTATCTAGTATTTAATTTATCTTGCATTTTATGGTAATTACACCTGCATAAAAATACTTCAGACTTAAATGACGTAAGATACATTACAAATGACTATTTAAAAAAAACGAAATTTAGAAAAAACGAGAGGCAATGTTTTTTTTTTGTAAAAAAAATGTACATTTCTGAAAAAATGCGAACGTTTTTTTTTTTTCTATTTATAACACTATATGTGCAACATGTGCATTTGCACGGGACAGCAAGTTGCGAGGGGCGACAACATCTGTTGTAACTATATTATTTAAAATAAATGTTTCTTGTCGGAAACAGACTTCATGATGATGATAGCTAAATTTATTAAATTGTTCTCTATTCGAATACCACATTCATAAACGTAGACTGAAAATGATATCTGTGCTAAGTGCCAAAAATGAAAAGTTCAGTTTAATGTCAAAATGTAGGCTATGTGCCTAACATTGCTCAGTTAAAATCGGGCTATCTAGTATTCACTGGAGAAGTAGTTCCAATAATCGCCAGAAGAATGCGCGTGGACCTATGTGCTTCAGCTCTGAAGTAAAATCTGGGCTTTTTACTCAACATTTCCATTTTGACACTTAGCACCGATTTTATAGTTAGTCCCCAAATCATGTTTATATCACATTAGTTTAAGGTCACATGGACAGTGTTAAAATAAATGATCAAACAAATCCCAGCATGAAATGCTTGTTTGTTGTCAAATACAAGAACCCAATTCTATAATAGTAGCGAACACCTGTTCCATTTAGTTAGTTATCACAGTTTTGATACTAAAACTAGCCTTGTCCTTGTCACAAACAAGCTCCTTCTCATTGCAGATAGAAACGAGTTTTCCTTATTTTTTTTTAAAACAGATTTAGAAGGAAAATCATGAAATAAAGATAAAAGAGGCAGTTGCACTGAAATTGCAAATTGATATATTGAGATTGAAGCTCGATCTTGAATTCTATAGAAAGGATTACCATCATTGCTCTGCAGGTATGTTTGGTTTATCTTTTACTAAAAAAACAGATTATTATTTAAAGAAGAAAACAGACACAACGAGATTGCATTTGTAGCGTTTAAGTCTTTCTTAGTGCGAGTGCTATTTTCCTCATCTTTCTTGTTCATGATGGGATAGCATACTTAAAATCGTGGCTTTTAAAATTTGTTCTTTCTGGAGAAAGGGGGCGGCAAATTGCCTAGGAGCGGCCCATGATATGTAACAAAACAATGATAAGATTCTTTAGCAAGCACAACAATGATGAGTTTCTTTGGCAATGAATCTAAAATGTATACTTAAAAAAGTAGAGATTGTTGGCGTATGAGACAGATTAATACTATGATTTTATTTCCGTTAATTTGAATCTTATAAACAAGAGGGATACAAACATGTGTTGGTGCGAAGACGATATTGGGAGATTGAACCATATAATTTTCATCTCAACACGAAAATTTAACAACAATTCTGATCGCATTTATGTTTTAAAAAATAGAAATAAGATGGCCAAATATTAAGAAATATGCATTATCGACAACAAAGATGTGTCAATAAAGGATGATCTAAGAAAAAAAAATCTATAATATAAACCAACTTATCTAGCTTCAATAGTAAATGAAAATAACAACTTTAAACTCCATCAGATTCTAAAATCAAGAAGAAACGTTTCAACATTAACTTCTAAGGCTTCAATTAAAACATATTGGCGATGTAGATGAATGATCTACGCCAAGGAAGAAGAAACCTCGAGAGAGCTCAAAATGAACGAACAAACGATTTTATTTCTTCACATTGGATGACAAGAGCGCTGCCAATCGAATGACGTCCTAGAAAAGTGAACGAAACTATCTAGAAAAGTCCGCGTATTCGGAGCTCCAAAAAGGAAAGGCGAAGGAAGAAAGGGTTTGCCTTTGGTAAGGAAATTTTACTTTGTATTATTCTTTTCCATAACTTCATAGGTTTCTTTTGGAAATCATACAGGGTTAGCCTAAATGATTCATCACGTTCAATAAAGGCCCCTGGGCCGGCTCTACCACACTTGCATGTGCATTTACACGTGGCGTCAATTTTCGAGGAGCAGCAGAACCTGTCATAATTATATTATTCAAAATAAATCTCTCTTGTTGGAAACAAGCTTAATAATGATGGTAGACCAATTTGAATACTACAATCATATATCATGTTTGGGTTGCATTATTTTGAGGTCACACGGACAGTGCTAAAGCAAATGGTCAGACAAATTCCAACATGAATTGCTTGGTTGTTATCAAATACAAGAACACAATTCTCGAACAGTAGCGAACACCTGTTCTATTTAGTTAGTTATCACAGTATTGATATGAAAACTAGTTTTGCCTTTATCACAAATAATTTTCATGTCATTGAAGGTGGAAAAAAGTTTTTTTTTTTTTTAATTTTAAACAAATGTAGAAGGAAAATCAAGAAATAAAGATAAAGGAGCTAGTTACACTGGAATTGCAAATTATTTGTTGAGATTGAAGCTCGATATTGAATTCTATAAAAAGGATTACCATGTTTTCTCTGTAGGTGTCTTTGCTTTATGTCACGAACATAATAGATTATTGGTTAGAGGAAAAACAGACACAATGAGATTTCATTTGTAGTGTTTAGGTCTTTCTGAGTGCGAGTGCATTTTCCTTTTCCTTCGTTGTTCATGAGGGAGTAGCATACTTAAAATCGTGACTTTTAAGATTTGTTCTTTCCCTGCAAGCCCACCAACATCGCAGATCTCACGCCATGTGGTTTCTTTCTGTGGGATTATATTAAGGACAAAGTTTATGTATCCCCAATGCCAACAACGCTGCATGAACTACAGGACTTCTGCTGTGATGGACATAAACGAAAACATGTTGGTGAACGTATGAAGGAACTGAATTACGGTTCGGACATATGCCGGGTGACCAAGGGCACACGCATTGAACATTTGTAGAATGTACCAGAAACTTGGTGAGTGTATGTATCTTTTCATGAATAACCCGTCTTTGTACGTCGCATACTTGTAAATAAAAAGTGGTTTGAAACCCGATGAATCATTTAGGCTAACCCTGGATATTAAAAAAAAAAAAAAAAAAAAAAAAAAAAATAGTAAAGTTCTTTTAGTTTAACGTCCCACAATTATGTCCTTTGGGTTAAGGGAGATGGATGATTAAAGAAAGTGAATGGTGATGAAAAAATTGATGGAATGAGAAAGTAGGAGGAAACGGGAGTACCCTGAGAAAACCCACGGACACCATGTTGTCCACCACAAACTTATTTGGCTGGGGATCGAACGAGGGACTCTACCACTGAGCAACTGTGCCTCCACAGAGAATAATGAGAATAAATATTTAAGCGTGCTTGTAAAGTCATTGTCAATATATAAAAGTGAAAACGATATTGTATGTCTTTTGTCACGACAAGCAACTGTACTATTTGAAACCTGAAACGTAAATTTTTGAACATAGCATGTGAATCGACATGCAGTTTTGTAATTTCACTTTAAGTGAAATAAATATCGTAAGGAAAGATTTTATTTTCGATTTTTTTTTTTTTTTTTTTTTTTTTTTTTTTTTTTTTTTTTTTTTTGTCAAGGATATGGCATCTCACAAACCCTTTAAACTAGAGAGATGAAATTCGGTATATTAACTCGTCATTAAAAGCAAGCGAACACGTGCTTCAGTGTTTTCGAAAATTCCTCTTCTAAACGGTAAAAAGGTGAATTTCTATAATATTCTACGAAGGCTGGAAAGAAGCAACACTATTTTATCCCCGCACAGGTACTTTTGTTCGAGCTGCAGTTAGCAACACATGTAGAGGGTAGGTGGAGCTATACAACTCGGGTGGGGCCGATAGTGTAGGTACTGCAGTGATAGTAGTGGAGTGTGTTGAATGTAGGTTGTAAAATCACACCTCTCTAAAAGGGCTGTTTTCCAAGGTAGAACAACGTGTATGGATAAAGATCGAAGTGGCCCGTGGAAAAAACGCCAGGGAATGCCACTCAGGATTACGTGAAGCATACGGTAATGACGCATTGACATATCGGACTGTGGCGCTTTGGGTTGCAGCGTTTCGTGCAGGACGTGATAGTGTGCAATAGGAACCAGGTGGAGGTCGACATGGGGACGACAATCGAGTCACTGAATTGATTCAATTTTTGCTGCATATGGACAGGAGATGGACTGCTAGGGAATTGGCTAACGAGGTAGGAACATCCCAATACAGTGTTGAATATGTTGCTCAATGTCCTTGGTTGCCGAAAAATTGCATCCCAGTGGGTACCGCATCACCTAACAGATGTTCAAAAATGTCATAAATACGCCCTCGCCGGTGATAATTTGGCATGTTACAGGCGGGAAGGTGGCGTGTTTCTGGACAGGATCACCGCACTTGACAAAACATGGGTATGCTCTTATGAGCCAGAACTTAAGCGCCAATCAAATAAATAGCGCCATCATTTTCCCGAACCAAGAAGCTGCGTCAGGAGCCGGGAAATCTGAAGGTGATGCTGATACTAGCATACGATATACGTAGTGTCATATTACGGCATGCAGTTCCTCCGAACCAGACCGTAAATGCAATGTACTACCACAGGTTTCTGGAACAACATCTTCGTCCTGCACTGCGCAGGAACGATCCAACTACATAACGGATCCACTCATTGTTTTACATTAAAACACCTGCTGTCACAACGCAGTTGCTGTGAGGAACGTGTTTGCATGATGGGGGTGGGAGGTTCTAGAGCACCTACCCGACATGAGTCCATGTGACTTTCATCTGTTCCCTATAATGAAAGAACCACTGCGAGGGATGCGTTTTCTCACCAGAGATGCCATATTTCGAGCTATAGGGCGCTTTGTTGCAGACATCCACCAAGAGGGCAACGCTGCTGGTATTCTGCTACTTTCCCACATCTAGCAATGGGTGAAACATGCTGCAAAGGATTACGTTGAAGGCCTGTAGAAGTCTCATGATTGTACAATACAAGGTTCACGAACCATTTATATGTTGCTACTTATTTCTTTGTAGCCCTCGTAATTTCGTATTTTGAATTTCTAAAGGATTTTGCCTAACGATTTGCATGAATTGGATAAATCCATATGTTTAGATTGTGAGAAAACGATTAGCCCTATTCCTGTTATAAAATGTTATTAGGGACAATTGTGTGAGAGTTTACATAACTTCGGTGAAATCAAATTTGCTTCAACAGGGTGTCTACTAAAATTCCAAAATGAAATTTCGTGACTTTTTCGTGACCTTTTCTTTACCAAATCGTAAAATTTCGTAACATTTTCCAGGGCGAATTTGGGTGCGAATTAGGCCGAATTTTCATGCATGCGATAAAACCGTGCTTTGCTTGCCATTTGGTAGCGTCTAAAGCCGACCACAAGCATTTTTGGTAGTGGATTTTGACGTTTTATAGAACACAATTTTCCAGTCTGTTCTTATATTTGTACAGATAAAAAAAATCGTGACCTGAAAGCTAAATTTCGTGACTTTCATAACTTTCGTGATAGTAAGACTATTCATGGCTTTGGATTAATTATTTTAACAAAAGAGACACTGACCTCTTTTTTCATTTATTTTCGATAGTGTCTGAAGAAGGATATGCTAGATATCCGAAACAGTTACAAATTATAATTTAAAATAAAGTGGGTTTTAAGCTTTGGTCAGTGTCTCTTTTGTTAAAAGACTTTCGTGACCGATAGACACCCTGAATTCAACAAGTATCTTAAAAAAGGAAAAGTTTATATTACCTTTCAAACATTTTCAATAAATCTTATTCTTGCAGTGGGAAGAACGGGCATTCTGCTAATTTACTGAAACGTATAACAATCCCGATTGGTGGTCTGAGAACTCTTAGGGGACCGTGGAACAAATTTAAAGGTTAGGTGTATATGCTGTTGCCCCGTTGGGAACAATACTAGAAGTCATTTTCTGTGAGTTAAATTAGGAGGTCTGCGTCTTCCTGAAAATGAAATAAAATAAATTTTCTAGTTTTACGTCCCACGTTTATGCCCTTTAGGCTAAGTAAGATGAATGATTAATAAAATTGAATGGCTGAATGTAGAGGAAATGGGAGAATTCTGAGGAAACCCAATCTCTTCGATTAAGGCAAAACGAGTTCCCTTGATCTTAAGACTTTAGTCTAGGGAAAAGAAGAAAAAGTCATGTATTGAGAGATCCAGTGAGTATGAGGAATAATTTTATTGGAGACAGACAGGACCTTATTGGCTGGTGCGCTGTCCTGGTGCAGAATTCATCCATTTTCCCACAGTTGAGGCCTCTTCTTTCTCACCTTTTTTTGCGACGGGGGTCAAAATCTGAACGCTGAAGTGCTGATTGACTATTTCTTCAGTAGAGCCACTCAACTATTACAATTCCACAAACAACACAAGCAGCATTGCCTCAAGTTTTGAGCGTAAATGTGTGGTTTTATCGATCTTGGGAAAGCAGGCCATTTCTACTCCATGGATTACTGCTTAGTCTCTAGGCTATAGGAAAATTATATATGTTTAGTCGAAGGTATTACAGATTACAGCAAGCCTAGTTCCTTTTCGATGTATTGTAACATAACCGCACACAATTCTTCAAGCGCTGTCTTTGTTCCTGCGGGATATTTTTCGGCATAACCTTGAAACAGATTTTCCCCCTGTTTAATTCTTTTGTGATAATTCTCCAAACAAATTCCCTGTCCAAGTTCAATTAGTTCAGCCATTGCATCTTTTTATTATTATTATTATTATTATTATTATTATTATTATTATTATTATTATTATTATTATTATTATTATTATTATTATTATTATCTCCCATATCTGTTGATGTTTGTGTCAGTAACTGAAGATTGTGGTTTACCTAAAAAAAAAATATTGCCTTGAAGACTTTCTTGCCATTCAGATAAACGTTTACGCTACTGAAAAACTTGTACTATGGACACACAAACGTCATCACACGTTCCGATCATCAGTTCGAATGTTTTAGTTGAGAACTTTTCAACTTTCACCAAAAAAAAATCCTTTGTTTCACTTTCACACGATCCATTTTCTGACACAGCGTGATTATACATGTTGACGAAGTGACACCCTATTCGGAACTACTAAGGTTGGGCGAGTTTAAACTTCATGCATTAGAGCAAGGATGGTGCTTCAATACAACATTAACCGATTTAGTGCATCTGCTTCCGTTTATGAAATATAAATTTAGTACTACTTTTATGTATGTCACGTTTTGCATAAAAAATTAGTTACCAGAAAATAGTGGAAACATGATCACAACACTGAAATCTGAATTAGAGATTTTTCGCTGAATTACTCCACCATATGGGGAAGAAGTTGAGAGAAAAGCAAGACATAAAGAACAGACAAATAGCTGAGAGGTATTCTGATGGACGCCATATTGAAATGCAAGATCATGTGGTAGTGTTATCGTAGATGCACTTTGATGAAGGAAGATAGTGGGACAAGTAGGAGTGCAGGAGAGCAAACGAAAGTATCGAAAATAAATAAAATGATGAAAATAGCAAGGGAAATATGAAAATGAAAAGGTTTTATCATCTTTATTTTTAGTTTATTTTTATTTTTCATGAATGTTTGTAGTTTATATTTAAAAAAGTACAAGATAAGATATACGGCAGTTCATTTCATACTTACACTTTCACATTGTAAAAGTAATAGCTTGTTAGTAAATCTGGAACAGTTGAGCCATTTAAAACTTACATTTTATTTTTTACTTGCCAAAGATGAAAGCATTACAATTGTTGATACTATGACCGAAGAACATGTGCAAAGCTTGGAAAGTTGTTTAATATTTCTCTTTCACTTCTTCCTCTAACGTTGATGATGAGATATAATTATGTGCTATACAGTGGACAGATACAGCTAATTCCTCAATTTCTACACACCACTCATCATTGGAATTTTATTATATCACTAGTCTCAGGATTTATTTACGTCCAAATGCAACTTTTCAAAATATCATAACACTACAGTTGCGATTTTAAATAAAATCGCAGTTGCTATAGAACATGTGCAAATCTTTTACATACATTTCCAAAATGTATATATTTTTTTTAACTCAAATCTACTAAGTCATTTTTAAAATTTCTCTTACTCTTTTGAAACATTTATAATGAATAACAATAGTTATATTATCTTCCTTTCACAAGTTTTTTATTTATTTGTTTGCTTAGAGTGCTGAACGTACAGTTTATTTTAAGATTAGAATTCATTGAGCTTCCACTGCGAATCGAATCCGGATCTCTCACAAAAAAAAAAAAAAAAAAAAAAAAAAAAAAAAAAAAAAAAAAAAAAAAAAGCTGTTAAGCTAAGCAAAAGTTTTAGTATCAATATTGTGTACCAACTACCTTCTAGGTTTGAAGCAGGCAACAGATGATCTGATATTGAATGACTTGGAACTGGGATGCACTGATATAATATGATCCTCAGGTAAACTGTTCGTTTGTAAGATTGTGGGATCATATTTAGCTAATAAATGCAACATAAACTAAAAACTTCTATTACACTTCTCGCCATCTATTCTTTGGGTCTTCTAAATGCGATCTGAATAAATCAAAGAATTTCTTGAAACTCTAAATCAAATGTTGAACTTCAGAATTCTTTTACTTTTCAGAAATGATAAAATTCCTTCAACGTAATGCAATTACCGCGCATAAGATATTCTACTTTCTTAATTTGTTTCCTTTTCTCTCTATTATTGGGTTGGAGTGATTGAAGTATATAAATGGCTTGCATATAGTATATTCTGTTGTACATCTTTTATAAAATAAATATTAGATTACCCAAAATTTTCTAAATAGTTTATTACAAAAATAAAGGTTGATTTTTATACCGTACACACGAAATATTACAAAGTAAAATTCTAACAAGTGAGAAAAGTGTATGTGAGTTGCAGAGATCTACTGAGAAAGGTGTCATGATACGCCGAAACAGTTTATTGTAAATTTTATCCTTCAGTTCGGTGGTTCCTATCATGTTTTTCTACAGGGTGATTTTTTTTAAACTTACGGCTTTTATTTGGATCTAGAATTTCTAACTGAAGTCCGATTTTCATGCGGTTTGTTACAAATAATCAAAGATGGATGGGAGATTTATGGAACTATATTTACTAGTTTAAATTCATCCTCGCTAATATCGGCCACTCCTCAAGAAAAACAGAAAATATTCGCCAGTGTATCTTACAGTCTGAATGAGGTGCGTTGCGGTGTGGAGAATTCAGTTTTCTTCGTTAGATGACAACATGGCCAAGGTCAATAAGAAACAGAAAGGTGGGTCGTTGTATTGGGAATTGTGCTGTACAATTCTGTGCTACTGTGTGAGTATGATCAGGACATAGTGAGAATAGTGTATTCTTTGGAGCAATATGAGTTTATCGTTAAAAGTTTTTGGAGAACGGAATCTGTTGTTGCTACGCAAGGGCATTTAGAAACAAATTTGTCTCACGTTCGACCCCAAAGAGAAAAATGATATAGTCGCTAGTGAATAAATTGGAAGAAACAGCATCGCTTCTGAGTGAGACGAGGAAGCACCGGACCCCGCAGGCGGGTGTTGTGGAAGATGCAAGTTATCGACTACTTAGGTCGCCCAAGAAATCTCTTCGTCGTTTGTCGCAAAAAACTGGCTATAGTTATTCAACATGTGATTTATGGGTATTACCACTAACATTTACTTTGTATTCTCACTAACACTTAATTTGTATTCTGCAATTTCGCTTTAAAAATCCAAAACCTCATTCAATTGTAAGGTACACTGGCGAATATTTGCTGTTTGTCTTGAGACGTGGTCGATATTACCCCGGATGAATTTAAAGAAATATACATAGTTCCATATATCTTCCATTCATCCTTGATAATTTGCCACAAACCCCATGAAAATCGGACTTCAATTAGAAATTTTAAACCCAAATGAAATCCTTGAGTTTTCTTTTTTTTTAAAAAAGCAGTCTTATAAAAACATGATAGGAACCACCGAACTGAGGGATAAAATTTACAACAAAGAGCCCCGATTGAAATGTGTTAACTGTACTGTTAATTGTACTGTTTCGGCGTTCCATGACACCTTTCTCAGTAGATCTCTGCAACTCACGCACAATTTATATCACTTGTTAGAATCTTACTTTTCAATATTTCGTGTGCACGGTATAAAAAAATAAAATAAAATAAAATATTAAAAAAGTAAAAAAAAAAAAAAAACCTTGATAATGTGATCGTGTAAATTTTTTGCACTAAAATCACCTTTTGAAAGTGTTGTTACTGTGAAAAGCTTCTTTCAATTGTTTGTTGCGAAGTTTCCTTGTATGTTGTTCAAGTTTTGGGTAGTAACTAATCTTAACAATTCTGTTTAGTGTTCCTAAACCTATTTCTGGATTCTGAGGAGTGTGTTTGGCTTATGAAATGCTTACTATAGATAATTTTGTCTTTCGTTTCACCTCTTTGTGAATATTGAACTTCATTTGAGTAATAAACATTATTACTTTTTATATTGAAATCTCACTGAAAACCCCCCTTGTCCAGATTCAAACTTCGAATCCTTGTTCTGATGAAAAATGATTTATGCACATTTCTTTCAATGTAAGATGACGATCTATGTAACACTTTAAACTATCCAATATTGTGTCTAAATACAGACGTTTCGAGATACATTACACAGCAGTATCTTCACTTCATGCGTCTCTAATGTGTTCCTTTGACTCTGTTTCTATGTTTCTTTTGGTCACTCTAATATAATATTCCCAACATTCACAATTTGCTTAACATACTTCTGAATGAGTTCATTTATTTAAAAAAAATGTGTACAGACTACAACTTTTCAAAACTGCACATCCTCCATAGCGTTACAAATTTACTGAATCACAGTTGACTTGGACGATTCCTTCCTGGCTTTTTTTTTTTTTTTTTTTTTTTCAGTGAGTGTTATTGCTAGTGGTAAGGCAAGGCTCCAAAATTTTTATAATTTTCCTTATTCCTAAATCGTTGAACTGGATTGATTTAGAGCCATTTCTGAGTGCATTCGATAGCAAGATTGAACGGAGTGGAATTATACACGTGCACAACGTCCAACGTCGTTCATTTTCAACTACTGACATTGACTAATGAGCAACTTCCTATTTTAACTTCAACACTGTTATTTATATTTGATTTCTTCCGTGTTTAAATATAGACCTATAGTTGGATAACCACTTCGCTTTTCTATAAATGGAAGTTATAAAGTTCGTATCTGGAACTATGAATCATATAGGGACGCCTTCTTTATGCACTTTCGGTAAACCAAAGATTAGTAGCAGAAATGGGGGATGTGTTTTTAGACTCTTAGCTAGTTTTTCGTCTATGACCTACGATTCATCCAATAAGTTATTTACTTTCCGTGAACTTCATTCAAAGAATAGGAACTAAAATGATGTAGTTGTTCTTAATTTTTGCGTAATCCTATCTGTCTAAATCAGTAAACGTGACTTCTTTATCTGGTTTTATGTACCAGCATTCCATTGTGTCCAACCAATCTTTTAAACTCTGAAATTTCAATTTTCTTAGTTTTGGCTGATGATGTTGATGCTCTTTTTTTGTTAGAAAATTTCGTATAACCTGCCTACAGTCTGCTGTCATACGAAATAGTGCAAGACAAAATTCTAAGAAATTAGCTGAATTGCACGTGAGTTGCCCAGGAGGAAGGTGTCAGGGAACACCGAAACAGTACAGTTAATAGTAAATTACTTTATTATGATTTGTATTATTATTATTAACATGATTATTGTTTGGTTGATTTGAGTTGAATGTGTTTTCAACATCGAGGCTATATGAGACATTATTTACTGTTTAAAGCAGGATTCGAGCCACTGCTCGGGTTTGTGTCAGAGGCAATTGGCCCCAGTACGTATCACACTCACAGTATACATGATTATTATTTGAACATATGCTAGCTTTTGATCTGATTCAGATTCACTTTTCACCCCAGAAAATAAGTAATAAGGCAAGATACGTAAAACAACTTCTAAAAATTCAACGGGTTTGTTGGTAAACATCACCCTTTATCTGAGCTATTTTGCAAATTGTGTATATACCGAAATGAATTGTCGTTTTGTTTATATCATTTGAAAAAGCACCATTTACTTGACAGCACTTAGTTTTACAGTTAAAACATTTTTTGACCCCTAGGAAGGAAGCATTCATACTCCACACTTCATTCCTCCTACCAATTCATTTCACTATTATTTTATTAACAGTTGAACAGCATCATTGATCTTAAGAGAAGTGATCATAGCTCCCATAGCATGTGCAGTAGCGTTTTCTAATATAATGCAAAGGAGCACTGAATACCGCGAAATTATTGAAATTGTGCCATCGTTCATTTTAATATTCACTGCATCTCACCAAGCACCTCAGAAATATGTTTTCCAGCTTACCATTTGTCTTCGAAACACATCAAATCATGGCACGTAAAACCTTCATAAGATGAACGTAATCAATGATTAAACAAATTCAACACATAAAATGAAATGTAATGTTTTGAATATAATTACTCACCTTCACAGTAGGCGCTGAAAGTGTTCTCCACCCTGAAAGTATCCTCCGTATTTAGTAGATGTGTTCTGTTCCTGGAAGTATTTTGAACAAATCCTGTACGCCGCAATTTTTCAATCAAGTCCTGTATGGTGCTTTTTGCTTGTACACACAGTTCTGGAAATTTCTCGTGAAACAAATTCTTTGTTTTCGCAATGGCAAGACGCTCGGTTATTGAGTACGGCATTATCACACACTCACCCGACCTCACACAACGAGGCTTACTTCTCAGCTGGTTTGGACACGTTTCACTGGCTGGGATGCAGCTGCTTTACATGTGCACCTGCAAGTCACGTGTCTTGATCCCGGCTCGACACGCCATCTCTTGGTACGAAACTGAAAGTAATTTAATTGTCGCCAAAATTGCAATATACCATGATATTACGACGGCCCGGTTTTACGTGCCGCACGCTGTATAGGAACAACAGCTCAATAGAAAACTATTTTTATTTTTATTTCTGAAAGATAAGAGAAGTAATTATCTTACTGAACTGAGCGAATCCTGTTTTATCTGTAAGTATGAGGGGTAGGCGTCAAGCGTTTATTTTCTCTTGTTGTAGTTTCTTCAGCCCACTCTTAATTTTGTACTGTATCTGGTGTTTCATTTAATATTAGCTAAAAGCAAATGTTCAACTACACCAACAAGACATGTTTCGGTTCGAACGCAAGGATCAACATAAAACTTGGTAGACATATACAGGACAAAGTACTGACCACTGTAAGGGGAGTCATTCCCGTGTAAAATTCGTTTTCCGCCGACAGCGTCACCTATCCTTCAAAACACTAGCAGTTAGATTCCGCGTTCTAGGCGCTGAGTGAAAATCAGCCAGGTGCATCAGTGTGTGGTAGTAAGCTCTAATTAGTGTTAGGTGTGGTAGTCAGTGTGGAAAGATGGGGCGGGCTGTTGGCATTAACCGCCTTCATGTAGTTGAACTGTTAAAAGGCAAACTAAGGCGCGAATTTAAGGATCAGACGTCAGTTGGAGTGAAAGAGGAGTCATTTGTGACATTTTTGTGCAATGTAATTATCAGTGAGTACGAAAATGAAGTAGAAATGATATACACATCAACACTCTACAGATATTATGAATCGTTCGTGAAATAACTCTTGCATGTTTCTAAAGATTTTCAATGAAAGTCGGCGACACTTTGAACTCCGATAAGCCAACTTCTTTTGCCGCTTGGAAACCCCAGTAATCTACTGATACTTCATGCTCTCTGATGACTTCACATTTCACTGTTTAGAGTTTCATTTCCCGATTCCCTTTGAATGAAGCAAAGTTCGTAAACAGCGCGTATTCATAATCCAAAATTGGTTTGCAGTTATTTAACGAAATATATTTCTTATGTCGTTCCAGAAGCTTCCTATACGAGTTGTATCTCCCTTCATGAAATTCTTTGTAGATACTCCGGATTTTCCCTTCCGTAAACTGCAAAAAATCTGTACTTTTCAGTTTACGTCTGGAGATACGTCGTATTCCCTTTGAATACTGTCTTGTTTCCGCTCTGGAATACTGTCTTGTTCCCGTTCTGAACTGCTATCATTGATGTCTTCCTTTGCCCTAATATTTTCTTCATAGCATCTGTAGAGTGTCGATTTGTGTATCATTTCTAATTTATTTTCGTACTCACTGATAATTAAATTGCACAAAAGCGTCTCAAATGACTCCTCTTTCACTCCAACTGACGTCTAATCCTTAAATTTGCGCCTTAGTTTGCCTTTTAACAGTTCAACTGCATGAATGCGGTTAATGATCCATCTTTCCACACTGACTACCATACCTAACACTAATTGGAGCTTACTACCACACACTGACGTACCTGACTGATCTTCACTCAGCGCCTACAACGCGGAATCTAACTGCCAGTGTTTCGAAGAATAGGTGGCGCTGTAGGCGGAAAATGAATTTTACACGGGAATGACTCCTCCTACAGTGATCAGTACTTTGTCCTGTATATGTCTGCCAAGTTTTATGTTGATCCTCGCGTTCGAACCGAAACATGTCCCTTGCAAGTGGAATTTAGTAACAGTTATAAAAGTAGACAATTAACTCAAAACTCGATACAACTATATACAGGGTGCGGAAAAAGTAGCGGAACGGTCTATTATCTCGCGAAATATACATCAACAAAACAAACAAAAACACGTGTTAAATAGTTTTGAAAAACTGTCCAATGATACCAAACGCAACCCCTATTCCCACTCCTTTCGGGGATACGGAAGGTAACTTCAAAATTTTAAATGGAAACCCTCATTTTTTATTGCACGCTTGGATTCTCCAGAAAAAAGGATAGTGATTTGACCCAGAATTGAAAACAGTGCCTTCATGGATGGCGATTGAATCGACACACTAAAAAGGGGGTTATGAAAATGCCAATTGTTAGTCCTGGCCTCTGTGGCCATACGGTTAACGTCCTGGACTGCGGAGTCAGAGATCGTCAGTTCAATACCAGTCCAAGGTGACCTTTTTTTTCTTTTGTTATTTCCCCAAATAATAAGTCCATATGTTTTAACTTCAAGTAGTACTTTATTCAAGTTACATACAATACAAATTTCGATAAATGTTTTGCAAACTAGCTTTATGAGGTGGTTTTTAGTAATAGTGTTATTAGCATTAGAGTTCATAGAGTTATTTACTACAACAAAAACAAACCTTGCAAATTAATAAATTATGAACAAATACATTATTTTATCGCAGTTAAAATTAACGAATTCATTATTTGGGTACAAAAAATACACATAAAAATGTTACTGTGAGCGGTAATCGAACTCAGAACCTCTGACTCCGCAGTTCAGTACGCCAACAGTATGGCCACAGAGTACAGGTCTTACAATTTCCATTTCCATAACGTTTTGGTACCTCCCTGTTTTGTGTGTCGATTTAGGCGCTATCTGTGAAGGCACTATTCTCAATTCTTGATCAAATCACTGTCCCTTTTTCTGAAGAATCCAAATGTGCAATAAGAAATGGGGGTTCCCACTTAAAATTTTAAAGTTACCCCCTGGTACCTCCGAAGGTGGTGGGGGCAGGAAGTTGCGTTTGGTATTATTGGATAGTTTTTTCCAAAACTATTTAACACGTGTTTTTGTTTGCTTTGATGATCTGTATATTTCGCGAGATATTAGACCGCCGCACACTGTATATTCTTTTTGGCATTGACGTGTCTTTGCAGGTCACTCAGTGACTCAACTCTTTGAATCTTTATTTGCCTTACAATATCTTCTCTTTTTATTAATATATCTAACTCCTCATTGTATCTTATGCGCCAGATTCCATCTTGCCTTACAGATTTATATATTTTCATTAGAATGTTTTCAAGCTCATTTCGTATTTAAGAATAAGAATAATTTATTGTCGTTAAACAACATGATGTTGTAATAGACAACGTCAAAATTTAAGTTTGCGTACATGTAATATTTACAATTTTAATTAATCAATACAATATTTTATATTTTACCTAGTACTACTTTTCTATTCTAATCCTGAAATCTCTTCCTGAAATTCTGAAATACTATATATACACTTTTCTAAGAGCCACCTTTTACAAAAACATTTAAAATTTTTAATCTCCATTTCTCTCACTCTAAGTGGCAACAGATTATACAATTTCATCCCTATATATTTATAACTATTTTGTGTTTTGCACAGCCGCACATGGGGAATATTTATTTCATTTTTGCGCCTTGTATTGTGTGAGTGAACACTACTTCGAGTAACATAATTTGTACAGTTTTCTTTGATATACATAAGGCACGATAATATGTACAAGGATGGGATGGTCATTATTCCAAAATCTTTGAAAAAATGTCTGCAAGATTCTCTCTCTGGAATTCCTGTTATCGTTCTTATCGCTCTTTTTTGCCACTTAAATACTGTTTGTGCCCCGGAAGAATTACCCCATAATAGTATGCCATACGAAAGATGAGAGTGAAAGAAAGCATAATATGCAGTGATTAATAGACTTTTACTTACAGATATTTTTAATTTACGTAACACATATACTGCCCTTGATAATTTTTTACAAAGTTGCATAGTATGCACATTCCAGTTTAATTTCGTATCTAAGTGTATCCCTAATAGATTAACTGAGGAGCATTCTTTTGTACCAGTTGTGGAGCTGCTGAGATGAAAGTATAACTTCTCTGTTTTATTATGATTCAAATGTAATTTATTGTGGAACAGCCAAACAGTCGATTTATCTATTGCTTTATTATTTTTCGTGTGTATTGCGTTGATATTATTATCTTTCGTTATAAATGTAGTGTCATCGGCATACATAACAGTGGTTTCTAATACGTAGTCAGGTAAATCGTTAATATATACCAAAAATAGAAAAGGTCCAATGACACTTCCCTGTGGCACTCCTGTTAATATATCAAGTACGTTTGATTGTTTATTTTGTACACACACAACTTGTTTTCTACTTTCAAGATAAGACCTGATCAATAGGAGCTCAGTTCCTCTGATCCCATAATACTGTAATTTCTGAATCAATATTTCATGTGAAACAGTATCAAAAGCCTTACTTAAATCTAATAATGTTGCGCAAGCGAATGAACTGTTTTCAAAGGCATCAATTATCTCAGATACAACTTTTTCAACAGCTTTAATTGTGGACATACCTTTCCGAAACCCATATTGTGCACAGTTAATGAGATTGTTATTTTCAAAGTACAGAGTTAGTTGTTCTTTCATGCAATGTTCAATAATTTTTGATACAATTGGTACGAGAGATATTGGTCTATAGTTGCTGGGACAGTTTTTGTTCCCTTTTTTATGTATGGGAATAGTAACCGCAATCTTAAGACAATCTGGGAACACTCCTTCTACTAGTATCCAATTAATTAAGTGTGTAAGGGGTTCCACTATTACGTCTATAATGTTTTTAATTGTACTATTAGTAAACCCATAATAATCCTCGCTACCAGATGTCTTAAACTTACGAACCACTGACAAAATTGCTTCAGGTGTTACGTTTGTCCATTTAAATGTCAAGTTACTAGTATCATTTCTACATGAACTTAGAATACTTTTAAAGTCTATAACACCGTTTTCTGCGGACTTAGAGATATTGCTTGTATTACCATTTACATACTTAGCACTACTTACAAAGAATTCATTAAAAGTGTCAGGGGATATTGATATTGAATCATTTTCTTTTCGGACCCCTATTTCCCTGTTTATAATTGTCCACCCTGCTTTACATTTATTTGTATGGTTTACAATAAAATTGTCGTTTGCCTTAATTTTTGCCGCACTTATTTCCTTTCTGTAGTGTCTTTTAGCTCTGATGTATTTTTCTTTTCCCACAGGACAGCCCGATTTAGCCCTATTGTACCAAGCAATGACAACCTTACGAAGCTCTGCTAGTTGCGGAGTGTACCAGTTACTAACATTTTGCTGTAATTTGTTTGTAGATAAGTTATAGCGTTTAAATTTTCTTGGACAACATTCGTTTAGGCATCGTGTTAAATTATACATAAAAAATTCACACGCTTCTACTACATTTTTACATCTGAAGAATAGTTGCTGCCAGTCAATTTCTTTTAATTTATGTCTTAAACTACAGATATTATCTAAACTAAGTACTCGAAAACTCTTGGTCACCACCCTAGTATTATTGTGTTTGACAAAGGGGTATAACACATATAGGCCATCGTGATCTGACAATGAGCACTCTACTACACCACACGATAAATCATTTCTATGTACATTTGTAATAATGTTATCTAAACAAGCTTCCTTTCTTGTTGGCTGATCGTTTAGAAAATAAAAGTTATATGATCTAAGTATATCAGAAAAATAATTCTTGGTAGGAGTATCAACTAAAACATTGATATTTACATCCCCCAGATATAATATGTTATATTTATCATGCTTACTTAAGTAGTTAGTAAGGTCTTCCCAGCGTGCAAGAAAGACATTGACATCCGTATCTGGTGTTCGATAAATTGATACTACAATTGTTTTCGCGTTAGGAAATAAAATTGCAACTACTTCAAATTCCCCCTCATAGCAGAAATTATCTACGTTAACAACAATATAGTCATTGGTGAAGCCATCTCTTAAATAAATTGCTACTCCGCCATGGGTAATTCTACTTCTATAATAGCTTGCTGCCATGATATAATTTTTAGGTACGTATAGAAGTATTTCTTCATTTCTAAGCCAGTGTTCATTAACGCAAAGAATATGGCACGGAAATGAGTCAAGAAAAATTTCAATTTCAATTAATTTGTTTCTGATTGATTGTACGTTAATGTGGAACAGCAAGATATTTTCAAAGTCAGAATTTATAACACCTTTCATATTTGAAAACAGACCAGAGTTACTTTGTGCTAAAATTATATCATTTATGTTTCTAACATTAAGAAGTCTAGTTAAGTTAGATTGTTTAATTCGACCAACTTCATTATTATCTATTTGCTCAATTTCTTTTGCTGTGCCATTATATGACTCTGTAAACAATTTTGTATTGTTTTTCGTGCACCCTTGTATAGCATTATGTTGCGGTTTACCTTGCTCCGTGCTAGCTATACCTTGCACGTTCTGGTAATATGTATTTATTACATTGTCGTCACTGTTGCCTTGTGTAAACCCATATCTCTGCCCCATAGGTCACCATGGGTCTCATGACTGTGCGAGTGTACGAGTGTACAATACTTTGACTCTTTTACAAACTAATTTACTTCTCGGAAGACTAAGACTTGCATAATAAGCTTTGCTTCCGACTTGCATTCTATAGTGCATATTAATATATACCGAATCTATTCCTTTTTGTTCATTCTATTGCTTGTCTATATTACCTTTATCTAAATTTAATTTGAGTCCTTGGTTCTCATGAATTTTCTTTTCTATAAACGTTTACGTCTCTCTATAAACAAAGAAATTTTGTGCAAAATGTTGGTTTGTTTAATGGAATACTAAGATTCACTTAGGTGTTATGATAGTTCTGAAACCGCCTGATTCTTATCTTAGAGTCTTAAATATGAATATGTTACATTCTAGATTCAATGTTTCTCTCCGTCATACAATTTCTTTTTTTCCTCTCTTATTCGGATGGCTTTATTCTGCGTCCAGATGTTGATCAAATATCTACAATAGTTCAGTGTTATTGTTATTATACCTTTTGTGTGTAACTGGTCTAGCCAAAGTGTCTTGATCATTAGTAAATGTTTGCTAGGGAATTTATCGATACTTTTATTAGATAATACACGAGGTTTAAGATGGAGTCTCTTGTCTTAATATTGTGATTACTCTTCTAGTGTCTTAATAACCTAAATGCCAGCTGCTACTGTACAATTTTTAGTCATAATAATTCTGTGTTATATCTCCATCTCCACAGGACAACTCCATCTACTAATAGAAAACCTCACGTTATCTCCACTATATTTATTCATGCTTCCATTTCTTCTGGCAGTTACTATTTCTGATAATAAACCTCAATCAATTATTATACAGTTATTCTAGCTTTTACATTCAATATCACAACTACTTCAACGTGAAAAACATATTAACAACGTCGCAAAACGTAATTTAAAATTTCGTTTTCCCCTTTATAGTACAGTCACTATTTTAAAAACGTTTATTATCCATCGCGAATTCCACCCGACATGCAGGATGTTAGTGAACCTGGCCACATGATTTGTGGTACACTCGTATGAAATGCTCTAGAACCTTTAAGACTGTCTGGCTCTGAACTCAGTGAAAGACTACCAGTTTTCCTCTCTATATTCAAACGTGGCTTTTTTTTAAGTCCCTATCTTCAAATAGCTAATGCACACAGTTCAGGGTTTGTACCTTGGTGAGGATACAAAGCCTCACATATAAATCGAAGGAATGGCTCGGATTCTACTTCAAGAGTTAACTCCCAGTCACCTACAGGCTTGGTACTGAAGACATTAAATTTCAACAAGTCAATCAAATAAGGGAAATGTATACTTGTAAGATTCTCTGTGATGAGTTTCATAGTTGTCAATTGAAAACTAGAAATAGAAAGACATATCAACATTCAATATGGACAAATAAAACAGAAACCGCGGATTTGTGGTTATAAAATATCAAGTAGACTATCTACTAGGATCGGTCAAAAAGTTAATTGCATTACTTCAGAAAATAAAACAGGATAGAAGTTTCACAACTTTATTTGTACCGTAAAGTTCCACTGACAATTTACTTTTCAATGTAATTACCTCTGTTATTGAAGCATTTGTCGAGGCGTGGTACAAGTGTTTCTATGCCTTCCGCAAAGAAATCCTATCCAATGCCAGGTAACTATTCTTGGGCTGCAGCTTTCACCTCGTCATCCGAGTGGTATCGTGGCTTTGAAAGTTCATCTTTCATGGTACCAAACATATGGCAGTCACATGGTGAAAGGTCTGGGCTATAAGGAGGGTGATCCCACACTTCCCACCTAAACTTTGTCAGAAGTTCGCACGTTTGTTGTGCTGCATGTAGTCTTGCACAATGCCTTTGGACAATTTACTTGGCGTCGACTTTTAAATGCTGATAAATTTCAATGCAGTTACACCTTTTCGCCCACAAAAAACGAATCACTGCATGCATTTCCAATTTGGACGCCACTTACAGCTGTCGAGACGTTTACAACTAATTATCAGAGCACCTCCACTTGCCTCGTGAAAGCCGCTATGTCACACGATACAGCTACATGTCTGCAGTGTTGATACACAATTTCATCAAAATAGCCTTTAACTGAAAATATTTACGAAGAAGCGCAACTAACTTTCTGACTGACCCACGTATTTATAGAAGCTATAGGACACGTATTCATAAGAAAAGTGACTCACTTTGTGCCTGCCTCTATGTATGATATTTTAATTGAATATTTTCTTCCTCTCTGGGAATGTCAGCAGCACCACTTTTATTACTGCATCACCGGATTCTTACTTTTATATGTCATGCAAAAATTTAACTTACAAATTGTCTGTCACTAGCATCTTTCATTTCTGACATCATCACAAGTTTTGAATACTCCATCAAGAATGGTATGGAAGTCATTCCAGACATCACATCACTAGTTAATTTACATCTACCTTCGCTGGACGTCAAAGCTGTGTTTAGTTCAATGCTAATCAATTTAGCTATATCCTGTACACAGAGGAAACTAAGAGAAACAAGTATCCGACCTTATCATTTACGAAGTCATAAAACTCCTTTAAAGCTATCTCGACAATAATTATCTAATTTGAAGAATATATTCACAACCAAAAAGATCTTGGGATGAGAAGTCCATTTTCTCCTCTACTTAACTATATAGCTATGGATAATTTCGAAAAGAACATTCTTAGCAATGAGTGCAGGAGAACCCACTCCTCCTGCAAGGCGGTTCCAAGTGCGGCAGGTAAATTTGAACGAGTTGGTTTGGACTTTAAACGCCGCTCCAGTTCATCCCACAGATGTTCCATGGCGATTGAGAAGGCCACTGGAGTCGTTGCACATTGTTCCCGTAATACCACAACATAACATTGACAGCTTTATGGCAAGGGGCATTATCATCCTGATAGTAACATGGGTCCATTCCAAAGAATTTCCACAATGTGGGAAGCACTGAATTGTCCAAAACTTCCAGGTAATTTGCACTCTTCGTGTTACCAGGTACAACAACAAGCGAGCCTAAGCCGAACCCACATCATTATACCATCACAACCAAATTTCCCTGTTGGCACAATGGAGTCTGGTAAGAAACGTTCCCCGGGTTGACGCCACACCCACACTCGGCCATCTGACATGTAACACGTGTAGCGTGATTCATCACTCCATAACACATGTTTCCATTGGTCTAGGGTCCAATTTCGATAAGCCTTCCACCATGCCAACCTCCTGGCTTTATTCGTTGGAGTGATGTGTGGCCTGTGGGCATCAGCTCTACCATGGAAACCAAGTGCAAGAAGTTCTGTCCTGACAGTGTTCAGTGAAACTGATGTGCCCGATGCAGTGTGGAACTCCGGTTGGATGACAGATGCAGTTTGACGGCGACTGCTGGATACCACTCGTTTCAGCAATTTCCGGTCCCTGTCTGTCAATTTCTTGGGTCGTCCGGGCCGTTTAGGAACACTGATGACACCGTGACGTTTCCATTTCAGGATTACATCAACCCACCGCTGATTTTGGGTGGCGTAATTGGGCACTAACGGCACGATTCGACAAACCTGCATTATGAAAACCGATGACGACTCCCCTATCGAATTCACTAAATTCTTATCTGTCTACCATTCTCAGTCAAATTGACTCCTCGCATGACGCACGATCACTGATAATGCGTTCTGCACCGAAACAAATGACTGACGTCGTGGAGGTTGCTCTGCATTCCTTACGGCGATGTCCTAGCAGACTGACCGGTGACTTTTTGGTAGATAGTGTATATTGAGAATTTTTTTCATCTACAAAGATAAGAACACTTTCTCAGACCTAATCAAAGAATTGAAGGGCATTCGCAATAGTATAAAATTCATCAGAGAAGAAAATTCAGAAAACAGCATTAATTTTCTGGACATTCATATTTATAGGAAGCACAACAAATTCTTCACTTCGGTCCATGAAGAAAAAAACAGATTTTATTTTATTTTTCTTTTTTCACAAAGAATCGGCACATTTGCACCCCATCAAAGAGATTATTTGGAAAAAAACTTCTTTTGAGAGTCTTAAGGTATTCTACAAAAGGAACAGAACTTAATGAGAAGATCGAAACAATTTTTGAATAAGGAAGAAAAATGACTTTGTCACACACACGCTAGAAAAATGGAAAAGCTCAGCATGGGGATATTATTATTATTATTAAAAAAAAAAAAAAAAAAAAAAACGAAAGTTGTCAAAAAATTGGTTTCTTATCTCTCTGGCCAGGCATTTCTGAAAGGTTAAAGAAAATAAGCAATGCCTTTGGAATTAGTTTCTCGTAAAATCTGGTACCACTTTCGAAAGTTTCTCATCAACATACAAAAATAATTTTAAAGGTGAATTGGTTTCAGGGATCTACAATATTTCGTGTGAATGTAATGAATCCTATATTGGTATGACAAAAGGAACATTTCAACCAAGGTTAAAGAATATATCAAGAAAGAGAGATTCCTCCCACTTCCGATCTCTCAAATCATCTGCAAGATACAGGCCATAACATAGAACGCACCACGGTTTCATACCCTTATTCCAACAAGACAGAAAGAAATCATCGTTCTTTTTCATCAGACCCAAAAAACCTAAACTTAGCTTAGATAAGGACATCCTAGATCACAGATGAAACAACAACTTCTCATCAACATCTCAAGAAAAACATAAAATTAATGGAAATATTTATTTATATTTTATTGCATTATTTATATTTTTGTCAGGGATTGTTTCCAGTTTACACAACTTCACCGTTAAGATTCACAGTCTTATCAAGGACCTAAACAGGATCTCAATAAATGTTTTCTGAGGATATTTTACATTACTTCAAACACTGGGTCTGGAAACATTGCCTTCACTTGGAGTTGAATCGTCAATTGAAAATTATTTCACAAATTCACACTTTGATGCCAACAAAAATTTAAACTAGCTTTCAGAATAAATCTAATTGACAAACTACACTAGCTACAATAAGTGTTCAATGACCTTAGTCCAAAAATTCACTAAATTTGCGGAATGTTAAATCTGCCAGTGGAATTAGTGTTTACAACAGCCGAAAATGAATTGAGGAACATCCACATTGAACATAAATTAAAGACATATTGTAGAAGTCCGCTGTTAATGTAAATGCTATTTTTTATAAACATAAAGAATTGACGTAAAATACACAATTATTAATCATCATCATCATCATAGGTATTCTGCCCTTATTGGCAGGTCATTTGCCGCAATTATTAAGGGTAATCAAAAATCAAAATTAAGTCACTGAATACCTTGCACTAATTGTTAATTAAAGAAAACAAGATTTACAATAGGAAATATACGATGATGGTTCAGCATGCTCCACTCCTGACCAATTTCTAGTGATAGTAAAGACTTGTAATTTTATACATAATATTGAGCATATTTTAGACTAATATCCACAAAGTTTCAAGACCTTACAACAATTTCTCTTTTTTTGTTACAGGCTGGTGATCAGTAAGAAGTGTAGCCACATTTGAAGAAATGGAAAAATCAGAGGTCCGAGCAGTGATAAAATATGTTCTCAAGAAAAATCTAACACCGAAGGACATGCAGATATGGTGGGAACTCTTGGAGACTCTAGCCTTACATATGACCTAGTGAAGAGATGATGCCGTGAATTTTAAATGTGGTTGACTGACCTGTAAAGATGAGCCGCTGCAACGTGACCACATCAGAAATGATTACAAGAGTGCATGCCGTGATTTTAGTAGAACGGTGAATGACTGTCTGCCATATAGCTGAGACATGTGGCATCTCAACTGGCAGTGTGCATTCCATTCTACATAAACATTTGTTAATGAAAGAAAATCTCTGCACGTTGCTGACGGTCCAGTAAAAGAGGACACGTTGTGTGACAAGTCAGAACCTGATATGGACCGGTTATACAGTAATAAAAATGGTGCTGATATTCCCTGAGAAAAAGAAACTATTCCGTTCTAGTAATAAACGCAGAGCACAAGGTGAGCCACTTTTCTTACCAAGTAGACTATTTTGTTTTCCTTGCCTCAAGAGACAAACAAAAGCAATAGCCTCGATAAAAGTAATATCAAAATAACGATGTTATTTTTTAATGGCTGAATTAAACTATAATATTAGCTTAAGGAGTTAGAGTAATTCTTTAGTAAGTTTTACACATAAATCTATCTACCTATATAGTAAGTAGAAGTTAATTTCGCAGATTACACTGGGTTCGATTCGATTCTCGACTGATGGATTCATGTTTTTAATATAAGTTACAATAGTGGAAAGCCCCGTGAAACATAGGTAAAAGCTACTTAAAATGAGCATATACCTTTAATAATAATAAACAGTAACACTGTCATTTATCTTGAATGCATAGCTCTCTTTATACGCAACTTATGTATTATCCGTTATCACACTATGTTGTAGACATTGCCATGTTAGTATAAGGACGAAAGATGGCTGAGTATTTAAAATAACTACGCAGTCAACGTAAATAACAATTTTATTATGTATATTTTAATTTGTTATACCTTTACTGATTTTAGGCTCAACTTACACAGTCGTAGTCCTCTTCGTAAAATTTGACTCCAGTGCCGTTGAATCTTTCTCCAGGTGAAGTTGGCCGTACATTTTCCCTCCTGCTTTTGCAACCGGGCTTGGGACCGGCTTAGGCGAGTTAAAAATGTACTGCAGTCACCTCTGCAGTTTTCCTTAAAAATAAAACATACATTAACGTAACACTAAATGAAATAGAAGTCACAAAAGAATATTACGTATATTTCATTTATGTATTTTTATTCATAGAGTATGTGTTTGTTTGTTTGTGTTTCGACTCTTAAGTTGTTTCCGGTGCAACTGTAGACTAAATTTTGCCAAATGAATTCCGATTAAAGAACATTAACTATTCATTCCTGTTACTGAATTGGTTTCATTGATTAATGGTAAAAAAGTGAAATATTAATAAGGTACAAGCTCGGAAACCTTCATAATAATTCATCAGTTCATGCCATCAGATCTCATTACTGGTACAATACAACCGATCCTATTCTTTTGCAACATCTATTTTCCTTATAGACATAATGTACTACACACTATGTATTAGGTAATAATAATAATAATAATAATAATAATAATAATAATAATAATAATAATAATAATAATAATAATAATAATAAATAAAAACAACCGAAAACTCTAAGACGACGACGGCGGATTTTTTTAAATTTTTTTTATTTTATTTATTTTTTTTTAGATTTAAAATTATGAAATATAACAGAGGTTTTTAGTATATACACAGAGATCGGCGTGTATTTTTAAGACTCTTTTCCTTACTTGGGAAATCCACCTTCAAATAAAGGTAAAAATAAAAATCCTATCCTTGCTTATATTTATGGTGTCTAATTATTTGAAAGGAAGGGGCAAGCGTATGGCTAGATGGAGAGAAAATCGAAAACGTTAAGACGTTCGCTTATTTACGAAGTCTATTATCCTCGGACGGAAGAAGTGAAAAAGACGTAAATTCAAGAATAGCGCAGGTTAAACAAGCATTCAATATAAAACGACGACTCCTAACATTAAGAAAGTGTCATTGGACGTTCGAAAACGATTTATTAAGACTCTGGTATGGAGCGTGGTGCTTTACGGATCAGAAACGTGGACACTGAGAAAATCTGAAATATCCAAGGTCGAAGCATTTGAAATGTGGTGTTTGTGCAGAATGCTGCACATATCATGGATCGAAAGGAAAAGGAATGAAGACATACTAAAGGAAGATAATGAAGGACGGCAGATCATAAAGATAATAGGAAAAAGAAGAAACAGCATGCTTGACCATCTTATTCGGCACTCTGGATCACCGTGTTGATAATGGAAAAGGCAAAAGGAAAACCAAGAAGAGGAAGCCAAGGATAGAATATCTAGATGCAGTTACGAAGAAGAGACCTTATCAAAGTATAAAACAGCTTTTTCAAAGGAGGGAAAAGTTTTAACATTTCCATGTTGCCAACCAGCCTATGGTTAAGGACAAAAAGAAGAAGAATTACTTGATGCACAGAGTGCAACCAATCGCCAACCCTCAATCGTTTATTAGCCATCTCCACTGGTTAGCGGCTAGAGTGCGCGCCTTTAGTATATGCGATCTCGAGCTCGATTCTCGGTGGGAGGGCTTTGAAATTTGGTCGTTTTACGGAAATGTGTATTGCTCCTTATAGGTCTACATCTCATATAGCCCCGGTGATCAAAATGGACGCTGAATCAACAAATCAACGGTTTAACTCAGTAATTACTAGAAAATGTGAGTTTAGGTTTATCTCGGATCACAAAGAACCTGGGTAATCGCTATTTATTATTATTATTATAATTATTATTAAACTTAATCTATTACCAGGTTAAACATGTCCCTTCTTTCCCCTATATACTAGATAAATGCTTTGATGATATCTTTCTTCTTTTTCATTCCAGGAAAAGCGACAAAACACAAACATGAAACAAAAATACCAAGATTATAGCAAAATCACACTTAACGAAACGTTTAGTTAGAATGTTTGCTAAACTACTAGTTTTAATTTTAGTTTTAACAAAATATTTTAACTGTTGTACCTTCATAACTATTTGCTAAGCAGTGAGTTGTTGCACAAGTGATGCAGGATTTGGGGTACCTCAATGTAAAACATGACTGTGATCATAGTGATGTTATCTATATATACCGTGTTATATATCGTTCAACAACTTGTGTTACTTATTTTAGCTATACACCTCGTAGAAAGTATGGATTGTTTCCGTTTTGTGTATTGAAACCATTTCTGTCGAATCTATCTCCACGAATTTAAACTTCACTGTAGCGTGCATAGATAGCTGAGCAGCATGTGAGCTCTGTCATTGGTATTTCAGCCTCAAGATACAGTAAGTCTCGAACATTGGTTTAATGCTGGTTACAAAGTAAAGAACATCCAGACCCAGGGACAACGATGCGAAAAGTTGTACGGGATTTCCGTCGCATGGCATTGGAAAAATTATGAAATGTCTAAAAGATGGACACATTCGTAGCACAAGAATGTACAAAGAATCGAACAAATTGGTACTTTTAATTAAGAAAAACAAAAGACTGGAGGCTTTCTAAATACAGCCGTGAAGAAGAGTAATGAGAAAGTGTTAGAAATAGTGAAGGGAGAAAAGTACAATTTAGAGGAAGAGAAACTGGTTGGGACATTCGATGAGAAGGCATTATATCATGAAGGACATGATAGAAACTAAAGTGAAGTGGAAAAAGGAGAGCGAAAGAGCCTACAGCTGATGGACGGTATTAAAGAGAAAATTCCTACGTCAAGATGAAGAGATTAGCTGAAGAACGTGATGCATAGAAGCTTCTTTGTTGCAGCAAACTATCTACAATAATGGTAGAATATCTGATTATGAAATAAAATGAATGAAATATTTTTCAGTTTTACGTCCCACGGATGTGCCGGCGAGGCTAAAGGAGACTGTGATGATGAGAAATGAATGGAATGGTGGAATGAAGAAAGTGAGAGGAAACAGCAGAATCACACACGGTGTTTGTCTACCATAAAGTTCACTTGGCGTGAGCTGGGATCGAACCAGGGACCTCTTACACCAGAGGTGAACGCTCTACCACTGAATCTTGATTATGATGGTAAACGCTGCTCCTGCACAATAGAACAGATTCGGTTTTAGAACGCGTTGAAGATCTTGTATGACATTTCGCGCGATAGCTAGATTGCGCTTCTGCTCCTAAACACTTTCTAAAACAACAGTTATACCCGAAGATCATGGCAATTGTGTAGTTATCTTTAGATGGAGTGAAGCCCTCAATCCACGCGAATCCATTATGATCTAAAATTATCAGGAAATTACCAAATGCATCAAATCTACAACGTCTATGGCCACCATTGTTGAACATAAAAGGCTCAAATCATGTTAATGATAATAATGCTATGCACACTGTATTGCTGAACACTCATTAGGATACGAAACTGCCTCGTCCAACATATTCGTCAGACCTCTCGCCCATTATTTATCATATTTTTCTACACTTGGACTGCTTCTTGCACGAACACGTTTTCAATAACCAAATCAGTGCTCAGAATGTGTTATGAGATTTTATTAGATCCATAACCGCAGACTCTCAAGCTACTAGGATAAATAACCTTGTTTCTTGTTGGCAGAACTATATTGATGATGTTAGTTTTTATTTCAATAAATTTCGTTCAGTTTCATGTAAGTTGTGGCCATTTGAACCTGTGAACCAAGATCCTGCATTACTGTGCACCAATCTAGTAGGAAATTAAAGATCAGAATACTTACGATATCAGTCATCAATAAATATACCTTTTAAATAGCTTCTTCCTATGAAGAACTCCAGATCAAACTGAAAAATTAGTCTCAGCGAAAAAAAATAATTAATTATTTAAATAGCCAAGGAGTAAAGCAAGATTATTTGACGACAAAAACGGAACAAAATGAGACCTATAATACACAATACGTCAACTGAAAGTTTTACTGAACAAATACACAGAATATGTAATGACGAACATAGACGGACTCTCAACATGCGGCGACAAACATCTTATGCAAACTGGGCAAACCTCAAAAGACTAGACTGAAGATACACAAAACACATTTAAACTTATGCACCACAGATCAAAGATACAAGGCAGAGAATAGGTTTCCATTTGACAGCATAAGAGTATTGTATAAAATCAATATAATGGATTAAGAAGTGACAAAATTTACTAACTAAATTCTTTTAAAAGTAGCATATAGGGACATTACTTTTATGATATTATTTAGATAATTTAAACAATATGAATAAAACCACACTATTACTTATTATGTTGAAAACCTTCTACGTGAAATATTACTTTTATTACAACCTTATATATATACCCATAATGACCTCATCAATATTGGAAACCATCAAAATATAAACATAGTTGAAAAACTTGTACAATTTATCTTTCATCAAAACAACACATGTAACCTTATTTACTGATATGCAATATAAATGAAATTTGAATAACAAAATTACCTCTAAATTACCAGTCTGCTGAAACGAAATTAAAATTTAGTTAAACAAGCTTATTATATTATTCTTCAATAGGAAAAAAGAGAGAGAGAATATAATTTTTCGTAGAAAGCGATGAAGTAGCTACTCATTTACCATCTAATCTTACTTTAAACACACACACACACTAACTTGTTAGTATTCTTAAGCAAATCACGTCATATACACTTTAACCCACTTAACATTTTTTTTAAAAAATACATACTCTTTTACAACACGAAATAAAAAACAGCATATACCTGGAAATAACTGCGATTTGTTCTAATTTTACAACCCTATGAAAGCAAAAAACAAAATCCAGTTCATTCATTCACAAGACTACTTGTTTTAATACTAATTTTAAAAGTGCGCCAAACAACATTATACCAAATAACTCACTTTTACATTAACATATTTTTATATCTGCTCCAATGTTACTGGATACTTTTTCATTTACAAGCATTATGTGTCTCTATAATTTCAACATTATTTCCTATTTTATTCCAAGTAACCGATTCTTATGATGACCTCTACATCTATCTACCTACCTACCTCTACACTACATCCTATTTTAGCCCGAGTAAACAATTCTTAGGATTTAAGATTGTCTCTGT
The DNA here is from genome assembly GCF_964235325.1 of Thermobia domestica. Taxonomy (NCBI): domain Eukaryota; kingdom Metazoa; phylum Arthropoda; class Insecta; order Zygentoma; family Lepismatidae; genus Thermobia; species Thermobia domestica. Next base: position 160,420,042 of record NC_137460.1, on the reverse strand, counting down.
ATTTACCTACCTACCAACACACTTACAAACTATATGTATGGTATATCTTATTTTGGCCCTATGTCTATTTTTTCAACCTCTAGGTTAATAGTTTTGGAGAATAAAACGTAGAAACATCAAGTGTAACCGTAGAGCTCACCAGGTGTGATCTAATGCTGTAAATCGCTTTCTCGAGGCTTCAGCCACAATTTGTCATCGAATGACTGATCTCTACAGCGAGGACTTAATGAATGATAGTTGTGTGTACGAGGGCACAGAAAGTTTTAAAAGGGACGTACCAAGGTAAATGGCAATGGTAGTCACGGGCGGAAATCTGTGACGATGTGGTTGATTTAAAGACGTAGATTTTCGTCTTCTGAAATGTTTGCTGTCTTCCCTGAAATTTCAAGATCAGTTCTCTATGGATCTTTGTAATGCTTGAGTACAAGAAACTTTGTCCACTGTGAGTTCCAAAAATTGATTACTGATCACCACAAGTCTCAGCAAATAGACTCGGCCTTGAAATTTTTGGAACACTACGACGCGAAAGGAGAGGGTTTCCTGAACAAAACTGTTACGAGAGACGAGGCATGTGTGCAGTTCAAAATTATAGAGATGAAAGTCCATCCCAAAGCTAACAAAGGCTTATGGCGTCCATAGCTAAGTGATCAGAAAGAAATCTACTTTGCGGAGGACATAAGGAAACTCTTGCCAAGGTATGATAAATACTTTAATCACAACGGCAGCTATGTAGAAATAGCATAGGATTGTTCCTGTGATATATCAGTGTGGTGTCTTGAGTTAGCAACAGTAGGACAATGTTTAGCAAGTGAAAAATAAAGTGTTGTTCGAAGATTTATAAGTTTCTTAAGAGGAATATTTAAATTTGGAGCATAGATATGTATCTTGGTTGGCATTGCCATAATTTTTAGTTGAGTATCAGCAAAGTTGAAAACAATACACTTTAGAAGTTGCGTCAAAATGATTCAGTGGAATATTCGTACCGGTTCTTCATAGCAAGTTAATGAATTTACAAATGTGCTGAGGGTTCTTATATGAGTTGCAGGGTCCCATTGAACTGAGAAGAAATTTTGAATTCAGGTAAGGCGAACAAACAAAACAGATTTAAAAAGTAAACGACCCGTGATTCAGTGGGGAATCCATACTAGTTTTTATTTTTTATATCAAGTAAAGCAGTATTAACAAAGTAGCATTGTATAGATATATAGCTCACAGGCATCTTTTACCTGACAAGGAAATTTAAAGGCAGTAATTCAAAATTTATTAACACTATTTCTACAGTAGATCAGAATGTGTAGTTCCACAAGCAGTTGATGTCTTAAAAAAACGTGTACTGAGAATGACCAAATTTGGTCGTTGAAACGTGTATGTCAACTTGTTAAATGACTACTTTGATAAATCGATTTATTTTTATTAATTTTTATATTCATGTTCTTATTTGTACTTTACTAGAGATTGAAAAAATAGCCCTCGTGTGTGCTTATATAGTAATAACACAACATCAGCAAGTTACAAAACAAAATACAATATCTTGTTAAGATATTGTTTACATCTTCGTAAGTACAATGTTTGTTTTTCTTTCCAACAGAAAGGTTATCACAGACTATCCTGCTTTGCCAACTTAATTACTTACTTTACAAAATTCACTGTTAAGGTACATTCAATATTTAAAAGCAGGAGTGAACATTTGAGTTAAGTACTAAACCATATTAGTGATAACTAGTAAAGTTAACAAAGAAGTTAGTTAAACAAAAACATTGATATATACAAATTGAAATTGTAAAAAATATGAACGAACAAACCAACACATTTAAATATACAATTACGCAGTAGCGTAATCATATGAACATTTCATAATTATCTATTCACAGAACAAACACAGATAAATATTTAGAATAAATTCTAACATGAAAATATGTACACATATATATATATATCAAAATATTTTCAATGAATTCTCTTACGCTTACATTAAAAAATAAAAAAAATACACTGTACTAAATTCATTCAATGCTTATGAACTAAACTTAGTTAAAAATATACTAATTATAACTATATTAATTACCTCTTACCTCTAGTGGGCCCTTCGCCCCAGGGATAGCGTCATCATATGAAGAGGAGCTATTCCTGGACACCCCCTTCGCCACGAGACACTGCACAACTATTATTAAGCAACAGCAAACAGATAGTAGTACAATTTCTAATTTCTAATAAGCAACAGCCAAAAGATAGTAGTAGAATATACTAATTTATCTTTTTTACGAAATAATATCTATCAGATTACTTTTTGATGTTATACGTATGAATGCAAACTGGAGAATAAATTCTTTTTTGTTGTCCAAAGGAAACCACTATCTGATTATTGGTTTTCTTTATTTACTTTTAAATAACTGCACAAACTGCCTCGCTGCAACAGATTTCTACTGAACAGAATTCAGTAGATATCATTTTGCACGTGTAGGCGTCCCACAGGAAGGGGATTTTATTTATTTAAAAATATATATAATAAATATGTACATTTATGTGCCACTGCTTGACAAAATTACTGTGCTAATGAACAGAGTAAAAGTGTAATGTTGACTTCCAGGTTAACTGTTTATTATAGTATTTTGGATTTGTGAAAATTATGAAACGTAATGCATCATTGGTGCTATAGTAGTTAAGACGCTCGAAAAATCAAGAGATTTTCAGACATTTGAAGACACTTTATGTATCAATATGAGTTAAGAGGACGTTTGAGAACTTATGCAACCACTTGAAGACAAAGAAACAGCTGAAATTAGACATGTAAAGATAACCGAAGCTATTAGAAGAAGGACGAAGATTATAATATTTTCTAGAGATTTTTTTAGAAGAAAGAATCATACAAGTACTACCACAGAATGAGAATGAGTGTATAATTTATCACTCACAGTTGTAATGGAAAAGAATTGTTCCACTCAAATTTCACCAAGATTTGGCTTATCTTTCACAACATGACTGTTTAGAGAAAGAATACAATATCACTTTAACTGAAGGAAAACCTGATCATGACGTCACAACTGAAGGAAAAACTGCGAACTAAAGGAATTCATTCAGTTCAGTCAGTTCTTCATGCGGTTATTTGGACCGAAGAACGATTATTTTGGACTGAACAAACCAACCGTCTTTTGCTATTATAACTATGCTATTAACTGAAGGAAACACAAAGTTGTCTCAGTTCAGGTTCTTTCATCATGATAGCTTGTAAAAGTAAGGCATTGTTGGCTTTTACTGAAGCCTACCGTGCTCATCCCGAACTTTGGAACATGCACCATGTGCATTATGCGAATAGGTATAAAAGAGGGGAGGCATATGATATGTTATTTACAAAATTAAAAGAGTTGGAAGTTCAGGAGACACGCGATACTGTTATTAAAAAAAAAATAAACAACCTACTGTTGGCATTTAGGGAGGATCTGTGGAAAGTGAACGAATCCAAGAAATGTGGGACTGGAGGTGAGGAAGTGTACGTTCCAAAACTTTGGTACTTCAGGGATCTTACAAGTGCACTCCATAGAACCTTCGATGAAACTGAAGGACTGAACTCGATTAACTGACGGTACTCCACACACTGTCAGTTTAATTCATCGTAGGATCGGTTAAGTAAGTTTCTAGCTCAGTTGGACTGATCAGTTAGAACTGATAGTGTCTGGGCCCTATAACAGAAGTAATTCTGTCACTCGTACAGGGTTCCCATTCAAACTAAATAATCGAATTCAGTGCTTCTGCATGTTTTATGGTCCAAGATTTACGGTAGGGAAGTTCATAAAATTAATCTTTACTGACCGCACAACGTCAACAAAAATCGTCTGAAGGTTGGCATGTTGCAATGGAATAACTAAACTTGTCTTCATTAAGCCTTATGTTAACTGTTTATACAAGAAACAGAAAAATACTAAAAGAATAGCATTTCTTTTGACTTTTACTTTTCTTGATAAGCTATTTCCTATTCATTTGAAAACTTTCTAGATTTTTGAGATTTGATAATGAAATTCAAGGTTCCACGGTTAAGTGAGCACCCTGGTGAAATGTGTAACATAAGAAGGAGAAGAAATCTCAGCGAATGAAAATGATTTATTACGATTTTGAACATCTCTCTGATCGACGATTGATTGAAAATCAACATCCCTTTGCAGCATCTGGACAATATTAGACAGGCATCCGAACAACTACTCAGGGTCGAACCCGATATTAGGCGCAATCAAAGAACCACTCAACCACGAAATGGTACTGTAGACTATAGGAGTCACGTTTGATGTGAATTGCAGTCCTTTCCTCGTGAAAAGTACATCGATGTTTCTACGGATTACAAAAGAAATAACTGAAACAAATATAACGCCAGTAGCCAACAAGGATATGTTCGCTTTTATTGAGAAGAACATTGTTAACTAAACCAAGTTCGAGTAATGAGCACAGGAATATATGTAAGGGCTCTAAGCTCAATGATGCACTACAGGTAGTGTGTGATTTTAATTTCTTTATTTGGTTCTTTATATAATGTTTACGTAGTCACGAAAGGGAACTATTTCGCCTATTGTGCATAAACTTTTGATCCGTTATGTTTCAGTTATTAATTTTGTGTTTCTTTTTCTTTATTTTATTTTATTCTTTTATTTATATTATTATTATTATTATTATTATTATTATTATTATTATTATTATTATTATTTAGAAATAAGACTTTTAGTGGAAAAATCCGTGAAGAAACATAGCTATTTCGCCTATTGTGCATAAATCTTTATTTGTGATGGTGATTCCAAAACTATTATTGGAAGAAAGCTTGCAATAGTTATTGGGACTCATCAGCTTTTCTGAAAGAATCTAGGAAATTTAACAAGTAATAAAAACAATTTTTAGTGTTATCAGAAACTATTTGTAAATGGCCTTTCTAGAAAATTCAAGCTGTTACATGCTTTTTGTAATTTTAGTAAAAATTGTATGTACATTCTTTATATATATAAAGAAAAGTGTGTGCTGTCATGTTGGAGATTATTGAAAAAGCTACTGATTTACAGCTCAGAACTAACAATTCAATTTATTAAATGTAAACCAGATATATTATAACTCAGAACAATCGGTTGCTCTTTATTGGATAAATAATCATGGAGCTTGGGGAGTTCAAGAAATATGTCGTTGGAATTTCGTAAACGATTTATTAAGACTCTGGTATGGAGCGTGGCGCTTTACGGATCAGAGAAGTGGACATTGAGAAAAGCTGAAATATCCAAGCTATAAGCATTTGAAATGTGATGTTGGCGCAGAATGCTGCGGATATCATGGACCGAAAGGAAAAGAAATGAAGACGTACTAAAGGAAGCTAATGAAGGACGACAGGTCATGAAGATAATAGGAAAAAGAAGAAACAGCATGCTTGACCTTATTATTCGGCACTCCGATTGGATCATCGTGCTAATAGAGGAAAAGGCAGAAGGAAAACCCGGAAGAGAAAGACCAAGGATAGATTATCTAAATGCTGCTACGAAGAAGAAACATTATCAAAGTATAAAATCCCAAGCGAGAGAAAAGCTTTAAAATTTACATGTTGCCCACCAACCTATGCTTGGTGAACAAGAAGATCATCCCAGAAAGAATGGAAGGTTAACTGGTAAACTCGGAGTGCCTGAAATATATTTAGCAGAGGAAGCTCCAATAAGAATTCACATTTTGGTATAAAGGAAGATCGTTTGAAATCATTGTGCAACTATTTTGATCGCACACGTCTGATTAATTTGAATATTCAACTTGCATGTAAATTAGTCTCGATTAAAATTATTTTAAAGTTCAATTTTATTATTGTTTGGCCACGAAGTCGTCTTATAGAAATATGTGAAGGTATTGCCGACATGAATGTTTTATTTATAAAGTTACGTAAGAAAAATTGGATTCCCCGTGGAGTAAAGGCTAAACGTTCCATAACTGTCAAAGAGTATTAGATGTAAGTCTTTCCTCTTCTTGTTGATGCTAGATGGGGTAAATTGTGAGAGTGATCTACATAAACAACAAAGAACTCGTGATAAATAAAAAATAGAAGGATGTTAATTTTGGTACTTGGCAATATTGATGGTTCATGGAAAATGGAAACACTGTCATAGGGTGAAATAGCGGGAACACGGAAGGCAGTCTCAGCTTGTTTAATTTAATACAACAGCGTTTATTATGGTCTTTAATTAATTCTAAGTAATGGAATATACACCATGAAAATCGAAACAAAAGAAATTCACCAAAAATATGCCAATTAATTTTAGTAAGCATATTTTTTTAAGTTTGTCAAGCAGTGTAGAATGTAAAATTTGTCAAGATTTACGAAATATATGATTCACATCTATTCCAAGCGTAATGATTTCCATTTTTCAATTAATCTAATATTTATTTTATTACAACAAATACTTTAATTTTAAACTTTTTATTCTTTAATTAACTAATATTGATATGAAGTCTACACTATACTATATTTCTACAATCTAATCCTAATGCTTTTTGGAAATTAACCCTAGAGTACAATGATCATGAGAAAAGATGTATCCGTATTATGTACTCCAATCTACCATTCAAAGAGCGCCATAGAACACGTGGACATTCTCATGAAAGCTCTTTGCATAGCATAAGAATTTGACGATACGCACGGAATAGGAATAGAAATTTGAATAAAAGATAAATGGCTTTTAGGATGACCTACAAATACATTATATTGAAGAAGCATGTGCAGCTTCAAGCATGACGGGAAGACATAATATCATGCGAAATACCAATAGATAAGGTCAATTATTTAGAAAAGAATCATATCTAGATGCCGTTATTTTGAGAAGGTGATTTGGAAGATATGCTACATACATTGATAGTGAAATCGATGTTTGAGAAAGAGGTCATAAAGAAAAAGAATGGTGTCAAGAGAAGGTTTATCAGTTTTCATAAAATGATGCCGATGTTACTGTCACACAGTAAAGTGTGTTCAATATAAATACGCACAAAACTTCTAGAGGACAGCACCTGTCTCGCGTGGTACATGAAATGCGGCAGACTTATCAGGACGATGAGCCAGTAGTGCACCAACAGATACAGGAACAAGTGGTGTTATCGTGACCTTGTTTGACGGTGAGAAGGGAATCAAAGGAAACCCTATTGTGGGTACGTTGTTGCGTTGATCTGGATTTGCTATCAATGCCCAGACGTACCTGGTACAGTGCATTAAGTATAGACTAACACCGTACATACGTGCAAATTATGAACCAGGGACATATGTGTTCTGGCCTCATCTAGCGTCCGCGCATTAACCCAAAATTGTGACTGAACATCTCAATCATAAGAAACTTAATTTGTAGCGAAACAAGGTAACCCAGCTAATGTTCCAGAAATTCGACCCATCGAAAAATTTCTGGACAGTTTTGAAGGCTGCTTTCAATGCTAAGAGATGATATACTACAAACCCGGATCAGCTCATTCCACGGATCCGTTACTGCTTGAAAAACATCGATCTATTTCTTAAACAAAACCTTGTAAGATCCACCAGACGTTGTATCGATAAAGTAAGTCGTGAGGGATGAATTTTAGGAAAACGAAGTATAAATCTGCTTGTCTGTTTAAGTAAATTGAAGAAGAAATTTGCTCTCATTGTGCAATGCTTCACAAAGTGCATCTAGCACATTTCCGTTGGAATGTGTTTTTTAACTTTTAAAGGACATTATTCTGATACATTATCTTGATTGTTGTTGATCTCTGATATATTTGATGTTTTAAGCACTATGTCAACAAATAAAATATGGCCTCAGAGAATTCTATTGAATGTATGCAAAGGCAGTTAATTTTTAGTTCTATGTAGGATTGTCAGAAATCCAGTTGTGAAAAAGGAGCAAAATTGATGTTATGACGCTTAGCAAATTATTCATTTTCTCCTGACTTGTACTTAGGATTAATCATTTTTTTTCTTTCTTTCTTTTTTCTACTTCGCTTGGAATCTATTTTACTTTTGTTTTCCTTTTGTTTCTCAGATTTCTGCATTACTCAATATATTTTCTATTTCTATATTATATACATGTTCTACGGTACTACTACACTACGTTTTACTTCTACACAACTATTCTACTTTAACACTACTTTCTACCTACTTCATATTTTTAAATTTTACATTTTTTTTTTGCTTTTTATATTTTTTTATTTTTTTTTATTTTTTTGTTATTTTTTAATTTTTTTACTGATTTCTATATTGAGTCTATAACAGTGCATATGTATTGTGTAAAGAAACAGTTGGAATATTTGTATTACATGAAAATGATGTAAATGGCAAGGTAGAGCTTGCTCCTTTTAGGTTATCCTCAAACTGAGTGATGGGATTCTCAACTTTCGATCACTAAGTCTGAGGCTTGAAATTCGTAACCATTTTTAACTTTTACAATAAATGAAACTCTTTTGGTAAGTGTAGCACCATCATGTGTAAATACATTGACCTGAATTTTTAACACTATGTACTAGATAATTTTATAGTCCTCTTTTGTATTTAAAATCTATAGTCGCTGAAATATTTAATGTGACTCAGAGTCAGTATGTTTCTCAGAAGTCAACCCAACACATTCAGGCACTTGTCCAATTGTGATAGTGTTTAAATCCCTCCACACAGAATTCGGGAGGTTGGTCTTTGAACCACTGTTGTACGGTGGCCTTTATTTCATCATAAGTGAAATGTCATCTCATCAAAACCTGTCACCTTAGTGGCTTCTTCAGCAGACCGAATTGTGAAGGTCCCAACGTGACAGGCCAATGATGTAGGAAGGATGACTCAACATTTTTCACTTGAATCGTTGGAACAAGTCCTGTACTACTGGTTCTATATGAAACTTATATGAAAGAATTTGAAACATTCTTTGATCTTCTGAGGTTAAGTAATGATGATTTTTGTTTTCTTGAAGAATAAAAGTGTAACAATAATCATTAAATACTGTTATAAACTCAATACAATATAAATTTCATGCAGAAATCTTCCTACTACAGTGACACCTTTGAATAACGGGCATTGATAGGACGTAACTATTTGTCTGTAAATGAAAGTTGACAGTTACAGAGAAGACATGTTCCAATTGTTGGGGGAGTAAAGCAGGAATTCGTTTTGTAAACAAATAGAAGTATCATTGAAGAGATGTGTTTATGTGGGGTTGCAGGGGAAGATACAAGTACCAAGGGAAACACAAGTAGTGACTTTTTCAGGGAAGAAAAGAAATTTCGTGTAGAATTCTTGGTCTTATAATTGGTTCTCCACCATAGAAAGTGTTGAAGGAGTAACGCCAGGAAGCAATTTAGTTTGGATAGATGCACAGGAAAATGAAGAATGTTGTGTGTGGTGGTTTACCAATTTATTGAGATTGAATTTGAAAGATGTTTTGTAGAGAAGAGAATTTCTGTTTACTGTAGCGTGACCAAGTTTTATTTTTTAATTGAAAGAAGCACTTTTTGTACTGAATATGTATAGAACAAAGAGCTTACTAAAGCATTAGGGGAAAAGAAGACTGCTGAGGCTCCTGTCCTATTATAATACAAACAGTTTTAACGGGATTAAAAAAAATCTGTCTGTATTGTGGAGGTGTCCGTTATTGTGAGGTTTCACTGCATTAGATTCTACAAAACGACTTTTCATTGAGAATTAGCAAAAGCTTACTATTGAATTTTGAATAACTACAATTATTACATAGATTATATACACATATATACATATCATCCTTTGGTCTAATGGATGTAATTTAAAGAGGAAATGGAATATTCTGAGGTAAAACGATAGGTAGTTGGAATTTAATCTTCTTAACATAATACTTAACCCTTCCGCAAAATGACAACCTAAAGGATTGAAAAAGATGAATTAAAAGTCGCCGAGTTGAGAGTCCGTCAAATTACCCGAAATCATAACTGCAGACAAGTAATACAGAAAATCCGAGACACAGACGTCAAAGAGAAATATCGAAGACTTACAAATACATAATACAGATAAGGACATTAAAGCGAATTGATAAAATGAAAGATATATTATGTTTAGATATTCTTATCTTTTTACCTCAATTCCTCTTTAGAGGAAGCACTCTCGCTCATCGTCGCACCAAGGAATGCAGCAGCAGCAGGGGCAAAAATAAAACTTGAAGCAGCGGCCACACTGAGATTCATGGCGGAGATGAAGTAAGTTGGGAGGAAGATCCCTGTTTCCAAATTGTCTTTCCCACCTTCTTCTTCTTTCCTCTCGTTGATCTAAAATGAACAAAAATATAAAAATAATGAGGATTTGAATTATTATATTTGATACAATTTAAATAGCATTATTTCTAATTTCAGTTTTTGTACTTGGGTTCATCTGGGAACTATTAGTACTCATGGGGACTAATGATATTTAGAGGGAGGTTACACGTTGAACACAGTATTATATAAGGTATCTCTAATACAGTAGGCTTTTCGCGTACGAAATGGGCCTAGTGTCTCAAGTCTCTGGGTATATAAGTCGCAGCGTGTCCGGCCTAAGGTCATTTCACAGTTGAAGCTAGTAGATGTATAAGTGATGGGATTCTTACAAATAGACGTAAGAGGATACTTTCAAATATCTAGGATCAATATTAATAGACGGAAACCATATTCACGAAGAAATTAAATGTAGACTAAAAGTTGGGAATTCGTACTTATTCAGTTCAAAATCTATATTTATTTATTATTCAGCTCAAAATCTCTTGTCGTAGCGAATTCTGTCGAGGAATTTGAAGCTTAAAATATATAAAACGATAATCATGCCTGTCATGCTGTATGGTCGCTTACTCTGAGGGAAGAACATATATTGAAAATATTTGAGGACAAGATCCTGAGACGAATATTCGGACCGAAGAGGAACGTGAAAGCGGAATGACGGAAACTTCATAACGAGGAACTACATAATTTATGCGGTTTACCAAAAATTGTTAGGGTCATCAAATCTAAGAGGGTCAGGTGGACAGGTCATGTAGCCAGGCTGGAAGAAAGTAGGAACGCTTTCAAAGACTTGACTGGAAGATCAATCGGGAAATGACCATTAGGAAGACCTAGGCGCAGATAGGAGGGCAATATTAAAATGGATCTCGCAGAAATAGGAATACAAAACAGAAGCTGGATCTAGTTGGCTTGTGAACGCGGCATTGACCCTGCGGGTTCCATAGGCCATGAAGTTAGTTAGACGTAAGGTATTGCACCGTGAAGATAAGTGAACTTCCCGCAAAACTGCGCTACATTTTCCAATTTTATTTCAGTAAAGGTGTAAATATTGCACAGACCTGTTAAGAAATTTCTGCTGTTTACGGGCAAGATAAGATAACAGTCACTTTCTTTGTGGAAATTTTTATATCCAAGACGCTCCTCACAGTAGGCATCCAATCACACAAAAAATAGGTGATATTCGGGCAAAAGTCGAGTAAGACCGACATATAAATAGTCATGGCTTCGCTAATGACCTAAACGTTCATAATCAAACTACCGTGTTCACTTGCGTAATAGTAGCACTTTTTGTATTTATTTATTTTATTTTATTTTATTTTATATTTTTTTTTTTTAATGCGAAAATCCAACTGCGACTATTAAACGAGGAAAACTGCCATTTACTTATCGCTATGATCAAGACAATTTCGAATTTTGATACATACAACATTGTGTCAACAAAAAAATGGAGGGTGGAAGAAGTAGGTTGCTTGATCTCTATTGACAGATGGGTCACGATGTTACGTGTCAGTAAACACGAAAAGTTCTTTTGCAATTTCGAAGGAAGTCACGTTCACCAAGAGAAAACTTAAATGATTAAAATATATTTATATAATTTGAAATAAATGAATATAGACAACTAGACTTGTTTACCACAAAAAGTTGCAATCTACTGGACTAGGTATGAATTAGTTGCATTTCAGTTCAATGGATAACATCAGTAATCAGTGCTATAAGATGGTTTCACCGTGTAACCAAGTAAACATTTGTATACTGGTACATAAAAGATTAACTCATAAAGATTAATGATCATAACTCTTATGGTGATAACACTAATTTGTACAGATTAAAATATGAAAATAACTTACACCAATTGTCGCACGGGTCCACTTCATAGCCCAAACAAGCCGAAAACGGGGCGACAACGCATCTAGCTGCACAACTGATTACACAGAGAAGTCTACTTCGCCAAGATATGGGATATGGATACGGCGGCTCCTGAACTGGGTGTTCCCTCAGATTATCATCATTGACTTCTCGCGGTGACCTCTCGGTCACCTCTTGTCGCTGTTTTCTCGGTCTTGGTTCCTGTTGCCGTTCGTGCTATAATAAAACAATAGAAATTTAATGAGAATAGAGAAGCATTATTTATTATTCTTGAAATTTCATATAGAAAACTATATATAATGATAATTCTAAGCTACTTGCGTTTCGGAAAAAAAAATCAGTATCAGTGATGTCATTCAGCTAGTTCGCACTGATTCGCCCGAACTGGTTGTTAAAATCACCTCTCCACCTAATAGAGGAGCACTTATGAAAAAGAAAAAATTAGTATTGTTCTTGAGAATCTAATATATTTATTTTCCTTTCCTTTCCAGCTTTCAAAGAGATGATTAACACCACATTAAATAATTTTCAAGTGTTTGTAGATAGTCAAGGTTTTCCTAAAGCAGAAATTCATCAAATCATCAAGGAGGCAAGAAAAATAATTAAAGTTATTGCTGAGAGTTAAGGCATTCAGTTTAATAAACAACGTAACTACAGATAAAAGAAACTACCTCCTTGCTGAAACTCGTATCTCACCTCTGAGAATAACTTCTTGTAGGAAAGCCTTTAGAAGAATGGGATGCAACGCACTGGTAAAAACGTGGTTACACCAAGGGTATTATACACGTGCCGATTGTTGGGTTAAAAAGAAAGCAACATCCGAGTATTCTAAACATCGACTTTAATTCTAGGCTTATCTCAACATCGGCGAGTTTTGCAAACTAAATATTAAAATAAGCTTTTGCATGACTTCAATCTAATACTGTTATTAGTATCATTGGAATCAATCAATCAATAAATAAATAATAAATCAGTTTACCTCCTTGATCTCCTCCACGAAAACTTCTTTGACCATCGTCTCACGATCCATCTGCGAGGTCTCAGGAGGAGAGGTGGGATGACTTCGTTCCTCAGTTGGTGGTGGAGTGGTCCGTTTTCGTGTTGCTTCCTCCTACGAAATATAAATCAAGTTATTTTAGTTCCAGTCCAAATCTGTTTCATCAATGACTCATCTTACTTGTAACAATACCCCTGTACTTTTATTTCCTACGTAATATCTCTAGTTGCATATAAACAGCATTAACAGCTAGGAATTCAGCAGTATATGCGTAAACAGTGCTGTGTCAACAATAAGTACAATCTCCTACTTCAAGTGAATTTTGCCACATGTGTAGTATTATTTCTTCCAGCATATTAAAAACAGTCATTTATTATTGGTAAAGAACGACACATTTCTTAGCGCCACAAAAGTTAGTATCTTCCTTTTTTTCGATTTTCCCAAAAACTAAGCATAAGAATTTAGCTTAAAGCATATTATTTCGTTCATTTCCAAGGGATCTATCGATTTATGTATGTCTTATCCATCGGCGCAAATCTGTCTTCAACATTGGAGGGGGGGGGGGGGGACGGGTAATACCGTTCCTTTTTTTAAGCGATGTTCAAAATAGTTATGAAGTAGAAAAATAATGCTGTGGAGGATCAAGGGAGCACAAGTGTCTTCAACATTGGGAGGCGGGCAATTTGAGGCTTATTCTGGAAGGGTGGGGTGGGGGGAGACAGAGACTCATATTACGGTAGATGAATCTGATTTCCGAGGTGAACCTGTTGTATATTATACAGCAAGGAACATCAATTTAATCTCTCTTTCCTTTGTAGCAGTCGGACACAAATAATATCATATTTCTTCTCCTCACCCCCAAAAATACACATTTCAAATCGGATTATTGGGGGGACATTCCCTCCAACTCCAAGATTGAGGGGATTTGCGCCAATGCCTTATTTTTGGACAATATATTAGTTAAATAAAAATAAAAAAATTAAGAGTTCATGATAATTTCGGGCTATATCTCATTAAGAATCTATGTCTTAATGAAAAGCTTAATGAAAGATTACTTTAACGTTTTACCTCAATAAGCTCTCGTACAGGATAAATTATTTAAGTTTATAAATTAATTACTTTTTCCCTCCATTTTCTCAAAAACTACGCATGACCTTTTACAGTCGCACATATCATTTTGTTCTATCGATTGGTGTATTTCTCATCTGTGAACATTTTTTTTTTTTTTTTTTCATTAAACGCTAAGAGTATTCTAGAATTGGGTTAAGGTACAATTGATTAGTGGATTTCGCTTTATTTCTGTAATAGAAGATCGAACTATAAGTATGGATGACAATTTCACTTCTTCCTTTTCAGAGGTAGCAGCGAAGGAAAAAAAACTGAGTTAAACTATATCCTAACCAACTATTAAATTAAACTCCGGAATGCGTCTAAATACCAGTTGTCAATACCGAAATTTTCAATGGGAACCTCCATTTTCTTCAGAAGCTTATTTATTTACATAAACACACATTGCTCTTTTCAATCACATTTTATGGTTTCCATCACATAATTAAAATAAATATATATTTCAGATATGGTTAAGCTTACATCTAACATTACATAGCTTGTAGCAAATATGGTAATTCATAATACATAAATGTTTCTGTTTCAATTAATTATTGGGGTTTCATCTGTATTGTGATTTTTTTTGTTTTTACCTGTGGAGTTATGCTTGCTGGTAATATGGTGAAAAATAAAAATAAAACCAATTAGTTCAGTAAATAGTTTGTATTAACTAATAAAGCTCAGCTGATAACATCATTTTCCCTGATAGCTTGAAATAATATATATGATTTGCTTCAAACTTTTCAATCTGCAAAGAATATTTGGGTCCTGGTTCTCTTGATGCAATGATCCATTATACGCTGAAGAAGATGGCGGCTTGTATTGAATTTTTCGGCATTAACGAATAGTTAGAACTGTGAGCGTCAGTTTAGTTTCTTCAGAAGTTATATCTTAATATCTTCACACTCACAATTTATACCTTTTGTCAGAATTTTTACACTTAGCGTTAGTACAAATAGAAAAAAAAATAAATTTATAAATTTCATAAATATAAATAAATAAAAAATAAAATAAATAAGAAACTACTGATTATAAATTAATTTCTATTTTATTGTCTTACCGTTCCGCTTTGTCTCCGCCGGAAGATTAAGCTTCTTATCCTTTGGAATCTAGATAAACTAAGATAAAAAAGAAATTAGAATTCGTGTGAACATAAATTCAATTTAGTGCACTAACAAATAATAAAATAAATTAATTTATTGTAAATAATTTCAATTAAGTTTTTGAGTCTTATTAAGTCCATTAATATAATTCTCGGGTCTCTAACAAGCTGGGCATGAGAAATACTACGGTCGCTAAAAGTGCATAACCCACAACCATTTTCAGAAATAATATATATGAATAAATAAGACTTTGAAGTATTACCTGGAACGGGGAGGCGGTCGAACAACTGGGCCATACACACGCTTCCTCTCTTCATCCTTAGGCCTCCTCTCTTCATCACTGGCTTCTTCCTCTCTGTGGCTGCCATTAGAGTGTGATCCTTCCTCTTCTTCCACTTGCACTTCAACCTCAGCTTCACCTAGTTGAACCTCTACTTCTGGAAGTGCAATTGCTGGGGTTCCCCACCTCTGGAACTGGAGGATTCGCCACAAGCAATACACACTTCTGAAGAAGTTAGTCATAGGAGAGTCTTCTCGAGGAATGCCACTGAGATCGTAATCGGGCAAGTCCACGATTTGCCATGGCATTCCAATTCGAATCCTCTCAGAACTTATTAGGTAAGATAAGGACACTCCAAGGACCGAAGTCTCTGGAGTGGTCATTATCAACAAAATCTTGAGACCGCTGACACGCTGGGCCTCAGACATGTTGATAATGGCAAAGATGGTGTATGATGAATAGCCATACAACATTCTCAGCCATGGTACAGACACTGGCTGCGAATGCAATGACATGACTGAGGTCGAAGTGTCAAGTATAGAACAGAAGCTCTCATCACTACTGTTGTCATATGAGTGCTAAATCAAAGAAAGAAAAACAGAGGTAAGTCACATAAAATGGACAACCATCAACAATACATTACTTTAAACACATTAGCAATTCTTGAGAAACCTAGTTGGAGCGCAATTATGAGAAATCGCCTCAGCCCATGAGCTGTTACCAGCCTGATAGCTTGAGCATGGTTTGGGCATCGGCTTCCGATGTGATTTTTTCGGAGGTTAGAACCTCGTAATTCAAGTGACTCCCCAAATGTCTGACGATACTATATCAAAACCGAAAAACATGTACTTCCAACATAGATAGTAAATTTTAATTTTTCCGTAATATCTTGCTCAGGAGGGGGGTTAAACCTCGAACTTTTTCCTTCATATATATATATATATATAGTGTTTCAATAAACAACACTTACAACGTTTGGGAGGTGATTCCCGAGACAAAAGAAAATTCATATGGACCTATGGAGAAAAGTCTTAGTTTTACAGCTAAAGCTGCCCAAAAGTATGGAAAAGCTATATTGCAACACTCGTTATTTCGAACACGAGAGACCGTGGAGTGGTGGTTCATACCAGTGTAAAGGAAGTTATGCATATGCATCCAAAATACATTATTCTAGTAATGTACAATGTGTGTGCAAGGGATTCCCTCATAACATAAATCCCAGACATGCTACCACCAGAATTTTTAGATATACTGTGACTTAAAAGGTGAGTCTACGTAGGGAAAAGGTAAGCTTTGACAACAGTAAATACGGAATGCGTAAGCGGGACATCTGACGTATTAGGGAACGCCAGCTCCGTGGTTACTCGTGTTGAGAAATAACGTACGCTGAGATGTGATATGCCACAGTATATTTCACGTTTTTTAATACGTAAAAGCGTCAAATGATATACTGTATCACTTTATGAACGTTGATGGTGTTGTTTTGCGCACCCTATATACAGGCTATTTCAAAACAACACCGACAGTGTTTGGGAGGTGATTCCTGACACCAAAATAAGACAAAAAGTATATATCAAGCTGGTTGCACAAGTGCTTCCTTTCGCAGTTATAAGCTGCCGAAAACGTGAAAAAAAAAAAAAAAAAAAAAAAAAAAAAACACTTCAAAGCTCTATCGGGTCAAGACTTCATTTAGAAACTAGTATGTGCTCTACCCAAATATCCAAGTTTCAGAATCGTGCGGTACTTCTGCAACAATTTTTATAGAGGTAGTTGGTGAGCACTTCAAATTATATGCCGGTAGCTAAACTCCCTCTATAAAAATAGTTGCGTGAGTACCTTTGGATTCTGAAACATGTATTTTTGAATAGCGCACATATTAGTTCCTAGGTGAAGTCTTGATCTTACTACGGTAGGACCAATAGTTTTAGAGCTATAGATCTTTAAAGTTCATTCTTTTCACGTTTTCGGCAGCTTATAACTCCAAAAGGGAGCATTTGTTCATCCAGATTAGTCTATATTTTTGTCTTATTTTGGTGTCAGGAATCACCTCCTAAGAGTTGTCGGTGTTGTTTTGAAACATCCTGTATATAGAAATCACGCTAGTCCTGAAAGTATATGAAATAAAGTCCTTGAAGCCCCCTTCTCCCCGTTGATTTTATACTGCGTATACCACTGGAAAAATATATTTAACAACTATACAGAATATAATAAATAAAATGTTTGAATAAGAAATAATATTCATATTAAATACAGTGAACCCTTGCGTCCTGAATTTAATCCGTTTCGTAAGCTGTTTAAGAGCTAAAATTATTTTTGCCATTTAAATTAATGTAAATATACACAATTGATCTGTTCTGGCCACAGAAATGTGTTTTTGTTTTTATCTTTTTAAGCGTTTTTTTTTTGTGATGAAGGATATAAATGAAAATATTCTTAATTATCCTAAATTAGATATAATGAAGACTAAAATAATACAAAAAAATGCAAAGAAATTTTTGGACACAACACCCTGACAAATAATGTGTATGACAAATGCTTGAAAGCACTACTGATAGCATGGATACAAATGTGTGTTCATAGCCCGAAATATCATTCGTGAACCGATATGTGGACTAATAGAGGGAGTCGTGAACTGTGGTCCACTGTATTAAATAAACGAAATATTATTAAACAAACAAGTTTCGTGTGAAACTACGGTAGACTTCCAAATTATACAAATTTAATACTTTAACTTGAAGTAGTACCTCTATAACTACTGGTTCCAACAGAGGAATAAGATCAAAGATAAGACCTGTTCCTCCATCCATATTAAAAAGCCATTATTTGCTATCTCTTGCTGTTTTTGTTCTATGGAGAGTCGTATTAAAACCGGAAGTACTTGTAAATTTCAACCACTTGTGGTTTTGGTAGAGTGTTGTAGGTTGTGACGGTATGTTCTCTTAAGACGATGATCGATTACAGAAAACCTCTTGTTGCTGTTCATTACCATTTTTGTTGTATGGCAACCAACGTTGAAACAGGAAATGGTTAATTTGAACCTCCTCCGGTTTGAACGAATAGTTAAGGGAGGTGATAGAACCTATTCTTGGGACGCTAAAATGATCGGGAAAAATTGCTTCTTGATATCTCTTACCGTTTTTGTTCTGATATCTTTCGACAGACGGACGGAAAGAACTGTTGTATAAGACTCCGACATTTATGCACAGCATAGTATGGAAGTCTGATAATTCGTTCATATAAAGCTACATTTATTTTCGTAAATGTTAAGATAAAAATTACAAGGTACTAAAGTAGTAGAAACTGATGCAGACATACCTCAGAAACAGTAATCCAGCTACCGGTACTACTACTAGAGTACCGTCTGTCTCCAGTGATCCCTTCCTCCAGTGAGTCTTCTGTCAAATCCGGGTTATTGTTTTCTATCGTCATATCCAGGTAATCAATTGAGTGGAAACTCTCCGTTGAACTATCCTCCTAAAATAATAATAATAACGTAGAAAATTAATAATAATGTAAATATATATATATATATATTTAAAATTCTACAGCGTTAAGTCTACTCAAAGTGTATACTCATTTTTTTAAAGTTAATCTGTATTTATTTAAGATTTAAGTACGAGGTATCCCTATAAACTTTAACAAATACAGCTGCCTCCCTTTAAAATATTACCATAGTATAACAACACTGGAAACACCTTTGTCTAAGCTTCCTGTTAGTTTGATGCAGTCTGTATCTGGATATGCCTGTGACAAATGTATGTAGTGTGAAGTCATCGTACGAAACACGTGTAACGAAATAGAGCAATATTCTAACATTATGCTTTGTTACAAATTGGATAAATATTTTATTGAAACGTTGCAGATGTAGATACAAAAGTGTTGTGGATGATACTAGGTCACAACTCCATTGAACGTCAAGAAATGAGGTAAATATGGAGAAATATCGTTGAAATTTGATAAACATATAATTCCACAGCAATTGTCAACCATGTTCGAGATAAACAAAGAAAAGTTTTGGTTAATTTTAAGGAAGGACCTGAAAATGAGGAAGATGGTGTTTGTTTTGCAAATGTCTCTGATTTTTTAACAGAACAGTAAGAAAAAAAAAAGCCAATAAGAAAGAATAATATGAGGATTCGGTGGCTACTGCAGTACAGGACAACACCTTTCTGAAGTACATTGTGGTGGGCGATCAAACCTGACGTTCAAAACTTTTGTACAACGACATCACACTATGTGCATTTGTCGAACGTTTACTCAAATACAAATTGCACAAAACTGGTTTAAACAGGCACTAATAAAAAATCTTAGACAAAAGTATTTCCAGTGTTATTTTACTTATTTTTTTTTAGGTTCAATTGAGTTGATTTTGAGTTTAACGATCCTTCCAGCAGCGAGGTTATATGAGACGAGACCTACTGATTAACGTGGAATCCGAACCACATGAGCTCCCGGCGGGAATCGAACTTGGGCCTCCCTTGCTTAAGTTTGAGTACCTTTATAGGCGCATCTCGTAATATTAAACCTTAGCCGTACCAATCACTTACATCCCTAATAAAGTACTTGGATATTTTAAAAATGCGAGTAAGTAACTTAAAATAAATTTTAAAAACCTGTGACAATGAAACTTATCATATAATTACCTCTGTATAAACATCTATAAATTTTATTTTATTTGTGGGGCCGCGGTGGCTCAGTGGTAGAGCGTTCATTTCTGGTGCTTGGGATCCCGGGTTTGATCCCAACTCCCGTGTGGATGAGTTTCATTGGGGTTCTCCCATTTCCTCCCACTTTCTTCATTACACCATTTTTATTCATTTCTCATCATCACCTTCTCCTTTAGCCTAGCCGGCATATCGTGAGACGTAAAACTCAAATATTTCATTTCATTTTTTTATTTTATTAATATTTTTACAATTATAAATAAATAAATAAATAAAAATATATATTAATTAATCTTTAAGGTAACGTAGAAGAAAGAAATACAAGTGGCAACATTGAAGAAATTTAACAAGTTTGTTTTAAGAGAAAGTGCCTATGTTCAAATATATAAGAGAAAGAATTCATCTATTTTTCTGCTATACTCGTACACGAATTTTTAAATATTTTGAATAGTAATTAAATATTCTAGAGCTCACTGATAGAACGCTCACCTCTGGTGAGACGATCACAGACTGTGTGAATTTATGATAGACAGCATCGTGTTTGTAGAGTTTCATAATGTTCTTCCGCATTTTCATTCCACCAGTTTTCTCATATTCATTCAGTTTCACTAATGATCCGTTTCCTTTAGCCTAAAGGGCATAATCATGGGACGTAAATTTAGTTTAATTTTCTATAATAATAATAATAATAATAATAATAATAATAATAATAATAATAATAATAATAATAATAATAATAATAATAATAATAATAATGAAAATAATAATAATAATCCATTCTAAATTGAATAAGCAAAGACATGTATTTTTTAATAATTGGTTCATATGAAAGAAATCATTTCTAAATATTAAACAAAATTTCATTTATTTTCGTATCAAAATTTACAAGCTACCAAGGCAATAGAAACGTTGTGATAGGCAACAAAATCTCACAGAAAGAGTATCCAAATTAATGGAGTCATGAATTAAGTTACGTGTATATGTATAATACGGATATCAGGGAAATTTTAGGTCTTCAGATTAAGAATCGATTTACGCAGACAAGTTGAGTTGAGTTGATTTTGAGTTTAACGTTTCTTTCAGCAGCGAGGTTATATGAGACGGGACCTACTGATTAACGTGGAATCCGAACCACATGAGCTCCCGCCGGGAACCGAACAAGGGTCTCCCACGCCAAAGGTGCGTACGCTAACCGCTTAGCCACGAAGGACCTCAAGCAGACAAATTGAATAGTATGTATCATTTATTAAAAATAATAAAAAATGTATTACGAAAATCTATTTGACGATTCTAATTGATGTTTTAATTCTTAATATGGTATTAATTTATTTTAAGAACATCACAATAGTTAAGTTTATATATGTTTAACTATTGTAATAATCGCCACACAAACACACACACACACACACACACACACACACAAAAAAAAAAAATGACCAGATAAAGCAATTCTAAAGAAAGTTAAAATATCGCTTTCTACATTTCACCTTATTACTGTCATTAAATCACATATATTTATCTTTTATGATGAGAAACATGAGGTTATTATCCAGATAAAAAGACTAATTTCTAATGCAACAATATTATACAATGTTGAACAATTCAAGTATACTGACCTCGTGTTCACTGGTTCTGCGACAACTTACAGTAGCAAGCTGGAGATCCAGAACACAGGAACTGATATCAATCCTCGCTCTTCTTATAGTTTCCATCAGATATTCCTCTTCTGTGGCCAATCTCTGCTCCAAGTCCATTCCACGGTTGACGAACTCGTCGATCTGAAAAAAGAAATAAATACACAATGTAAAGCTTTTTGTTTATAAAGTATATAATATGGAGTGTCCACAAAGTTCTCTACCATTACAATGAAACATAGCTCGTAAACTATACGAGATAGAGACATGCGGTTTTCTGCAATATGTTCTATAAAAGTAACCAAGAAAGTTCTGTCGCTTTTCGTGCAGGTCTGTGTTCCATGGCCCTCACAACATGAGTTGAATGTCAATGGAGATAAGGCAAAGGTCAGTTATTGGTGTGGGTATATCCAACATACTACCTGGTTGTGGCAGTTCACTTACATCGTGAACTTGCGTGAGAACAGAGTGAACATGGAACCTCCACAGTGCGTCATAAGGGCTTGTATGCTGTACGAGTTCAAATTAGGGTCAAACGTCGCTGCAGCGGAGCGGAAGATATGTCAGGCCTTTAGTGAGGGTGTCGTGACTACGCGGACAGTGCAGCGGTGGTTTAACAAGTTTAAGGACGGTGGCGAAACACTCGAAGACACACCACGGGCCGGAACACCAACACGTGTACAATATGAAGATCTTTAGACAGCAATTGAGGCGAACAGTGGTCAGACATGTGAGGAACTGGGACCACAAATCAGTGTGAGTGGAGAAACCATTCGGCAGCTCCTCCTTCAACTTGGAAGGCACTGCAAGTTGGGTCGATGGGTCCCATATGATTTGACTCCTTGCCAGACAGCAACACGAGCAGACACTTGTTTCTTTACTGTCAAGTCTGAGGAAGGAAAAATTTCTGTGCAGGGTGTTGACATGTGATGAAAAGTGGGTCCTATACAAAGCTCCACGGCGCCGTCATTATTGGTTAGCATCCTATGAACCGGTTCCAAAACAGCCGAAATCAGCACTGCACCAGAAGGTCTTCTTGTGTGTTTAGTGGACTGCTCGCGGCATCGTGCACCGGCAACTGCTACTAGCTGGTCAGAGATCAATGTAACTGAGTACTGTCAGCAGTTGAGCCGTGTTCAAGAAAAACTCAAAACTCTGGAGCCAGCACTTCTGAATCGCAAAGGGATCCTCTTGTTACAGGACAACGCTAAGCCTCACGTGGCTAGGATGACCCGGGACACCATTCTGCGCCTTGGATGGGAAATACTATTGTATCCACCATATTCCTCGAACATTGCACCGTCCGATTATCACCTGTTCCATTCCTTGGACAATCCCTCAGAGAACGCCAGTTCAAATCCCTAGTAGAGGTGCAAAATGCACTTGGTATCTTCTTCGCTTCAAGATCCACCAAATTCTACAGCGATGGATCCATGGCCTTCCAGATAGTTAGCAGAAAGTCGTCGATGCTGATGGGGATTATTTTTGATCTTGCAGGTACATTTTAGGTGACATATCGGTTTGAAGGTGGTGAGTGAAAAAGCGACAGAACTTCCTTGGTTACCTTTATACATCTCTACAGAGTTTTATTACCAATTACACTACTTCTACACGTGCCAATCTATTTGCCTTCAGGATATCGAGACGATATTCAAGCTCTATCCATATATGCTGCAACATAGCAGCATCAACAAGTCAGTTAAGTTTTCGCAACAATCTGTGTACGAAGTGCGGCAAGATCTGGAACAGGGGTTTCGTAGGCACTAACCTTGACCACCACAATCCGTCTCTCAGGGAAACGTCATTTCAAAAAGTTCCTAACATCTCGAGACCAATGAGGAGGTACTCCATCGTGTTGGAAGGTTATGTTTGGCCTTCAGTTCCATCATCTGAGAGAGTAGGTGCTCATGCAACATGTCATAGTAAGCTGCCCATGTAACCGTGTTCTCAGCAAAGAAAAAATGGACCGATTACTCTACGATACATAAGAGCACACCAAACTTTAAATTTTGTGCTAACATGAACATGTTCGCGAATGACATACTAATGTTCAGAGCCTCATATCTGAACGACCAGAGCTGACATGTAACTCGAAAATTGAAAACATGGGCAAACGGCACGTAATATTGGTATACATCTCGTATTGTAAAATTTTTATTATACTGTATGTACTCTTTTAGGGGAAGACAGATGTATGATTTATCTCTATAAATGAATGATTTAATTATTGTCAGAGGAACGGGAGAAATGATTGCCAGAGTTCAGAAAGAGGTCCCATGAAACCACAATCAGTCAATAGATGACGTCACAAACATGCTTGGACTCTCTCAAGGATTAGTTGACGCTATCTATATATATAATCGGTATACGCGATACGGAATTACACGTGAAAATACACACGGTACTAACACTATCAGCCGTGAAGGAGTTGACCAGTCCAACTCCAAAGAGTCATTAGATCATGAAAAGATTTATATGAAGTCTGTGAGAAAGTATATTCTTTAAAAGTAAAAAAGAATAATCAAAATCAGTACATCTGTGCTGAAGTTATGCGTGAGCATGCTCACAGTGAAGTCGATTAATTACGATATTAACACTATCCATTGAGGAGTTTCATGGTTTAGCTCCGATGATTATCATCAAATCCTAATAAAAATTTATATAAAATAACCATGAGAACATACTTTTTTAGCCAAAAAGTAAATCAATAAAATAGGTGCATCTATGTCGAATTCATACGCGATCGTACACACAATTATAGTACGAAAACTCAGCCATTCAAAAGTTTCATGACCTAGTTCCGAAGAATATGATTAGATCCTCATGAAATTTATGTGGAACACCCGGGAAAGAATACTCTTTCAAACAAACAAACAAAAACATTAAAGTCAGTGCATATGTGTCGATGAATTATGCTTGATTATGCGCACAACACATATATATGTATAAACAGGTCGAATGAGAACATCATTTTGTTTTGAAGCGGCTATAAGGGTATGAGTTGAGTTGATTTTGAATTTAACGTCCCTTCCAGCAGCGAGGCTATACGAGACGCGAACTACTGATTAACGTGGAATCCGAACCACGTGAGCTCCCACTGGGGATCGAACCCGGGTCTCCCACGCCAAACATTAAGACATTCAAGATGCTATAGCTCAACTGATTTCAGAGTTAACCACAAATCATGACAACCTACCTTTTCAATAATTTGTCCCACATTAAAGAACTTCTCAATAATTTTCCTGATTTTCTCTAACAAAAATCAAATTCCCTGATATTCCCTGATTTTTTGGGTCAGTGGGAACCCTGTTATATATAGAAAGATTACTTCCATTACCTCTGTAGTGCGGGCATCCAACATCATTTTTTTAAAGTTACGAAATATTGCTTAATTTGTCAGGCTTTGTTAAATTTATCAAAGACGTAATCCCTTGCTACACCATCCCTAGGAAGTGCTAGTAGTGTGTTACGCCACAGTAATTTTTTTTCAAGTTGTAAAACATATGTGTAGATATATTTGTAGATGAAAGTTTTTAATTTTTTTTCTGATACTATTCTGTAAATAAGCTGACGAAAATTAATTATACTGTGAATCAGCTAAGTCATTAAATGGATTCTAACCTGGCCTTCGGCATTTCTTCTGCCTTCGTCTGGTCCTTGTACGGCATCCTGGAGTCTTCTCCCTTCCGCTAACAATGTGCGGGTAGACTCCTCTATCTGTCTACGAACAGACACAAGAATTCTTATACACTCATACATTCTCCTATCTGTAAAGAAAGGTGATAACACGTTAGGAAAATTTTGTTCATTTTCGAACAACTTAGGAACGCAAATTAGATTTATATCTTGCGCGAGTAAAAGTCATGCAATCCAATGGATCATGTTAATTAAAAAAAAAAAAAACTATCGGAATCTTATTTGCGCTCCTATGCTAAGTCTTATTTCTAGAGAAGTCTACCAGTATCTACAACATCCGTTAGTGACCTTTTTGATTTTGCGTTATACCATTTGTTATAACAGCTACTTTTTGTACAATACAACTGCTTGACTGATGACTCAAATGTTAATTTCATGTTGGTTTCATGATTCACCTTAAAGGTACAGCAATATACTTTAGCATGTCAGAAAATATCTGCTATTTGATTGTCCTTTCCGTTTTAAGAAATATTTATAAATAATTTAGTTCTGTTTTGAGATTATATACATTGTTTATTATTATTATTATTATTATTATTATTATTATTATTATTATTATTATTATTATTATTATTATTATTATTATTATTATTATTATTACTATTATTACTATTTTAATATAAAATAGAGGTATACTATTCCAGAAATAAATGTAAATAAATAAATAAAGATAACTTGTCTTTTTCCTTCTGTTTTAGAAATAATAGATTAAAATGTTACAGTGAAGTAACTGAAATGATGAACAATAATCTTACTTCATTTACAATTTAAACTTTAATGGATACTAGCAAATTGAAGGGCATATTAACAGTAGCTGAATTGTTAACAGTTTCTGTAGGATAACTTTTTATTTATTTAGCAGCTGTTATTAGTTGATAATCGATAACGTTTTATTGATTTAGTAACTGTTATTATAAGTAGGTCAGTAACGGAATGTTTACTATATCTACTTTCTTCATTATTTTGGTTTGTTGGGCTACATCCATAATCAACTATTTACTACTCACAATCTACGTTCGTATCTAATGGATGTATGCCCTCTAGAACCTGCATTATCTACAATACCATGAACTACTTTACTTGTCAATTTAGTTTAATGCAGGCTTTGCAACGTTATCTACTTCACTCACAATGTACAACAAATTCAAGTCAAGAAACAATGTTAGAAAATTGTCTACATTAGTTGATTGTTCCGAAGCTATATTTTCCATTTTAGTGGTAAGGAAATATATAGTTTGTGTAGGGTCCCAGCCACATGCACTAGTACACAAGAAAACGAAGTTGGGTCTTCCAACTAAAAGCGAAAACGCTAATTATTTTGTCATGAAGCACTTCTAACGGATTGCGGTTGCTCAGTGGTAGAGAACTCACCTTTAGTGCATGAGATTCCTGGTTTGATCCCAGCTCACGCCAATTAGGCTTATTGATATGGTGGACAAACACCGTATCACGGACGTTTCAGAGGTTCTCCCGTTTCCTCCTACTTTCTTCATTCCACTATCTCGTCCATTATTATCATCACCGTCTAACTTAGTCTTGGAACATAATCGTGGGACATTATTTTTTTTAAAAAAAAGTAAAGTATCTCTAGTGTCTCCTCAAGAATCACATTAGACTATATTTCCAGAAGAAGCTAAATAAAGCACAACAGTTTTCATATTGGAAACATAATTCTTTGCTTGAAATTTGGTTCGAACGGGGGAAAGTGCACCTAAAAAATCTTCAGTGAAGACAATTTACAAGCACATTTAAAAAAAAGTTTTGGTAATTTTTACAGAGTTGTTCATGTAAAATACATAAATCGGCTTTTGACAAATTTAATGCATTTATTTCATTTATTTAATTATGTATTTTGGAAATTAAGTTTTAGGAGCGAACATTTACCGAAAAAATAAGGATAAAATATCCAAAAACTATCTATATTTCGACAGTATTTTTTAAATATTTTATATTTATTACCACTTTATTATATTTATTATTTATTATATTTATTATTATATTTATTATTTTATACTATTTTATAAAAACAAGAACTTTGACTTGAATTAACTGTACATGTAAGTCTACTGAATTCTAACTACGCTACTTGGCCAAAATGAAATATGTGGAAAGTCTGGAGAACATACAGCAGATGGCACAGTGCTAAGATGGACCAGCACTTCAGGAATTAACATTCTGATTGAGATCTGAGAATTGGAACAGCTTATTTCACTGAAAGCATTGATGGTTTGATTCGGAGATATCAGCGTGGACTTGTAACGGAGACATTGGCTATCGAAGGCGATGAACTGGAAGAATCAGAGTCAGTAATTTTCGACGTTTGTGATAAATACCCCCCTCCCAGCTTTCGACGATCTTAAAATGTAGTACCCTTCCGAACTTTCGACGATCGCGACAATTACCCCCCTCCCATCGTTATATTTCGTTTAGATAATTAATTAGAATTAAACTTAGTAATTAGAATTAAGCATAGTAACTTATCATATTTTAAAAATAGTAAACAACGAAATGCAATATAAAAATCAAATTATAAATAAAAACAGTATACAAAATTTAAAATATCTAAAAATAACATTATGTAATGAACAATATGTAAATTGTAAAATATCAAAAAGTATAAACAAAATTATTATAGAGAATAAGTACTCAAAAATATATAATACAGAATTCATTAAAACATCCTTCCAAACATAGGTAAATACACACAAAAAGTAATCACAAAAATACAAATAAATGAATAAAAATTATGTATAAGATGAAAAAATATCATAAAGAAATATCAAAATTGGAAACATATATAATTAAAAAAAATAGCTGCTAAGAAACATGGAGATTTCATAACTATAAAACACAATCATCGACGAAAGAAAATAAAGTTTCATAGGAAAACTGTATACATATACAAATATTTTAAAACACACAAACAGAGTAATACGTACGTACATAAAATATAAAATTTGAAAGTATATCTGAAAAAAGATTGTAAAAAAGAAATACTGTAAAACAAAAATTGTAAACAAAATTCAAAATTCAAAAGAATAATAGTTAAGAATATGGTTTAAAATTTTAAAAAAAATGTAAAATCATGAATGTACAAGTGCATACGAATAGTATAATCAAAATATATTAAAAATTGAATTATAAAAATGTTATAAAATAGGTAAAAAGAACCAAAATAATGTCAATAAACATAAAAGAGATTGAAATGTAAATATATCTAAATGTAAAAGAAATTATAAAAAATAAAACAATAACTGAAAAGAAACAGAGAAAGGTATGTATTATACATGAAAATACACAACTTGAGAGAAATAAGTTATAATAAGAAGATTCAAGGGTATATTACTACGAAAATTAAATTTAGAAACAAATAAGAAATCATCAGTTTTTCAACTTATTCCTAAGGAACCTGTATTGAAACGAAACCTTACTCCGAGAAGACAGAGTACAAAGTTTTAGTAAAGTGAGTTATCCGAAACGCTGAAAAGAAACCTCTCCTGAACACTGAACTACTTTGAATAAATATTCATAATAAATACAGTTATGCATATCTGTAACTTAAATTTAACGTGATGTTCTAGTGATTACAGAATATACAAATAAGATAGAAATATAATGCAAATACAATAACAAGAAATGGTAATAAAGAAAAATACTGTAAATAATTTAACGCAGAAAAATGGACAGTACGAAAAATTTTTACACACAAAACAGGAAGAATAATATTACCAGACAGCATTGCAATGAATTTGGAAAAGAAATATATATATACTTAATCCGTTCATAATTGGCACTAAAGAAATCACACTTCATAAACACTTATTAAAGTAAGTATATACAGAAAATTAAAGCAACAAGTGGAAAGAGACAGAAAATAACCCAATTATGTTCATAACAAAAGCAATATAAGTCTAATATACTTCCTTACTCGTAGTATCTATGGATATTAAAAAGGTGGATATTCAAGCCATGTTCTAAGTATTCATAGGCATCAAGTGAATGGAGGACATTATTCATATAATGCCCTTCAATGGGGTCAGATTTGAGAAATTTATTCTTTATACAATGTAAACAGAAATGATGTTTACATTATGCATAGTCATCAACAAAAGAAAATAGCATCTTACATACAGGCTGTATGTAAACTATTATATTTTCTTCTGTTTCACACTAGAAAACACAGAACTCAAATTATAGGCGTTGGCATGGAATCAAGAGGAAGAAAGAGCCAAATTGTATTGTTCACAATGAAATAAGACATAAAAATCATATAATATATAAAAACAATATAAAAATTATCTATAAGTCACGTTATGTAATAAATAATACAGAAACTTTAAAATACCTAAAAGCATTTAAAAATATTTTTCTTTTTAAAGATTTTATTACTTCTAGATTATTTAATTGCCAACCTATTTTTATTGGACACTACAGCTCGAAAGATGAACCCGTATCGTGTCGCATCTAACTTTCCTTCAGTCATTTTATAATTGTTCCTACTATCTTTAGAAGCAGTAGCAGATATAAAAGAAAAGTTCAAATGAAAAATGATTTTCTTAGAAACACATCACAATCAGGATATGGAAAGGCTGAATAAAATATCAACGGAAACTTATAGGAATTCACGTGGGCTGGTGTACCTCACGTTACATAACCAGAAAGCCCTAACCGCAATAGAGAGAGACGCTATTCAATGGAGAACTGGCAGCGGTCTTGGAACTTACGAAGGTGCCACGATATTCTAAAATGGCAAACATAATGCTGCAATACGACATAGAACACTGATCAACTCCCATCTAAGACTGGTTATTCTGTATGAAAAGACAGTGTCAAAGAAAGCTGTTTCAAGTAAGTCATGAAAACTCGTCGGATGACACACAACCCGATCGGGCATACACTTCATTGTTCTCCCTAAGATCTTGCATGGGCTAAGGAACACGTGCAGAAATATTGATAAGTAAGCTTTAAATTATAGAAGTAGGAGGGGGGGGGGGGGGAAATAGAACAGGTGACTAGTTTTCGATACCTGGGTAGTATTATTAATAATTATATGAAATATGAACGTGAAATAAAAACAAGGATAGGAATGACGACTCATAAAATGCTTCGTGTCGAATATTGTACTGTATGGGTCAGAAACATGAGCATTACGCAAAAATGACAAAAAACGACTGAAAGCTTTCAAAATATGGAAGTGGAGAAGAACGGAGAGAATTAGCTGTATCGAGCGGAAAACGAATGAGATAGTGTTAGAAATGGTAAGGGAGAAAAGAACAATGTTAGATATTATTAAGAAGAGGAAGAAAAATGGTTGGGAGAATAGAGGGTATGGTGGCAGGAAAGAGAGGAGGAGCGATGGAGACTATAATTAATGGACGATATAAAAACAGAAAAATCGTACGTGAAGACGAAGAGGTCAGCGAAAGAGTGTGAAGCATGGAAGCTTCTCAGTTGCTGCAAGTGACCTGCCAATAATAGCAGAATGCCTATGATGATGCTGATGATGATGACGATTTAAATGATAGATCTCATCCTATACAGCCTCGCTGCTAATAAAAGACATAAATCAATGGAATCATTGTCTGTATCGAGGACACCTACAACCCTTCAGATTGACATTTTAGCATGAGAAACAAACCAAAGTTGCTAGCTAGTAAGTTGGAATTCAAGAAAGCAGGTTATGACTTGCTTAGACCATTATTATCTTCCGTCCTATTTTCTATAATCTCATTTAAAACCCTACATTACTTAAGTTCACAAGAATAACGGATAAAATGAACAATTATATAATAATGCCAGAAAGTGAAATGTTCACGTTGTGTTTATTAGAATTAATTCTGAATACATCGTTTGTTAAGTATACCGGAAATTTTAATGTTTACTGTCAAAGAATTCTTCAAAGAAATAAATAGTTCACAACGTGTTGTTATACAATAAACGGGACAACAACTTCAAACGAACTTGAATGATTTAAATCTAAACTGGATCTAGACCACTGAACAATGGTTAATACGAAAAGAAAAGTTAATCTGGGAAGTCTTATAACTTTAAGTTATTTATTTATTTTAATTTGGGAAAAAATCGAGTTTTCGTGTAATGAAGGATCTAATCTCACTGATTCATCACTAATTCTCGAAATAATTCTTTCTAAAATATTAATAAGAGCACCGCTAAAATACGAAAATTTCACATTTTTTAACTTTGAAATGATCTAATTTTATTATTTATGAGTACAAGTGTGAATTTTTTTCTAGCATGTTGTTATTGTTTCTGAAATACTTAAGCTAGTTTTTACCTCCCCTTTCAATTTTCCAACTTCAGAAACGTGCACATCCCTTTTGATTCATATTACATACAGATCGAACACTATGCCTTGATTTCTGAGATACTAAAATCAAGGAAATTTATAAGCTTTTGTTATAAACTAACACCGCTTGATCGAAAATAAATAATAATCCCTAGGTACTGTCTTATTAATTTGGTTGGGTAACCATTTGCTTTGATATTTCAGGTATAATTTCTACCTTTTTCAGCAACCAAGATATTATGACTGGGCTGTATAAAAGGAAAACCTAAACGAGATGACATTTTAAGACTATACAATATTGGAGAATTAAAATGTATCAAACAATAACACGTATAAAAATATTTGAAAATAAACCACAAATACATGACGAAATT
This sequence comes from Thermobia domestica, assembly GCF_964235325.1. Classification (NCBI taxonomy): domain Eukaryota; kingdom Metazoa; phylum Arthropoda; class Insecta; order Zygentoma; family Lepismatidae; genus Thermobia; species Thermobia domestica. The sequence continues at coordinate 160,387,787 of NC_137460.1, read as the reverse complement.
TCAACTTTAAGATATAAAAAAGAAAAAGAAAGGAAAAAGAAAAACTAATGAAATTACATGCTATATTCTAACACTAATTATCAACCTGTGGGTAAACTACTGTAAAATGAAAATAAATAAATAAATAAATAACTTACCAAAAAAATAAGATAAATGTAATGTATATAAATTGGAAATCGAAAACTTTAAGTTACAAGTCACATCCAATCTGTTGGTTAGTGTCTACACCTAAAGGAACAAAACACATCGCAAAATTTCAAAGTCAGAAGCACTTGCGAATCCAAAAATCATGGTCGTCAGTATCTCTCACGTACAAATTATGAGAGGTCCCCCTCCTCGACGGTCTTTGGATTATATCAGGGCATAAAATTTCAAAACCAGACAATTAGATTCAGGATAATCAATTTTGAACTGGACAATTCACATACATGTTAAAAAAATATCTTAACCTTAAGACTTTGTGTAACGCTCTCTCTCTCCACTGAAGTACCAGTTGTATATTGCAGTGATAATGGTATCTCATGCAAATATCTATTTAAAAAAAAAAAATATTTTATGCATTTATTATCACTGACATCGTGACATGATTGGTTAATCTATTCTAGGTACTGGGCTGTCCCCCCAGCTGTTCTACCTTCAAACAGCGAGGGAAATGATCCCTCGCGTTGGTACGCCGGGAGGCAAATCATTTCGATTGAGGGTGGGAAAGGAGGGGTGAATTACAACGTTGTGAAGACTTCCTCTCCATATCTGTTGTGAAGGCTTCACATTCTCTCGCTCGGTGACAATTTATTTTCGTGCGAAACAGAAACTGTGCAGGCCTGCGAGTTAAAGCAGAAACCATTCCTACTGAACACTGGTCGCCAATGACGACCTGGCGACCGGAAATTTTTCGCCCTGAACAAAGTTAGTGCTATTACGGAGAGGAACATGTGTACGATTTCCTGGATTTTTTTTCAAAATTAAATTGAGGTATTTACCATTATTTTATGTACAGATATTGAAGTAGTAGAGTCCTTGCGGAGTCGCAGGGCTGTGGGAAGCATACTTTGAGAATGGACTCCTATGAACAGACTTGAGAAATAGTTGCAAACTCAAAGAACACCTATATACTTGTGCATAAGTTCAGTATGTGCACAAGCTGTTCGTTATAAAGGGAAAAGTCTATTACATTCTTTTTTAAATGTAACAACAGTTAAGTGTCAGTCCCGTCATGAAACGTATTTCAAAGGACAACAGCTTCCAAGTAGTACAACCAAGGACGATCCATGCTACTACCATTGTGGATAATCGTTAATTCGAGCGTTCGGTCGGGAAAGCACTATGATGTCCGTCCATTATAGAAAGATTTCCAATGCGCACTGCAAGTGTTATGAATGGAATACAATATTTTGAGTTAACTATCAAACATAAAATGTCTTAAATCGGAGAATTTTCATGTTACCCAAACGAAAACGAAAGGCCTGTATTCATTAGGAATAAGTCACTTGGAACATACATATATACTAGTATGAGCCGCTGAAGGGGGGTTGATTCCAGTACTGGTTGTCGAAGGAGAAAATACGGATAATAGGGAGGAAAAATATTTTGTGTCACACACAACAAATGTTTTCTTTCAACAACCGGCAAAATTTAGTGAAAGAAAATAAACTCCAAAGAGCTTACAACTGCACAGGTCTGAGGACATAAGATTTAGTTTGTTTGTAATGTTGTTTACTGTACAAATGCAGTTTTATTTTTCGGAAAATAAAAGTTATTCTGAAACTAGTAACATACTGGATATATAAACAAACTAGTGGAATAAAGGTTAGTACATTTGTTAGGGAAGTAATAAATTATACTTTTTACTTTTGAAATGAGTTCTCAGATCTGCAATTGAGGAGGGGAGGGAGAAAGAGTGGGGCTATTATTTTACGTCACACATTTTACCACTTACAAATCGTGAGGCGTATTATTTTACGTCAATGCACTCCTACTAAAAGCTACTTTTTTTTTTTTTTTTTTTCAAAAATTCTTTTATATCTTTAAGAAAATCAAGCATGAAAGTTGGTTATTTGGCCAAATTATGAAAAAGGGGAGGAGGAATAATTGAAAGGAACTAAGACCATCGACTATACAACCTCTCCTTATATTTAACATTGCGTTCCCTCTGCAAGGATCCTTCCGTCTGGAAATCACTGGAAACTTCCCAGTATTTCGGAGACAGTTTTCACCTTGTCCACCGAGAACAAAAAATCAAAAACATAAACAAGAGAAATAATTATTTTATAACTTAATCAATAAGATCACTAACATTTTGTTTGGTCTAGAGAATTACTTTATGGAAAGAAACATAAAACTAATTGAACTATCAACACACTGGCTACTTATATGTTGTCTATCCAACAGCAAAGGAACTACAGATATCTACAACTTCAATAATTCTAATTTATACACCTAATGTATATATAAATTTAAGTTTGTAACATCCATATTCTTTTGTATACCGATAAAGGTAGTTTTATATTACGTGACGTACATTACAATACAACATGTCTGGAGAGAAATCAGGGATGGATGCAGTCACCAGAAGAGTGTCCGACTTCATCACCACTCCTCTGGTGTCACTAGTTCCTGGATTTTTCGAAAGAAAAATCGGATATTTGCGCCCTTGCCCCATAATGGGATTCAATATGATCTTTACTTTTTTCTATCTACAATTTAACAAATCGTAAGTTTCTTTTTTTTTTTTTCTCAAACACGAACGCGGTTAAAAGGGAGTTATCGTGGCCCCCGTATTTTTCAGCCTTTTTGGGCTTAAAATGTAAATTTCAATGAGCTGTGCCCAATGGCATCACTTTTGATTTCTGGAACCGACAGCTTCAGAATCAAATTAGGAGTCAAAAAATAAAAGGTTGGATCATTTGGAGAATGCGGACCAATGACTAACTGGAACAAAATGGATGTCATTCGATTCGTATTCACACGTACATGAATAATTGATATACCATTTTACCGAAAATTCTATTTTAATCCCGAAAATTAAGGAAAATCCAAGATCCAAAATTACAGATTTTCGTTAATTTTCGGGAAAATGTCATATCAATTATTCATGTACGTGTGAATTCGAATCGAATGCCATGCATTTTGTCCCAATTAGTCACTGGTTCGCATTCCCTAATTTGTCTCACTTTTTATTTATGAACTCTAATTTGACCTTGAATCGATCGGTTTCAGACATCAAAAAATGATGCCATTGGACACAACTCATCGAAATCTACATTTTAAGCCCAAAAAAGTTGAAACATACGAGGTCACGGTAATTCCCTTTTAACCGAACCTGGGTCTTCTACGCCAAAGGCGTGTATGCTAACCTCTTCGCTACGAGAGAGTTCACTGTTTTGTACAAATGTAAGAGTACTAAGCAATTCAAGGTCTTTTCCATACCTCAGAAACTGCAGATCTCAACAACTATGGCTATAACTACAATTGTCAGCATTTATTAATTACCCTCCCTCACCTTCTATTGTATCTGGTAGCAGGCGTCCCTACCTGCATAACTAACTATCTTTCTTTTCTAAATTTATACTTATTTTTTAAAAAAAGAAACTAATTTTTTTACCTTCCATATTGATTTCCTAGGCGCCTCTTGCAATCCTAACGTTGAAGAAATCTTGATTTAACCTATTCTATGAAGTTTTCACCTATTCAATGTAAATTGCCACCGAAAGGAAATATGAAATAACCACCGCACCACACTAAAAGCCATAAATTAGGCCTAAATCTACAACATGTAAAGAACACTAAGAAAATACGTAATGCATTTTCTGCTGATTATAGTTGTAAGATACAGCTAAGTTTTAATCTACAAAACTACTGAATCGACTATTAGCTGATTAAACACAGCTATACTAGCAGAAAAGTTGCGCTTTAGATATTACACTAATGTACAAGATGTACTTCATCTATAGTTTTAGGCCTAAACTACCATGTAAACCTAAGTTCAATAGATAATTATAATCTACATTTTACTTTTAATACTCAGCTAGCTTAATCTGACCTTTATCAACGAATTTCAACATCTTCTTCCGTCTCTATCAAAACCATTTTTTAAAAAAGACACAAAAGTTATTACTTCACTCACTGATCTTGATTCCGATACCATCTAGACGTTCGTTTCTGCGAGTTACACTGCAATGGTAGTTTCCATAGCATTGTAAATAAAAGAATAACGATATCCGATATACCCATTCTTAGCTCTCAAACAATGAAACGCATTTTTGAAATAAAAACTGTTAAAACCAATTGTAGACTAGCAAAGTAAATTATACTATCATAGCAACAAACATACGGTTTATTTCTTTTGCTGAGGATTGCCTATGTAAAACAGAATATAATCATAGTTTTTATTCACGTATAAAATATCGTATTAAACAGGACATTCGATATACTGGGTGTACCAAAAGTTCGGTGTCAAAGACCAACTCCGTTATGTGTAAAGATACGGAAAATGGAAAGCATGGAAAGTTGTTGAAAATAGGCGGTATTTAATCTAAAATAGTGAAATTTTTCCAATCGCACCAGCCGTTTGGGCTCCACGCTGGTAAACAGTAATGTAGCGTGGAGTTTTGAAATGGGAAGGCTGAAATAACTTATCGGAAAGTGGTGATTCATGTAATATATTATTTTACAGTTGACTGCGCAATGCAAGAGAAAATATTTGGTCTAGGAATTAATTCGTGCGGGTGGACAAGAGATGGCACAACGAACGGAGCGTCCCACAGTTCCGTGTATCCACACATGTGTTGCAAACCCCTGTCATCGCGTATCGTTCGTAGTATAGGGCAGTGGATTAAAGCGTCAACAACACCAGTTTGTAGTTAAGTGAACATGGCGCAATTTGTGCCTGATAAAGTGTTTTTGCGGGGTGTCCTGCTGCATTACTTTAACATGCAGAAAAGTGCGACTGAAAGTCATCGTATTTTGGTGGAAGTGTATGGTGACCATGCTCTAGCTGAGCGAACGTGTCAGAAGTGGTTTGCACGGTTTAGAAGTGGTGATTTCGGCTTGGCAGACCAAAAGCGAGCTGGACAGCCAAAAAAATTTCAAGACGAAGAATTGACAGCATTGCTCGAGCAGGATTCGTGTCAAACGCAGGAACAACTTGCAGCAGCATTAGGCGTTGATCAAACAACAGTCTCCAAACGCTTGAAAGCCATGGGAATGATTCAAAAGATGTCACATTGGGTTCCACATGAATTGAAAGACAGAGACGTTGAAAGACGAAAAACCATTTGCGAATTGCTGCTTCAACGACAAAGCAGAAAGGGGTTTCTGCATCGAATTATTACGGGTGATGAGAAGTGGATCCATTACGAGAACCCTAAACGGAAAAAGGCCTGGGTGAAACCAGGTGAACCAGGTCCATCACAACCAAAACGAGATATTCACTGTGCAAAGGTTATGCTGTGCATATGGTGGGATATGAAAGGTGTGGTGTACTATGAGCTGCTGCAACCGGGTGAAACTATGAATGGAGAACGTTATCGACGACAATTAATGCGTTTGAAGCAAGCTCAGGCCAGAATGGGAGAACAGACATGATAAACTTATTGTTCAACATGATAACGCTCGCCCACATGTCGCAAAACCGGTCAAAACCTATTTAGAAAATGTCGGATGGGAAGTTTTACCCCACCCGCCGTATTCACCAGACGTTGCTCCTTCAGACTACTACTTGTTCGATTGCATGAACAACGATTTGATTGGACAGCGGTTTACTTCTTCAGAAGATATCGAAACATGGGTCTCTGACTGGATCGCTTCCAAGGATGAGGACTTCTTTCGCCACGGAATCCGTACATTGCCCGACAGATGGGCGAAAGTGGTGGCTAGCGATGGACAATATTTTTCTTAAGGTATTTATGTATTTTGTGTTTGTACTACAGCTTCAATGTGTGCGTACCAACCGCACGAATTAATTCCTAGACCAAATATATAACATTGCTTCTGTTTCATAGAGAGTATTACTGCTTGAAATGAACAAGTAAAAATCTTTTGGAATTAACTATTCATCATTCAAACACGAACTCAAATTATCCACTTCACTCATAGCCAGGGGTGAAAGTGGATCTGAAAAGATGGGAGGACGGTAGGTAGCGAGATGACTTCATGCCGTTCCCTCTGCCTACTTTTGTCCATTGTAATGTTTTAGGAACTGGGGGAACGCTGTACATAAATTTATTTTTTTCGAGGTGGGGGACGCCGTCTCCCCGCGTTCCCCCGCACTTTTACCCTTGCTTATAACAAGAAATATCGAAGTGCTAAAACAAAGCATTAGGGCCTACTATTGCAGAATAGCGCACAATACTTTATTCTATTACGAGCACAAGTGCACGTTCTTTGCATGGGAAGAATAAATTTTAATGAATATCTGAATTTTGAATATTGCAGAAATTTTACTTTAGAAGCAAAATTGTCAAAAACGATTGAACACTTGTTCCCGTATTTTTAATAATGGAAAGTTCAAATAGCGAATCCAAGGAAAGGGAAATTTTAATATTATGAAAATAATCCATTCTCCCTGTTTAGACAATCAAACAACGTATTTCACAATGTTCCCTTGGGCCCTCACCATAACAGCAATATAGCATTGTTGGAAAACGGATTAGAGGTGTTCTAGATTCCATCGCGTAATAACGTGAACGTTCCCCGTCTCACTTTTTTGTGCCATTACATTCCTCTTGAACATCCTACTGAAGTGGAAACGTTACTTTTTCATTCAACATAGGGTGTCTTAGCAGTGTTGACTACAAACGGCTGGAGCAATTAAAAAAATCCACAATTTTAGATTGAAAATCGTGAATTTCCAATAGTTCATCTCTCTTAAAACTTCTTCGTATCTTTAATCATAACATAGCTGGCTCATGACTCAGGACTTTTGTTAGACCCTATTACAAGAGTAAGTCATAAGTCTTGTAATATTTCCACAACCCAAACATCAGGCACGTGTATATGCCGCGATTGAGCGTAAATATAAGATCAAACTGACCCAAGTGACAAGCGGACTGTTTAACAAGGAGGCCACCACTGCATCAGTATCTTCGGTCCGCTTAAGTCGCAGTGACAATAAATGTTCAACGTCTGATATGTCAACTGTTACTCCACGAGTTCGAACTCAAGCATAACGCTGCGGTAGCAACCCAAAACATTTGTTACCCTAAAGAGAAAGATACAATGACAACAGCACAGCAATTCGTTGGTTCCAAAACATTTGTGCAGATTGTAAAAATGCCAAAGATCAGCGCAGGTCCGGCCACCCAGAGTAACAGATTCTGAGATCATACGACACGTCATTGAGGAAAATGCATCCACCAGCAAAACATAAAGGATTGTCAAACCGACTCGGCACTTCCCAGTCTACGAGTGTGTCAGGGGCGGATCCAGGAGGGGGGGGGGCGATCGGGCGATCGCCCCCCCCCCCGAAGAGGAAACTTTCTTATTTTATATATATAAATAAAACCCATCCCAAAATTTGGACCCCTTAAAAGTAGCAGTACGACAACTCACCGCCCCCCCCCAGAAGTCAGTCCTGGATCCGCCCCTGGAGTGTGTCACCTGCACGAACTGGAGAAAACCACCAGGAGCTGCCGAATTGTTCTATTTGAGTTGATCTTAGCTCAGGCCTAGAGTAAAATGGACGTCTACCAAAACTGCTGTAAAATCCACTTGATGTACGTTTCCTGAAATGGACTGTCATATGCAACGAGAAATTGGTTTCTCTGAAATCCGAATGTCGAAAAAAAAAAAGTGGTTAAGCAATGGCTAACTTTCAGAACTGGCGTCAAACAGGGCGGTTTAGAGCATAAAGTCATGTTCTATGTGTCTGGAACTAGCACATTGTCTTCAACATTGGGGGGAAGGGGGGGGGGGCACAAGTAAGACTTTTGTTGTTGTTGTTGTAAAGCGATGCTCAAAATATTTGTGAAGTTGAAAAAACAATCCTGTGAAGGATCAGGGAGCAGAGTTGTCTTCAACATTGGCAGGCGGGCAGATTTGAGGCTTTGGGGGACGTCAATTTCATCTTACTTTCCTTTGTGGCAATCGGACACAAATCCTCACATTTTTTCCCAAAAAACACATTTCAAATCGTATTATTGGAAGGAACAGTCCCCAAAGTTTCAAAATTGAAGGGGACATTTCCCCTCATCCCAGTTTAAGCGGGTCTTTGCTGCACTACGCCAAAAAATCATGCATTGGTGAACCGAAAGCTCGCCCTGCTGCCAGAGGGTAACGCAGAACTACTCTCGGTTAGGAAAACGCAACAAGAACTACAGAAACTTAATGGCATCAAACTGATGCCACATTCGTCATAAAGTTCTGACCTTACCCCTTCAAATTACTACCTGTTCCGGCAATGACGTCATAGATCGATCGAAAGAAGATCGATAAACAAATAATAATAT